>NC_092519.1:1044344-1401844 GCF_047511675.1 Marmota flaviventris
TTGGATCACATGCCTAATTGCAATCAGATGATATTTTTTAGAGTCTTAAATCTTTTTTTTCCTCCAGCTAAATTTCTCGGCTTCACACCATGTTAAATCTTTTAAATGCCTCAAGCATGTTACAAGCTTATAATTTGTTGTATTATAAATTTGCTTTCCCTATTTGGAAATTGTGTTGAGTAGAAATAACAGAGATGAAAGAGCCTTTATAAACTCCTTAAAACTAAACAATTCTTTCTTTTTGCTTAGTTCCCTCTTGCAATAATGATCATATTTAGCTAGTAAAAGCCAAACAAAATTTTTAATAAGCAAATGGTCTTTTAGTATCTGCACTATTTTGCATGACACTGCAAGCAATATTTTGCCAGATATTTTACTACTACTTAACCTAGATGTTATTTTTTCAGACTTTTATTTCCATTTCCTCACTACCTTTTAGTTTTTGCTAACTTTTCCCTTGCCAGTATTCTATACTTTTAAATGTATTTGTCATCATTTCTCTAGTATGAGGCTGGTGCTTGGGACCCAAATCAATGACATACACTTGGGTTTTGTTAAGAGAGTATCTCACTTGTAGACCCCAATTTACATATTTGCTAGCAATTGCTGTGAAATAAGCAACCTCAACATACATCGTTTCAAAACAAAATATTTTACTATCTCTTAGGATACTTATGGTTATCTGAGTAGTTCTGCTCCAGGGGAGAGCTTGTTACAAGCTGACAATTGAGCATGGCTTCAAATAGGATATATGATGGCTAGAAATAATCTCCTGGCTCCTTCATACCATGTTTGAAGATTCCAAGCAGCCACAAATGACAAGTCATAGTGCAAAGCATGAGTCCAACCTACAGTTCTGTCATATATACCAATGGTGCACTGGTCTGTGCAAGCAAAATGGCAAGTTGCACTCTACCTATTCACGAAACAAGAAGAAAATCTGCTTAGTAAAATTACATGTGTGAAAGAATGAGGGGAACTTTCACAAGGTTTTTTTTACATCTGATAGTGTATCAAAAAAGGATTCCCCTATCATAAGATTAATTTTTATGTTGCTAACAATAATAAACCCATTCATCAATCAGCAGCTTGAGATATGAGAGAATGTTGTGCTTTCCATGAATTGTGCATTTTAGGAAGTCACATTCTGCATGAGCAGTATGAAATTAATATTTTCAATATCTTATTATCGAAACTATTATTCATTTTAATAGTTTTATAATATCTCTAGATCATAGTCTTGAAACCTTCATGTTTTCATTGCATACCTAATTTTAATAAAATTATTTAACTCCTAAATAATGTTGATGCTAGCATTATAATATTCCTTTTATTATCTTTTACTTTTCTTTCACCAACACAAATGCTATTTCTCTGGGCCTTATTATCTCAATACCAAAACTAAAAGCAGTTTAGATATTCTTTCTTATATTTATCCCTGGGAAAGTGGTGTTAAGTTTTTCAAGATAAAAATTCTTCTTATTATTATTAAAATGTGGAATGGAGGATATGAATTGTTGGACATATTAAAGACACAGTTAAAAACTAAGCACATTTTTCATAAATCAATCCTGACATTCAAGGTCACTAAATACCTGCACAGTTTTCCTCTTATTTTTCTTTTACATATTTTTGTTTTTCTGCCTTGGTCCATATAAAATTTATTTATATGCATCTAATTGTGATTTCCTGCTGCACTTCTCGTACACTTCCAACATATTCTCTTCTCATTTCTTCCACAGTACTCTTTATTGCAATTTGTTTTCCAAATATGAACATCCATTCCAATCACTAACAAATAAATCATAATTTCTGTAAGTTGACCTTTTTTTCAGATTTAATACATCTTATTATAAATCCTCTCACTATTAAAACCATTATTAGCAATAGATACAAATTATTTCTCATTGAGATCTTAAAGATCCATTTAGAACTTTTCATGCACTATCAAAACATTAATATTGAATTTTATCCACATTTCAGTCTTTTAGAATTTCTATTCTCAACTCCATTAATATATTTGTAAGTGACAATGACCTCTAAAATATTTATCCCATATTCTTCCACATAATGACTTATATGATAACTTTTCTAATTATGCAAATTTCTATTCAAAAACCTTCAAAACTTTATCAACCTCTAGCCAACTCAGTGGTGCAAACCTGTGATCTCTGTGTCTCAGGAGACTAAGGCAGGAGGAGGTCAAAGATAGTCTCAGCAATGGTAATGTTCTAAGCAACTGAGTGAGACCCTGTGTTTATATCAATTATAAAAAAAATAGGGCTGGGGATGTGACTCAGGGATTAAGTGCCCCTGAGATCAATCCCTGGTATCCACCACCCCCCCCCAAAAAAAAAAAAAAAATCAACTTTATCTCTCTCCAAGTAAGGCAAAATTTCTAAACATGGCATTTAACACAGGATTTGATCAATGCAACACTATTTTTTATTATGAAATAATCTGTTTTACATTCTTGATATACCAACCTAGGAAGCATAACATTTTCTTTGACTTATTTCTTCCATAGTATATTTCACAGAAGAGTACTGCTAAAGAGCTATATGTAGTTCATAATATCATTTTCAAACATGAATTTAGGAGGTTGATCGCTGTTTTATGACTATGATGTTGTTATAACTTATGCACATGATATCTGTGTCAGCAGCATTATGATATTATTGGTTTAGACTGTGTTCAGGTTCTCATAGAGAACCAAATATTTCCTTGGATAATTTTGCAAATCCAAAGTTTGTGATTTCTCCTACTAAGAAACTTACATTTATATTTAATTCTCACTTTATTGATTCTAGACAATCATTGTTGTGCTTAAAATCCTTTTGAAAACTGTGTTATCTGCTACTTTCATTTTGTACTATCATTGAATTTGGGCACTGTAACTTTAATACATTTTCATAGGAATCTTTGATTAAAATGTGTATGGCAAAAATTAAAGAGGGCTCTTTGTCAGAGTTAAGAAATAAAAAAAAATGTATTCTGAATCATTAAATCAGTTGCATTCTTTGCCCAACATTTTTATAAACTGTTGGGTAACCTACCCCATCAAAGTCTTCAGACATTGTCAGTATATCTCTATTGAATTATTATGTCTGTTTCTATGTTGCACTGTTATTTTTCTGTGACTCTAAATATATACATATATAATCTGATGCTTATATGTCACATGTAATGTATGCTATTTTTCCTCTTCTGTATTATTCATACTTTTTTTAAATTTCAATTTTAGCCTGGATTTTTTTTTTTTTTTTTTTTTTTTTTTTTTTTTTTTTTTTTTTTTGCTTATCTGGCATCTGGTTCATGCTGTGGCCATTATTATGCTCAAATAATCTATTTTTAATTGCCATTACTCAGTTTTAATTCAAAAAATATATATATTTGATTCGTTGTTGTTTAGGAGTTAAATTTTCCATTCATTATTTACTTTTGGGACACAGAACTCCTAATAACTTTCATATCTACATTTGTTAATTGTGGTAGGTTGTTTATCTTGGATTATGGTTCCAGCATCTACTTATATTATTTTTTTCCATTCTGTCATCTTTTTTGTATGCCAAATCACTTTTGTTTTAATTGAGAGTATATTGTGTGAGTTAGTTGAGGCAGAAGGTGAATATTAAGAAACTGGTTCCTGCACCTGTTGATGCTCACAAACCTGAGTTCTGTAGAGTAGGTGTGCAAGCTGGAAAATCAGGCAAAAGCTGTTTTTTCCAGTCTCTTAATAAGATTTTCTTTTTCTCCAGGAAAACTTTGCTTTTCCTCTGAAGGTCTCAAAAATTAGATAAGTGATATGAAGTCCACTCACATCATTACAGATAATCTGCTCAATGTAAAGTTAACTGATTATCAGTATTAATCACATATAAAAAATAACTTCACAGCACCACATGGATTAGTGTTTGACCAAACAATCTGGTACCATAGTATATTCAAATTTACATAAAAATAACCATTAAAATTACATATAAAGACTTTCAGTTTTGTTTTTATCATACATAGAAGGATAATGCTATTCTCTGGAAGGAACCAAAACTGAAAGAATATTACATTAATACTGACCTAGGCCAAGGAAGTAATCTTTAAACTATTTTTTTAGTTCATTCTATTTTGATTCTGTTATGTTCAGTTTTATAATATTTAAGAATAATAAATATTAATATTGCTATATAATTGAATTTATTCTTCTTTGAAAGCATTAAATTCCAATTTCTGTTCCTTTTGAACTCTGAAGATAACACACACACACATTGAAAGAAAAAAAAAAAACAGAATTTCTTTATTGATACTTTCCCCTTGAATTTTAACACCCTGTTCTGCACAAAAATATTTATACATATTGCAAAATGGCTGGAAGACAGACAATCTGCTTTTCCTGCTCGTATCTTTGGCCTTCACGTTTTCTGGCACCTTTGCATGCTCAAATTTTGGTTAACCTGATAGTCATAAATACCAATATGGTCTCTTCCCTCGCCAGTGAAAGTCAATGAAATATCTCTCTCTCTCTCTCTCTCTCTCTCTCTCTCTCTCTCTCTCTCTCTCTTTCTCTTCATCTAGAAATTGCTGCTCATAATCTCACTCCATCTGAAGGATTATAAATTCTCTTCCTTGGTTTCCTTCTGTCTTGGATTGTGAATCATCAAACACTGATTGTCATAGGAGCTTTCTAATGGACTTATTATTCAATGTTCTTTTTCTTCATATTTTATTTGGCTCTGCATAGGAATATTGGACTTTCAGAATTTTACCTTAACACATTTTTTTTGGCTCCCAAATTAAACTCAGAGACTTTCAGGATGAAGTTAATGGTAATTAGTTCTATTATTGGAGATGGAATGTTAACAAAGTGGCTGGAAATTGTTTATGAAATAAAGTATGTTACAAGAAACAGATATGGAGAGAAGAGTGCTGTGGCTCAACAGCATTGAAAGGTGAGCTCTTGAATATCAAGCATTGACTGAAAGTTTATGGAATGTGTGATGCATTCTGTGACCCCATGAAAAAAGCACATTCAGAGACTAAAGGTGTCTATTGGGCATAAGTACAATAGAAGCTTCTTTGCTTTGCTCAGCTTCACTAGTTTCCCCCAGAACTTGATGAAAGATTTACACACACACACACACACACACACACACACACACACACACACACACAATGATTATAATATTTATACGATTATAATATTTATTATAATGAATGTGGAAGAAAAAGTATTCTTAAACTAACAAATATTTAATGAATATCTACTGACTATAGTAACTGAAATGCATGCAATTTAATTTTGAGAAGGATAAATTATACAGATATTAGCATCAGCAAAAGAAATTTCATTGGCCACTTTCTTGATTCAAAATTCCCTAATAGCCAAGATCTTATTTAGTCTTCCACCCTGCTCCATATTTAGTCTTCTTTCTCAATTGCTTCTTCGTAGACTAAAGATGAGTGGTGCTATTTTTTTCTACTTTCCAATCCCAGCAGCTTTTTTAACTACTGTGTAGTGTCCAGTAAGTATAGACTTAAAAGAAAAAAAAAAACAGCTCCACTTTTTGCTGTGAAGCAATAAGATCAGATTTGTCTCTGGAATTTTCTTCTCTTCTAAAACAAAAAATGTGGGGGAGCACATTTCATATCACCACTAGGGTATTTGTTGATCTAAAGATACTACATTTATTTTGAAGATAAATTGGAATGTGTGAAATGAACATGATTAGCAGTTATATAAAAGGACGGTAAGAAGCATATTACTTGAGACTTTGTTCATAAAACATGAAAACTACCTGAAATTATAAAACATGAAATTCTAAAATATTTACATAAAGGTTAGAGACCATTGCTGTTTTCTGATTCAGAGTTTTGAAGTTCAGCAAAAGCTCTAGTTTATAAATCCCAGAGTGAATTCAAGCAATCTAACTTGTTTAGTGCATGGAACATATTTTACAGAGGCTGTTTTATCATTTTACCCAAGAAACCACTTGCATCCATCACATTACAACAAGACCTGCTTTTGTCTTTTTCTTCTTTTCTTTCTTTCTTTTTTTTTTTTTTTCTTTAAATCACATTTAGCTTTCTTTACCCAGAAACCGTGTTATTCCTACCTCAGGGATACATTGCTTAGATTCTATGAATGCTTCCCATAAATTTCCCTTACAATGGCAATATTGTCGAAATAACAACAAATGCCAAAAGCAGTTTGTAGCTCCTGTTCAGTGTTGTTTGGCTAGAATCCTCAGGCTGTTGATTCCACTCTGCTGTAATCTATTCAGCCAGAATGATCTTTTTGAATTACAAGTCATTGAGGGACATGAATCATTCTAAACCCCAGCATATGCCATGTTTCTAAATGTGGTCTCCCTTGATCTTCTCAGGACTCTAAACCAGTCAGCAGTTGCCAGCTTGGCATTTTTGCCCATACCTTTCTCTCTAAAAATATTGTTTTTGTTGATTATCTGCCAAAACTTTTTCCCTGTCTTATTCATTATCTTCTGGGAATCTCCATCCCCATAGTATGAAGAAAGATGTCTTCAGTTTTAAAAATGGCACAGAGTTAAAAGGAAACAATAATGCAATTTTCTTAATCGGTGCCTATTCATTACCAATTCAACAGCTTTGGTGCCTACCATGACTTCAATATAGATACTGTTCACTAAGCATTTATAGAAAAAAAAATGATTAGACAACCCATAACAAATTATGACAATGATGTATTTTTGCTATTGTTCATACCAAAATGCAAGAAGATTAATAAGATTTAATAATAAATTAATTTGATGGTGTAAATTATGAAGATAAAATTTTAAAACTAAAAGAAAAACTACAAACTATAACGAGCTTTTGTTATTGATATTTGCTTTGTGTTCCTGTGCATATAAGTTATATGCCATAATTTGGGCCACAAAGTGCTTTCATTTTGAGAAATTTATAAAATGAAACATGAATTCTTGTTTCTTACTTTATAGTCATTTTATCATTGGGTTTTGTATATGATTTATATTTGAGATGAAATTTATGCTTACGAAGACAATACTAGCAATGAATTAGCTTTGTTTCAAGTAAGCTGAAATTGGTTACCTACAAGCATTCAGGAAAAAAAACCCACACACCCTAAATATGATTTCTATAAAACATTATTTTAAATTTATCTCTATACTAAAACACAATCCTCATGTCCTTTCTACACAAGTTCTTAAGGATAGTAGTAGTAAGAGGTCATTCACCTGATTATAGCTTTTAATTAATGTGAAAGAATAGTAAAGCCTCAAACACAATGTGTGATAGTTAATCTGAATTGTCAACTTAATTGGATTAAGAGACACAGAACATTAGGAGGCTTCTGGTTGTTTTGGTACGGGTACATCTAGAAACAATTGGCATGAGGGACAGCAGACACCCACCCTAAATGTAGGCAGAAGAGTTCAATAGGTTGGAGGCCTGGATGGAACAAAAAGAACAAGGAAGTAGCAGCAGACACAAGCTCAACTCTTCACCAATGGGTTCTCCATTGCTGCTGGGATCACCTGAGAATATCAGACTTCAGCTTCTTCACTCTTACAAAGCAAACTATACCCAGTGACTCTCTAGGAGTTTTCAGGCCTTCTGTTCTGGACTGAGGTGTCATCATTAATCCCTCTTGTTCTGAAGCTGCAGCTTCTTGGACTGAACAGCTACTGGTTCCTCCAGGTCTGCAGACTGAAGCCTATGGACAGCCATTGTGATACCACTAACCAGCTTCTTGTTGGGAGATATACCTGTTGGTTCTGTTCCTCTAGAAAAGGCTGAATAATACACAAGGTTAAAAAATATCCAAATAAATAATGAGAAAATGATCAGATGATTTGCCATATATGATCTGATATGATCTGAGAAGGAAAACTTTAGTTAATCATAACCTTTATTTTGTTTTATCTCCTTTTAATTCCCCTGGATTTGTCTTAGAAACTCCAGTGAAAATTAGAAATTTAGAAGAAATAAACTACAGTCAAGGTAACTGATGTTAAGTATTATCTAATGAGGCAGCATAAAAATGTAGCAATTCAGCAGGACTCAAATGTGCACAGGTTGAAAGATCATTAACTCTGAAATTGGATTCTTCTTTTCATTTGGCATGGATACTACTTCCACCTAACACTTTGGGGTAGGTTGTTCAATGAAGGGCACATTGTCCCTGGACTCTGGGTACTGTGCTCCTCATCCAGAAAGCACACTTCATTTCACTTATTGAATTGATGAAAAAAAAATGCAACTTTAGATTTCACATGACACTTGATGCCTAGATAAGAATATTTCATTTCTCCAAATTAATTTTGTGCTTTACTTATCCAAACAGTATTACTTCCATTGCTTCCATGAATTTATGTTTCTAAATATGTTGTCTGGACATTTAGTTTGCTTCTGATCCCTTGCATCACTAATAGCAGTATTTCTATGCCAATGGGACATTAAATTGCATTTGTTTTCCTTTCTGAATATAAAAAAGTACATTATTTTCTACTGTCTCATTCTTTATTGCTTTTTAATTCTTGCTCAAATATATACTAATATAATTAAATGTATTTTTCATACTCTTAGCTTTCTCCTCAAAGGTAATATGAAACTACAAAGCACTTGAAATTTTTCAACGAGATGAATTAAAGGCCATAAAGATAATCAACTGATACAGTTTCAGAGAACAAATAATTTCAATTTCAAAATATTTTTGCTATCAAATTTGTTAATCAGTTTAAGTCTGATGCTTTGTATTGGATATTCTTTTGAGTGGCATTCATGAATAAATTGTAATTTATGTCACTTTCAAAAATAGAAGTGTATGCTCTCTCAAATTCTGTACTAATTTTTATATCTATCTGCGAAGCATAAGAATATTGTTTACTTGACATGCTTATCTATTATTGAATCTCCTCAAATTACTTTATATATGCCAATATGTAAATTATTATTATCATATAATGATTTGAATATATTAAATCATTAGGAATATTAACAATGTTTTTGAGCATTTGTCTTTATTTTCTGTCATTGTTCACATGCTTCTTTTATAATATTTTTCTCATTAATTTGTGGACAATTTCTGTTTTAGGAATGCAAACTTCTTATTATTAGAAACACTCCAGATATTTTTCTCTTAATCTTAGATTTTTATATACTTTATAGTGACTCCACTTAGATAAACACATACAAAGTCATATAGTAAAATCTATCAACTTTTTGCTTCACATTTGGATTTTTGCATTGATTAAAACTCCTTTCTAAAACAATTCACTGTAAATATGTTTAATATATGATTGACTTAATTTTGAAGTTTTTTTTTTTTTCTCTTTCCATTTAAAAATCTTAGCTTTTAATCCATTTGAGATATATTTGTGATAGTTTGAAGTCAGGAAGAAACTCTATCTTTGATATGGAGACCCTAATTAAAAAAAAAAAAAAAAAAAAAAAAAAAAAAAAAAAAAAAAAAAAAACATTTAATTGCTTGAAATGATTTATTCTTCTTAATTATTTAGACATATAAACATATATTATTTCCACATTTTTATTTTTGATTTGTCATTATCTTTGTACTATATTGCTGTTCTAATCACTTGTTAGCATATATCAAAATCTGGAAGATAACTCCTCCATTATTTTTCTTTCTTTTTAAAGTTCCTGGGGAATTTCTTTATACCTTTTGATATACTTGTCAATATCCAAAAACATTTTGATAAATTTATTGAGTTATAGTTGGCATACAAACTGCATATAATCAATGCACATTGTATGGTGAGATTTAATATGTATATACACATTTATGTGTACACACAGATATGCAAGGGAGTGACACACACACACACAAATTTTGGTCACCATCATCATAATCCATGCAGTAGACATATTCATCCCTCAAAATGCTTGCCAATGTCCCTTTGGTATTACTTTATTTTGTTTGATGTATGTATTTGTGTGTTGGTGTATTAAGAAAACTTAAAATGAAATCTAAGTTCTTAAATTTTTAAGTGCCCAATACCTTATTGTTAACTAGTCTCTATGTTGATCAGTGTATCTCCAAATGTTGTTTTTTTTCTTCTGTGATCAAATTATTTCATTTAGGATTCTACCTTATAGGTCCATTTATATTGTCACAAATAGTAGGCTTACCTTCATTTATACGGCTGAATATCATTCCATTGTGTCTGTACAAAACATTTCTTTTTCCATTCATTTGTTGATCCACATTTGGGATATTTCCATACTTTGATATTAAGAATAATTCTTTAGTGAAAATGTGAGTATGGATACATTTTGAGATCCTGATTTAAATTATGTCTTCTATATATACAGAAATGAGATTTCCATATATTATGGTAGTTCTATTCCTAATTTTCTGACGAGTCTTCATACTGATTTGGGTAGTGGCTGTTCCATTTTATGTCCCCACCCACAGTGTGGAAGGGCTCAGATGTATGCATTTATTATTTTCATTTTTGGTAATAAATATCTTAACTGGAATGTTGTGATATCTCATTGTGGTCTTAATTTGCATTTTCCTGGTGATTAGTGATATTTGAATATTTTTATATGACTATTAACCATTTGTATGTCTTCTTTGCTGTGGTATATACACAATGGAATATTACTCAGCATTTAAAGAGAATAAAATTATGGCATTTGAAGGTAAATGGATGGAATTGGAGAATATCATGCTAAGTGAAGTAAGCCAAAATCAAAAAACTGAAGGCCAAATGTTCTCTCTGATAAGTAGATGCTGATCCATAATGGGGGGGGGGGGGCATAGGGAGAATGGAGGAACTTTGATTGGGCAAAGTGAGGGAGGGGAGGGGACATGTGGGCAGGAAAGATGGTGAAATGAGATGAACATAGGTACATGTATAACTGCACATATGTTGTAACCCTACATCATGTACAACCAGAGAAATGAAAAGTTGTGCTCCATTTGTGTACAATGAACCGAAATGCATTCTGCTGTCATGTATAACTAATTAGAATATTTTTTAAAGAGAGAGATAGAGAAGAGAGAGAGATTTTTTAATATTTATTTTTCAGTTTTCGGTGGACACAACATCTTTATTTTATTTTTATGTGGTGTTGAGGATCGAACCCAGAGCCCCGTGCATGCCAGGTGAGCGTGTTACCACTTGAGCCACATCCCCAGCCCAGAATAAATTTTTAAGAATACAAAAAATGGGCTGAGGATGTTGCTCAGTGGTTAAATGTCCCTGGGTTCAATCCCCACTACCAAAAAACTCCCCAAAACAAAACAAAATTCTTATTCCTATGTAACTGTATCTTAATATCCATTATTCAACCTTTACCCATACCTCCTTCTCCCCTACTGTCCCCAGCCTCTGGTACCCACAGTTGTACTCTCAACTTCTATGATGTCAACATTTTAAGATTCCATATATGAGTGATATTGTATAGTATTTGTGTTTCTGTGCCTGGCTTATTTTGCATGACTTATGATCTCTGTTTTGATCCATGTTGCCATAAATGGCAGAATTTCATTCCTTTTATGGTCAAATAGCATTCTATTACATACATGTACCAGCTTTTCTTTAATCATTTTTTAATTGATAGGCACTTAGGTTGCTTCCATTTCCTGCCTGTTGTGAAAAGTGCTACAATGAACGTGGGGCATGGATGTTCAGCACATTGGTCTTATTTCCTTTGGATACCAAGAGTGGTATTGCTTAATCACAAGGTGGTTTTATTTTTAATTTTTGAGGAACCTGCATACTGTTCCAAAATGATAATAATAATTTACATGCCTACTAACAGATTGAATGGGTTTCCTTTTCTTTAAATCCATGCCAGCACTTATAATTCTTAGTCTTTTTTTAATATTTATATTTTAGTTATAAATGGACACAATATCTTCATTTTTATTTTTATGAGGTGCTGAGGATTAAACCCAATGCCTCATGTATGGTAGGCAAGTGCTCTACCTCTGAGCCACAACCCCAGCCCAATCCTTAGTCTTTTTATATTAACCATTCTTATTGGGGTGAGGCAATAATCTCATTATGGTTTTTATTTGTATTTCTCCAATGATTAGTGACGTTCAACATTTTTATGTACTTATTGGCCATTTATATGTCTTGTTTTGAGAAATGTCTATTTAGGTCTATTACCCATTTTTAATTGAGCTATCTATTTTTTGGTATTAACGTTTTTGAATTCTGACATATTCTGGACATTAACTCCTAATCAGATATATAGTTTGCAAATTATTTTTCCTATTCCATAGATTATCTTTGAATTCTGTCCCTTGATTCCTTTGATGTATAGAGCTTTTTTGTTTGATATAATCCCATTCATTTATTTTTTCCTTTTATTTCCTATAGTTTTGGAGTCTTATCCAAAAATTCTGAGCCTATTCCAATGTCCTCAAGTATTTCCCCTATGCTTTCTTTTAATAGTTTCAATATTTCACGTGTCAGATTTAAGTCTTTAATCCATTTGAGTAGATTTTTGGAAATGGTAAGGGAGAGGGATCTATTATCATTCTTTTGCATGTGCCTATCCAATTTTCACAGGACCATTTATTGAAAAGATTTTTCTTTTTTGCAATGCATTTTCTCAGTATCATTTTCAAAATTCAGTTGGCTGTAGATATGAGGATTTACTCCTAGGCTTAGGTTTCTTTAATCTTTATATTAATACAATACCATTCAACTGCATTATAAACTTCTTCTCCCAATTGTCAGTTAATTTTTGACTTAGCTTTTGTTATCTATTATTTTACATAAGTTATTTGTAAAATTAAATAAAATGCTATAATTTTTCTGCTTTTTTTAGGGGGTAACAGTGATTGAACCCAGGTACACTTAACCACTGTGCTACATTCCCAGCACTTTTTAAAAATTTTATTTAGAGAGAGGATCTCACTAAGTTGCTTAGGGCCTCTCTAAATTGCTGAGGCTGGCTGTGAGTTCGAAATTCTCCTGTTTCAGCCTCCTAAACATCTGGGATTACAGGCGTGCACCTACCACTCCTGGCTAATGTATTTTTAGTTCTTTTTAAGCAGTGTTTCCCTATTATTCAGTCAGAAGATATTTTCCTATATTTTAGTTTTAAAATCCTCTTTATCTTTATATATTTGAACTGTCCTGTGATATATTTGTATAGAGTATTATGGAGGAATTCATTTAAATTACTTTTCCATCTGGGAAGCTACTTATCTCAACACTGATCTCTACTGGCAACTTTTTTCATATATGTAATGTCTATATATGCACTCAATCTGTTTCTGGACTCTTCATTGCACTCCATTGACCTTTTCATCTATAACTGACAATATACCATACTGAACTCCAAAATAGGTTCCTGCAAAAATCTGAATAATTGGCAGGGCAAGTCTGCCTGCCATCTTGTTTTTCTTTTTAAAGTGTTTGGGCTATCATTGTCTGTTGTTTTAATATTAGCTTACCACTTTTCACAAAAATGTCTACTGGCTATTTTAATGGGACTTTTATTAAATAGATGGCTTAATGGGGAGAAATTAAAATTTATTGATATATAGTATTTCTATTAAGAAGTCAGATATTTTTATCTGCTCACATCTTCTTTCCTATTTTAGGATAACATTTTATTACTTTTTAATTTTTTTAAAAATTGTTTTTTTATTTCAAAAAGGCAGATTCAGAATGTCAAAAGTTGAATGTTTTCTCTCATATGTGGAAGCTACAGAGAAAAAAGGAATTTAAAAAGAGGATATATTATGAAAATAGAAGTAAGATCAGTGGCGTAGAAGTGGGGGATCAATAGGGAAGGAGGATGGGAGGGAATGAACTAGATAATGATGTAGACAAAATTATGCTATGTGCATATAGAATATAGCATAATGCATTCTGATTTTATAAATAACTATAATGTACCAATTAAAAACAATAAATACAAGGAAAATCAATAAAGCAGAGTAAAGGAACTGGGGGTGGGAGGAGTGGAAGAAAAGAGGAATTACTTGGGATTGAAATGGAACAAATTATTTTCCATCCATGTACATTTATGTCATTATGTCAAAATGAACCCCATTATCAGGTCTAACTATAATACAATAATAAAAAAAGATACTTTATATGGTTTTGTTTACTGAAGAAAAAAATTTTCTACTTTACTTTTTAGTAGTTTTTGGTTGTTTTATTGAAGAAATGTTGCTTTTCCCATTATTTTTAACTAGCAGCTTTTCTAAATTACATTTCTAGTTTTATCTTTATATTCTCATGGTTTTACTGTGTGGAGAATCATACCATTTACAAATAATACGGCATGTATTTATTCTTGCATCTGCTATTTATTTTGTTGGCTTAATGCATCAGCTAGGATTTCTGTTACAATATGAAACAGAAGAAGAAATAATGAGTTTATCCTGTAACTTATATTTGTAGGATTGTTTTTAAGGTCTTGGCATCTTCTTTCCTTTTTGGATGACAATAATGTCTTTTAGTACACTCCACATACTTGTGATTCTTTTTTTTTTTTTTTTTTAACACAAAGCTGCTTAACTTTTAAGCAGCCAATGGAAAGAAAACCCATATGATTTAATGAGGCAGTAGAATTTTGAAGAATGTAATCACTAAAATTTCCAAAATTTCCAACTTGCCCAGAAAACCATACTATCCTAAATATCTTTATGTAGAGCTTCATTATCCTCTTAATTTAGCCTGGTTTTGTCCTCATATAAAATCAAGTCTATTACTGATTTGTTGTTCATTTTCATTTGGGGGTAAAATTTCCAGAATTATAATCTTTTAAAAAATATTTTAGTTGTAGATGGACACGATACCTTTATTTTGTTTATTTAGTTTTTTATGTGGTGCTGAGGAGCAAACCCAGTGCCTCTTGCATGTTGGGCAAGCACTCTACCACTGAGCCACACCTCTAGCCCCAGAATTACAATCTTAAAAACAACTAAGATAAATACTTTGTTATGTATTTTAGTAAATAAATAGGTTAAATACATTTTCAAAGATAACTAACATATTTGTTGTATGAAGATTATTTCTATATGAAAATGGCCTGATTGGAAAACTTTCTTCAACCCTTTCTTATTAAAGATCTATGCAGACCGCCTTTTAAAAATAGAGTTAAACATTTCCTCTTTGATGCCTCTGTAATACTGTGTTAACACCTGATTAGAATAGGATCTGCATCCATAATTCAGTTACTTTAATCTTTTTGGGGGGTGTACTGGGAATTGAATCCAGGTACACTTTAACACTGAGCTATATCCCCAGCCCCTTTAATTTTTTAATTTTTTATTTAGAGACAGTATCTCCCTAAGTTGCTTAGGGCCTTGCTGACATGCTGACACTGACTTGAACTCAGAATCCTCCTGCCTCAGCCTCCCAAGCCACTGAGATTACAGTTGTGTGCTACTGCACCTGACCCCATTATTTTAATCTTTTTAAAAAAAAATATTTAATTATTTATGTATCTTTAGTTTTTTTGGTGGTGCCATTAGTTTGTTTTTATGTGGTGCCAAGGATTGAACCCAGTGCCTCATGCATGTTAGGCAAGCACTCTATCACTGAGCCACCACCCCAGCCCCAGTTATTTTAATCTTAAGGAACAAAAACTAAATTCCCATTTCCTTATCTGTATATCCTGATACTTTTAAAATTTAGATAATTCCTTAAGGTTTCTTTGGACATAGTATTTAATTGGGTTTTAAACTAATTATTGGTCAAGGGGAGAATATATTTGAGTTACAAGTATGAATCATGATTGTTTACTTCTTCATCTACACATATATCCGTGATTTTTTTTATATTCATCTATCACTTAAGAGTACTGTTATTGCCATGAGTCACAAGCTCATATAATTGATTTTAACCTCATTCCCAAGTATTATATATCTCACATTTATCAAGGTTGTAAGTTCCATCTTCACTTCAAACAGCGTGTCAATTTTACAAGTATTAGTCCTTAGTTATTTTTCCAGTTTCACTATTTAGAGAATGTTTAAGGACAA
Organism: Marmota flaviventris; assembly: GCF_047511675.1. Taxonomy (NCBI): domain Eukaryota; kingdom Metazoa; phylum Chordata; class Mammalia; order Rodentia; family Sciuridae; genus Marmota; species Marmota flaviventris. Next base: position 1,060,321 of record NC_092519.1, read on the forward strand.
TAATATAATCACTTCATTTTACATAAAAAGAAACATCTCAGAGAAAATACAACTTGTTTAGGCTTGTACATCTAGTTTGTGTGGGAACCAGATAAGAATCAACTTCTGTTTTTTCCAATATATCATCCATCTCTCTATGGCATCTGTATTTATCTGTGATTTCTATTCTTCTCTATTTATCCTCATAGCTCTAACTGATTATAAAACTCTATTGATTACAAGGGCAGGAGATTTAGTTCAGTGATACAGCACTTGCCTAGAATGCATGAGGCCTTGGGTTCAATGCCCAGTACCAAAAATTACTGATGATGCATTGAATAATCTTGATTTATTGTTTTTTCACAATTATTACTATAACTCCAAACTAGGTTCCCTGTTACCTCACATCAGAAGAAATAAAATAATTTCTTAATTGATCAACTTGACAACATTTTATTATCTATTTTTGCCCTCCCCATCTAACAAACACAAAGATTTAAGAACTTTTCTGAAACAGTCTTCCTTGTTTCCCAGTTCTGCTTTGAGAAATCTTCATTAGATACAAGTAGAATTAAATATCCTCATCTCAACACATAAATTTGATCTACTGTGCTAAACTAGTTTTACCTGCCCCCCCACCCCAGTTTAGCTTCTGTTACTCTCCTTCCTATGCCCATTATTCTTAGAATCACCATCTGCTAATTTCCTAATGCCTGCCATATTTACTTTTGCTTTTGCCTGTTAGCACCTGTTGTCTGCTTAATTGGAGATATTCTCCACTTTTGCAATTTATCCTCTCAGTTTCCATACACTTACATGAAGTTTTATTTTTTCATTCCTTGTCAAGCTATACACTTTCTTTGAGTACTATTGATATTGCACTATATCAAAGTTAACATATATTTAAACACCATTCAATGTTTATCACTTTTCAGTTAGCCTATGTCAGTCTTACCTTCACTCAAAACAAATGTTTATACCTCATTTCTCTTCTATATCTGGAAAGTAACACCATGCCATAAGATATTAGTAAACGTTCAAGAAATACAGACTGCCTTCATCACATTTGTTTCTGTTGCACAAGCAGAATTAGTGATGTGGGCAGTGTGAAGATTTTCTCTCTAAAATAGAGTTTATACTTAGGAAAATATTTGGCAAGAAAATATTTTAGAAAATCAATAGAAATACAATGCAAACATGTACTCAATGAATATGTCCTTTATAAAAATATTTACTGACTTTTGTTCACATCTAGTTTTTCTAATCTTAGAGTAAAATATGAGTTTCAACTTTCCTTGCTGAGTTAATTTGAAAGTAAAAACTTCATAAGTGAAACAATACATTTCAATTACCAAAGGTTCTGGCACAGGGAAAGTACTTAATGAATGTAATTACTTTTCTGTCCTCATGTGAAATAAATAAAAAAAACAAATAAAGAACATTTACAAATTGTGATATATTTTTCCAAATCTGAATCCACTTGATATTAATTGGGCAGTGAATTTATTTCTTTTCTTTCTCTATTTAATCTGAATATTTTATAACAATTAACTCAATATTTTCAGATTTTTAACCTTTATGTGATTTTTTAAAAGTTTCCTTGGTTTGTATATTCAGTCTATTTTGAAAAATTTAGGTGGATGGTGCTGCATCTTTCAGGTAGCATTCTTTTTTATGACTTTCAAACTTTTCACTGTATCATCCTTTACTTGCACTAAAACTGTATTTATTATAACTTTTGGCATGGTGCAATGTGTTGGAGATAAAGGATGTCTTTTTATATTTCCACTGAGTCTTTCGGTAGACTTTTCTCATTTATGGTAATCCTTCTTTTATATTGCATAAAAAGGAATTACAGTGCATTGTTAGAAAAGAATAAATGTAAGAACCTTGTCCTTTGCAAGTCAACTTAATCCAACTGTAGCTGACATTTTGGGGAAATCTATAAATAGTCTGTTGTGAGACTCACACACACACACACACACACACACTTGTGTGTGTGTGTGTGTGTGTGTGTGTGTGTGTGTATATATATATATATATATATATATATATATATATATATATATATTAGAGGTATAGTACTGGCCATGTATTATCTTTTGGAATCCCCCATCTCAGTTATCCTAAGTGTTTTATACAAAACAATCATAAAATACTTTCTGTATTTTGCATTAAATTATATCTCCTAAAACACTTTTCCTTCCACTTTTCTCACACATTCATTCAAGGAAATAAGTGTAATAGGTCAATGTGTAAAGTCATTTTCAAACTTCTTTTGCAAAATAACTTTATGGAACTCTGTACCTTGCAGATGATTATTTGAGGGCCTATTAAAAATGTGAAAATTTGATTTCCCCCAAAATACTGGTGCATCAAAATATAACAAAATCTTAAATGCATAAATTTGATTCAAGGTAATATTTATTGCCTACATTGATTTTACATGCACTGAAACACTGTAACCCAAAATAGACCATCAAAAGTGCTTCACTGACACTCTAAATTTGCCTCATTATACTCTTACTAAGAATTTGAGGCTGCACAAGAAAATGCTGACAAGTTTCCTTTGTTTTGGCTTTCTTCATTTCAAGTAAAATGTGCTAAAAAAATCTCCCCAAACCAAGTGTTAGTTAAAAGATTTAAACGTGTGAGGAATCATTTTGAATTTAATAGAGAAAAATATATTGGATGCAGTCCTGCATCTAAATTGCACAGTGACATGAAAATTTTTGAAAATTTCAATTAATGTATTTATATTAATTCATATTTAATCAAGTTTAATTATAAAATATAGCAAAAATGGTTTCTATTCATATCTAGGTTTTCTTGATTTTTTTTTTCTTTCAATAAATATTTCCTTGAATGAAATTCTTATATTTAAGAAATATTTACATTTTGATGCACCAGTATTTGGGGATAAATTAAATTTTCACATCTTTAATAGTTCCTCAGTATTATTTCTGAACATTTTCAAACTCATGTCTCCAAACATAAAATATATAACTCATGTCTCCAAACAGGAAATATACAAAAACAAGAAAAACAGCAATCGTTTTTTTTGTTGTTGTTGTTTTTTTTTTTTTTTTTTTTTTTTTTTTTTTTTTTTTGTACCAGGAATTAACCATTGAGCAACATCACGAGCCCTTTTTATTTTTATTTTGATACAAGGTCTCATTAAATTGCTGAGGCTGCCTTTGAATTTGCAATCCTCCTGCCTCAGAATCCCTTCCAGTTGCTGGGATTACAGATGTGTACAATGACAATCTTAAAAGACATTAAGTCTGTTTATATCCTTTAAATTTTTTTTTTTAAATATCTTTATTTTATTTTTATGTGGTGCTGAGGAGTGAACGAGGGCCTTGCATGAGCTAGGCGAGCATTCTACTGCTGAGCCACAACTCCAGCCCCTTAAATTGTTTTTAACATCAGTATTTTACATTTATTAACAATATTTTATGTTTTTAAATAATTTAGAAAATGTGTTATTATTGAGAAATCTTTAAAAATATTACTTAGATAAATATGGCCATATGTCACAATTTTATTCTATGTGAGGTAAATATAAGCCCCTTCTTCCCAGGATAAAGCTAGGGCACATGTCTGTAGGAACTTGGGAATCTCAATTGATAAGTACATATTTGACTTATTGATTGATCCTCAAAAAATAAAATAAAATACTTGGGAATCAACCTAACAAAAAGGGTGAAAGACCTATACAATGAAAACTACAGAACCCTAAAGAGAGAAATAGAAGAAGATCTTAGAAGATGGAAAAATATACCCTGTTCATGGATAGGCAGAACTAACATCATCAAAATGGCAATATTACCAAAAGTTCTGAATAGGTTTAATGCAATGCCAATCAAAATCCCAATGGCATTTCTTGTAGATATAGATAAAGCAATTATGAAATGCATATGGAAAAATAAAAGACCCAGAATAGCAAAAACAACTCTAAGCAGGAAGTGTGAATCAGGCGGTATAGTGATACCAGACTTCAAACTATACTACAGAGCAATAGTAACAAAAACAGCATGGTACTGGTACCAAAACAGGTGGGTGGACCAATGGTACAGAATAGAGGACACAGAAACCAATTCACAAAACTACAACTATCTTATATTTGATAAAGGGGCTAAAAGCATGAAATGGAGGAAGGATAGCATCTTCAACAAATGGTGCTGAGAAAACTGGAAATCCATATGCAAAAAAATGAAACTAAATCCCTTTCTCTCGCCATGCACAAAAGTTAACTCAAAATGGATCAAGGAGCTTGATATCAAATCAGAGACCTGGCATCTGATACAAGAAAAAGTTGGCTACAATCTACATACTGTGGGGTCGGGCTCCAAATTCCTCAATAGGACACCCATAGCACAAGAGTTAATAACTAGAATCAACAAATGGGACTTACTCAAACTAAAAAGTTTTTTTCTCAGCAACAGAAACAATAAGAGAGGTAAATAGGGAGCCTACATCCTGGGAACAAATCTTTACTCCTCACACTTCAGATAGAGCCCTAATATCCAGAGTATAGAAAGAAATCAAAAAATTAAACAATAAGAAAATGAATAACCCAATCAATAAATGGACCAAGGACCTGAACAGACACTTCTCAGAGGAGGACATACAATCAATCAACAAGTACATGAAAAAATTCTCACCATCTCTAGCAGTCAGAGAAATGCAAATCAAAACCACCCTAAGATACCATCTCACTCCAGTAAGATTGGCAGCCATTATGAAGTCAAACAACAAGTGCTGGCGAAGATGTGGGGAAAAGGGTACACTTGTACATTGCTGGTGGGCCTGCAAATTGGTGCAGCCAATTTGGAAAGCAGTATGGAGATTTCTTGGAAAGCTGGGAATGGAACCACCATTTGACCCAGCTATTCCCCTTCTCAGTCTATTCCCTAAAGACCTAAAAAGAGCATACTACAGGGATACTGCTACATCGATGTTCATAGCAGCACAATTCACAATAGCAAGACTGTGGAACCAACCTAGATGATTTTGACCATATTAACTGAATCAAGAACTTTGGCAGATAGTAAACAATAGAGTCCTAGGAACTACTTAAATTATATCTACATTAATTTTAATTTATTATGGTATAAGAAAGGAACAAAAAGGAAATTTTAGTAAACCAGGTTAATAAAACCCATTAAGTCCTGTTATGGTTTAGATGTCATGTGTCCTCCAAAACTGCTCTGTGAGACAATACAATAAAATTTAGAGGTAAAATGTTTGGTTTATAAGAGTTTTAACCTAATCAATGAATTAATCCCCTGATAGGGAGTAACTGTATAGGTAGGGTGTAGGTAGAAAAGGTGGATGATTGGGGAGGTATGCCCTTGGGGAGTATATTTTTTTTGTGATGAGAGCTATCTCTCTGCTTTCTGGTGCCATGTCCCCAACTTATTTCCTCTGCCATGATGTTCTGCCTTATCTCAGGCCCTGAGGAATGGAGTTGGCCAGCTATGCACTGAGACCTCTGAAACTATGAACCCCAAAATAAACATTTCCTCTTGTACTTGTTTTTGACAGGTCTTTTGGTCACAGTAGCAAAAAAGCTGACTAAACCAAGTCCTCTCTTTCTTTATCTTGCTCTCTCTCTCTCTCACACACAGAACACTTACACAGGAAGGCCCATAAATGCATATGTTATAGGGCATATTCATTTAATGAAGGTGCTCTCTGTAAACGTATTTTTGCTCTATTTAAGATTCTCTGTAAATACATATTGTTTGTTTTAAAACAGACCACATTCAAAAGAGTAATATGAGCAGTTCTCAGGAACAGACAGAGCTGTATAATCATTGAGGCATCCTAGAAAGTAAAGAGTTGATAAGCAATGATTTACAGGAACAAATACTGAAACATTAAGTGTTACCCCCCAAAAGGAACAATGCTACCATTGTAACAATGAGAGGAATCAAAATGAACTACAAAGTAAAAGTTTTTATAAAACCAATAAAGGAAATTTCAAAAACACCTAATAATCTAAAGTAAAAAAAAAAAAAAAAAAAAAAAAAAAAAGATGTGTTCTTCCCAGGAGTACAAAGATACATGAATGCTATAATAATTAGTTTATTTGTAGATGGAAGAAGATTAAGTTTTTATATATTTTATAGGAAATGTGTGGACTTCATGAAAGTTTACAATATTTGAGATTCTAGTGCAGTCTTTACTAAAGACCTACATTAGCATATTTTCAAATGAGAAAAGAGACATGCCCTATATTTTACATATGTATCATTTACTTGAGTCTCTAATATTGGTATATAGAAGTCTGCCATTTAAACAAAATTTACCAGACCTGTGAACTATTAAAAAATGAGATAAAAGATAGAAAAAAATATTGCAAGTATTAGAAAAGAACTTTACGCAAAGAGCTGGGTAGAGTGATGCACACCTGTAATCCCAGCCACTAGGGAAGCTGAGACAGGAGGATCAGGATTTCAAAACCAACCTCAGCAATGGGGAGGTGCTAAGCCACTCAGTGAGACCCTGTCTCTAAATAAAATACAAAATAGGACTGGGGATGTGGCCGAGGGTCTCTGAGTTCAACCTCTGGTACCAAAAAAAAAAAAAAAAAAAATTATATCAAATATGTTAAAGGATCTACTGGAAGAGGTGGAAAATTTTTTAAAAGGTCTTATCAAAACACTAGGCTTAGCAGAAGAAATAATCAGTGAAGTTGATGCAGGATTAACACAGAAAACACATTTGAGAAAATCCAACACCCATTGCAGATAGAAACAGCTCAGCTAGAAACATACTTCTCAAACCTGATAAAGATAAACTACAAAATATACATAATTTGAAAAGTTTGTCCACATTTACCTATTTACTCAACATTTTACTAGAAGTCCCATACACTATAATAATCCAAGAAAAATAATAAAAAGGAATCCAGTTTGGAAAGAAAAAATTTAAACTTCATGTTTTCATGATCCTCTATATAAAAAATTGAGGTAATCTTCCTCCCTTGCTGGGGCGGGAGGGAAAGGGAGGGAGAAGGGGAATAGCATGGATGGTGAAAGGAGGCCCTCATCACTATACAAAATACATGTATGAAGATGTGAATTTGGTGTCAACATACCTTATATACAATCATAGATATGATAAATTGTGGTATAAAGGTGTATTAAGAATTGTAATGCAAAAATAAATAAATGAATAAATTGAATGGAATATCAACAAAATGAATACAATTAATAGGAGAGGTTAGGACAGTTATACAACTCAAGATCAATATACAAAACAATCAATAATATTTCTACTTCTTTACATCACTCAAAAATTGGAAATAAAATATATGAAACACCCATAGATAAATCTAACAACAATATGCACAAAATGTATACAGATAACTACATAGTAATGCTGAGAGAAATCAAATACATGAATAAATGGGTAGTTATAACTGGACTGTAAAGCTCCTTAGTTTTATAATGAACCAAACAACTATGAAAATATTTGAAGGCTTAATACTATCTGATTTCATAATTTATATTAAAACTGTTGTGGCTGGGTGCAGTGGAGCACACCTGTAATCCCAGTGGCTTGCTCAGGAAGCTGAGGCAGGAGGATTGCAAGTTCAAAGCCAGCCTTAGCAACTTAGCAACGCCCCAAACAACACAGCAAGACCTGTTTCATAATAAAAAATGTAAAAAGGGCTGGGGATGTGGCTTAGTGTTAAGTGCTCCTGGGTTGAATCCTTGGTACCTAAGTAAATAAATATAAAAAAATAAAGCCAAGCACAGTGGCACACACCTATAATCCCAGCGGCTCAGGAAGTTGAGGCAGGAGGATCACAAGTTCAAAGCCAGCTTCAGCAGTGATGAGGCACTAAGCAACTCAGTGATACCCTGTTTGTGAATAAAATACAAAATAGGGCTGGGGATGTGGCTCAGTGGTCAAGTGCCCCTGAGTTCAATCCACAGTACCCCCCCCCCCCCCAAATTTTAAAAATTAGAAATAAACTAATCAATAAAATGTGGCATTGGCACAAAGATGGACAAATAGAAGTATACAAAAGTACAAATAAACTAGAAATAGACATACACATGTATGGAAAACTGATTCTCAACAAATACAGTAAGGCAATTCAGTGGAGAAATAATTGTCTTTACAAAAAGAATTACACTGGAAAAATTGTATACCCTGATTGGGGTTGGAAACATCTATGCTCAATATCCTAAGCCATATACAAATTAATTTAAAATATATTATAGACATTCACATAAAGCTTAAAACTATAAAGATTCTAAAAGAAAAGAAGGAATAATCCTTTGTTATCTGTTGTGATAAATATTTTTATATATGAAACAAGAACATAATCTGCATTTTTTGAAATACTAAATTAAGCTGCATCAGTATTTAAAAGAAAACACTTGTTATTCAAAAGATATTATTGAGAAAATAAAATAACAAGACTCAAACCAGGAGAGAGTGTGTGTAAATCATATATCTGATTAAGTAATTATACCCAGTGTATATAAAAATAATTCTAGATATTAAATGACAAGAAGAAAAATCACCCAATTTTTTAAATGGGCAAATCATTTGAACAAATACTTTATCAATGAACCTATACAGATGGAAAATAAACACATGAAAAGATTTTTGACATCATTAATTAATAACAAATAACTGTTTTATGATGACTTTCCCAAAACCCAGTGAATTAAAAACAAGTTTATTATGTCACAGTTTCTATGGGTCTGCAATCTGGCATGGCTTCTTTGTATCCTGTGTTTCACAGTAGTTCAGAAGTCTGCACTTGAGCTGTGGTCAAGGTTCCGTAGTCTACTCTGAAGGATCAACTGGAAAAGTACTTGCATCCAGTTCACACATATGGTTGTTAACATAGTTGAATTCCTTGAGAAATATATTATGGCCTAAATATTATTAACTTTTGGCAGAAAGATCTTTCAATAGATTACCAGGTAGCCTGTTAAGAGTCCGTAAACAAGTCAGGATGGCACCTGGCAAATGTTAGAGTCTGTAAACAAGTCTGGATGGCGCCTGGCATTTTGCCAGAGGGAGTGGTTTGTGAAGTAACAGCAGTGAGCCATTAAGTGTGGAGATTCCTTATTGGTTGACTGCTGTATCTAGTTTATGTTAATTAAGATAAGCTGTGTGGAATGTATAAATACCTCTGTTGTCCTACAATAAAAGGCTCCTACTCCTGCTCCTACTCCTACTCTACACAAGTTTTCCTCACCCCCCTCCCACTGCCAGCTATTTTGCCCAGCCAGCCGGGCTGCAGTATAGCCAGGAAGTGGGGGGTGTCGAGCAACTTAATTAACATAAACTAGATACAGCAGTCAACCAATAAGGAATCTCCACACTTAATGGCTCGCTGGCATTACTTCACAAACCACTCCCTCTGGCAAAATGCCAGGCGCCATCCTGACTTGTTTACAGACTCTAACAATAGCCCTTTCCATCAAAGCATTAGTGAAGACTCAAAGATTACATACCAACACAAGAGAAGTCACAATCATTATTTCACTCAGCTTTTTCACTGCTATGACTAAAAAACTGCACCAAAAAGTTTATTTGAGGGCTCACAGTTTCAGAGTTCTCAGTCTATAGACAGTAGGCTTCATTCCTCAGGGCTCAAGGTGAGGCAGGACATCATGGAGGAAGAGTGTGGCAGAGGGAAGCTGCTCACATGATGATCAGAAAGGAGAGAGAGAGAGAGAGAGAGAGAGAGAGAGAGAGAGAGAGAGAGAGAGAGAGACTCCACTCTCCAGATAATATATATATATATATATATCCCAAAGCCATGCCCCCAATGAACCTCTTCCTCCAGCCACATCCCATCTGCCTCCAGCTGTCACTCAGTTAATCCCATCAGGTATTAATTCAATGGTTAGGTTAAGGCTCTCATGACCCAATCATTTCACCTCTAAACCTTCTTGCACTGTCTCACACATGAGTTTTTGGTAGACACCTCACATCCAAACCTTAACAACCATCTATCACAGAAGTCAACAAACACAAATATTAATTCTTTGATAAAGTAAGAAAATTGTTAAACCCCAACAATGCTGAACTTATACAAAGGATATAATAATTTTCAAATATCAGAAGTAAAAAGAAAAATTCACTGATGATTGTACCATTACTACAAAATAGTAAATTAGTATTATAATCAATTTCATGTCAACAATTTGAAAACTAATGTTAAGTGGGAAAAAAAATTAAACATATAAATAATCAAAAGAATACAAGAAATAGAAACTCAGAATACATATTTATTCATTTAAAAATTGCCTGATGTTGAATTATAGGAAATACTTAAAGATGAAATAGTACCAATCTTTCAGCTACTTGAGAGGGTGAGGTTAGAGGGACCCTGTTTTGAAATAAAGTTTAAAAAGGGATGGGGCTGAAGCTGAATAATGGAATGCTTGCATAGCAAGGATAGGTCTTGGATTCAATCTCCCATGCCAAACACACACCAATTAAAAAGGGGTGGGGGCTGGGGTTGTGGCTCAGTGGTAAAGCATTCCCCTCACATGTGTGAGGCCCTGAGTTCAATCCTCAGCACTACATAATAAATAAGATAGAGGGATTGTGTCCAACTACAATTAAAAATTAAATATTAAAAAAGAGGAAGATGAAAATGTAGAAGAGGAAGAATTATTTCCCTTCTCATTTTGTGAGACAAATATTACCCTAAAAATAAAAAAAATGAAGATGTCATAGGAAATATATAAGGTAATATTCTTAAATAATATAGAAAAAAAAACATCATTAATCACGTCACACCAACTCTAATGTACTAAGTATAATTATATCACTAAGTGTGATTTATTCCAGGGAATATATATATGTTACTATAGGAAAATTGATCAATGTTGATTCATATAACATTTATTTAAATGAATAGATTCTTTTCATTTTTTTTTCTATTTGGTACCAGGGATTGACCCCAGGGACACTTAACCATTAAGCCACATCTCCAGCCCTTTTAATATTTTATTTAGAAAGAGGGTCTCACTGAGTTGCTTAGGGCCTTGATAAATTGCTGAAGCTGGATTTGAACTCGTGATCCTCCTGCCTGAGCCTCCCCAGACACTGGGATTACAGACTTGTACCACAGTCCCTGGCTAAATGACTAAATTCTTAATTTGGAATCAATGGTAGATAAATAGTATGAAGGATAATTACTGATTCTTTCTACATGTACATATAAAAATAATTTTTATAAAATTGTTATATATCATTTAAAACTCCCAAATTTCTCCTATGTCACTCATTTTTAATAGTTTATGCAATAATGAATGAATAGTATCTCTTTATAGAAGAGTATAAGTAACCCCATAGTTGTGAACTATTTTTTGAGGGGTGAGTACTGGGGATTGAACTCAGGGGCATGCAACCACTGAGCCACATCTCCAGCCCTATTTTATATTTTATTAGAGACAGGGTTTCACTGAATTGCTTTAGCACCTCACTGCTTCTGAGGCTGCTTTGAACTTGCAATCCTCCAACCTCAGCCTCCCTAGCTGCTGGGACTACAGGTGTGTGCTGCGGAACCCGATTTTTGAACTATTTTTGTCACCTCAAATTCATGTTAGTATAATACAATTTTGTGATGAACCTCCTATACCTATTTTCTAAAATCCACTTTGTATCCTGGATTTAAAATTAGAATTAGTTCTGAAGTGCAATAACATATATTGTGTCTTCCCATAAGTACTATAATAAAAATCTGGCCTAGATAATAGTATGGGTCCAAATGTGATATACTCCCATTGATCAAAATCTCTAAAAATTTGAAGAAAAATTTTAAAAAGGCACATTCATACTCTAAATACAAATTAAAATGTCTATAAATGGAAATCAAACATAAATACAAAGTAACAGATAGGCTGAGAGCTCTGTGAAATATGGGAAAGCACCTAGGTAAAGGCAGCCAAGTATATAAGCCCTGAAAGATAGCAGAGGTTAATAGTGAAGCGAACATGTGCTGCTACTAATGCTCTAAACAAAAATTATAGCTAGAATCAGCTACACATAAAAGGAAACCAAGAAAAATCTGTAAACTCATACTGTGGCTAGGATTTATATGGGGATCCTAGAATTAGAGAGCATAGCTTTGCAGCTAGGATCTTGGCCACTAGCTTAGAGACTAAATGTTTCTTAAGAAATTTATGTAAACCAGTGCTTTTCTTTTATGCTTCTGTTCTTAGGGATCAAGTGAAAGCAATATCAAATTCATTTATCTAGGAGATTTGAGCACATGAAAAGTAAAATATAAAAGAAAAAATTTTCTGCTCTAAATAAATTGGCAAACCAATTTGCAATCATATGGGAAAAATTAACATTAAAAACTTTAGCAATGTGAAAAAGTTAGCAGATACACTCACTTTCCTAGAAATGGAAATTACAAATAAATCAAATATTTTTAACTTAAATCTAACTAGAATGTTCAAGGAGATAAATGAAGGATTATAAAGAGTAAAAAGGTGACAGAGGAAAAAAAGAGGCACTAACTGAAAAAGGAAGAGTTGAATATGAAAAATTAGGTATTCTGGAAATTGAATATATGTTCATTCAATTATTTTAATTCAATATACTAATTATAGGTAAGACAGTAGAAAAGAGTACAAGTGAAAGTATAAAAGTTTTTCATAATACATGTTTTTAATTTTAGAACTGTTTTAGATTCACAGAAAATCACAATTATTATTAAGTTTTCTTACAGAGTACACAGTTCCCACATCTGGTTCCATGATTATTAACAGCTAACATTAATTCACTACATTTATTATTATTAATGAGCAATATCACTACACTGTTATTAACTAAAGGCCATTCCTCATTCAGGCATACTTAATTTTACAACTAACATTCTTTTGCTATTCCAGGATCTCACTCAGAGTTATATCATATTAAATCTAGTTCTCACATCTCTTTAGATCATCTTGGCTGTGAATGTTTGAGATTGCTTTTTTTTCAATATAGAAAAACAATTTTGAGAGGTACAGGTTAGATGTTTTGTAGAATTTCTTTCAATTGGTATTTGTCTGATAATTTTCATAGGTTTAGAATAGGATAATTGTTCTTTGGGGAAGATGACTGCGAACGCACTAGACGTTCACAATTGGCGCCCGAACAGGGACCCTGCTGGATTGACAGGAAGGGTAAGTTCTTTTTCTTTATATTACAGGGTGATGGGACAATCTTCATCTTCTCCTTTTTTAAATATTCTTAGGCATTCACTTGCTGTCTATGGTATTAATATTTCCCATTCTGATATAGAGATGTGTCTTAAGGTGGTCAGGGAATGGAATCCCTGGTTCCCAGGGGAAGGATCTATGGATGTGGATAATTGGAAACGGGTCCGTCACAATGTTGAAAAGGCCATGAGGCAAGGCGAAAAAATTCCGGTTCGGTTTTGGTCTATCTTTTCTATTGTATATACAATGTTTAAAGCTATGGAGGAAGAAAGGTTGATTGGCAATTTACAAAAGGAGCTAGCTCCCTCTATTCTAGATCTCCCTCTTGATATTAGTGAAAAAGAAGAGGTAGTAAAAGATACGCAACAATTGACTCATAATTCTTCACAAAATTCTGCTGATTTAACTGGTAATGATATGGAAAAGAAAACGAAAGTAAAAACGACGATTGATGATCGCTCCGTTTCGGAGCAATTCAAACTTGTTATGGAGGAAGTTCTGGGACGTCTTAATAAATTAGAAGCTAAAATGGACCCTAGGCCTTTATCGGGAACCAGGCCTTTATCGGGAACTAGGCCCTCTGCCCCTCCGGCCACCAACCCTTTTTTGGCAGCTTCTTTAAAGGCTGTCCAGGAAATGGACTCAGAACCTTCTGACGATGAGGACAAAACTCCCTTCTTTGCTTTTCCTATAATCAGGCCTGATCCAGCTAATGGAATGGCACAGCCACCTCGGTATGAGGGGATTGATATTGATCATATTGGCAGATTAAAAAAGGCAGTGACAATGTACAGACCTCAATCCCATTATGTAAAAGAATTGCTTAATGCTTTTGCTACTCATTACAATAATTTTGCTCCTGAGGATTGGAAGATTGTGGGCCGTGCTCTTCTACAGGAACCTGAATATCTTCAATGGCACATGTGGTTTTTAGAAGGATGTGCCACTAAGGCTAGAGAAAATGTTAACAGTCAAAACCCTGTTATTCGTGCCATAGGATACCCTATGTTATCTGGCACTGGTATGCATGATGACATTCAACATCAAATTAATATTCCTCCTGAGATTCATGAGCAATTGAAGTAAATAGCTTTAGAAGCTTGGGACAAAATTAGACCTACTGGAGAACATTATGGCTCATGGACAAAAGTTTCACAAAAACCCAATGAACCTTATGTAGAATTTTTGTCTAGATTAAAATTGACAATTGAATGAACCGTGGTAGGAGAGGCTGCCAGGCAACAATTACTATGTTTGCTGGCTTATGAAAATGCTAATGAAGATTGTAAACAAGCCATTTTACCGATTAAAGATACAGGAGATGTTCATACATACTTAAAGGTGTGCAAAGATATAACATCAGAATCGAGAAAGATGCAATTATTTGCTGAAACCATGGCCTCTACATGGCATGCTTTGCAGAATACTAATCGAAATTTGGCTAACATGAAGTGTTTTGGGTGCTGCCAGACTGGACATCTGAGGAAAAATTGTAAGCAAAAGAATGAAAAGGAAACTAGGGGACCCGGAATATGTCCTAAATGCAAAAAAGGTAAACATTGGGCTCGAGAATGTAGAACGAAAAATGCAGCCACTCTTGCAGTTCAGGGAAACGGTCCATCCAGCCAGACCCCAGGCCCTAGACAAATAAAGGGGGCAACACACAATCTTTTCCCTACAACCCGCAACCCAACATAGTGCCGCCATGGACATCCCAGCCTTAAGTGATTTTGATCTCCAGGGTGGTGCTATGCCTAAAAGAATACCTACAGGAATATTTGGGCCACTACCTCCAGGGATTTTCGCTTTGCTCACAGGACGCTCCAGCCTTAATGCTAAAGGTATTACTGTCCATTTAGGCATTATCTATGCAGACTATGAAGGAGAAATTCAGATTTTAATGTCTTCTCTTGCAAAATGTCAGGCCTGAGGGAGCTAAACTCTGCACACTCAAACCCCAACAGATGACCATAGAGGTAAAGTGCATATATGTACAAGAATACATACTATTTACATGATTCTTCAAAGTTGATATTAACTTTAATCTACTGTTTTTAATTTTTTTCAACTATAAAGTTATGCTTCTTTGTTTTTCCTTCCTTCAATTCTGTACTCTTTTGAAAGAGGTCATTATATGCAGCTCAAACTTAAGGAGTTGGCATGTTTTACCAAATTGATAGGTGTGTATGTATATAAATTACTTGGGGATTCTTCTATAGGAGGATTTGCCCCTTTATTTACTTCTTCAATAACAGGATGGATGCATGGATATTTAGCCTATACTTTGGGTTTTACTCCAATGGTACTTTATTTTTCAAACTGTTCCACATCTGACCATTAGGAGCTCTTTCAATTGACACTTATATCCTTCTGGCATACCCCTGTCAATATAAAGAAATTTTTGTTGTTGTTGTGTTTTGGATTTTGCTTTTGTTTGCATCCTGGTATTATAAGATAGTCATCTATTATATTGTATATTCTTGGTCCATTCCTAGAGTCATTCATTTTTCCAAGGAACTCTAATGCCTTTTGTTAAAGACTAGTATTAGAAATCAAGATATGGGCAGGGTAGGTTTATTCTTCAGTAAAGGAATGCCATTTATTCTACATGCTCTTAGCTAATATAAAAAGGAAATATATGCACATATATACATATATTTGTCTATATACAACCATCTGTTTATATAATAAGCAAAATATGCATTCACACTGATGTCACCCACTCTAATCCTATAGGGACCATTCTAGTCTTCACTTTTGCCTATCTGAAAATACTCATTGTATCACTGAGAAATGTAGCTCCTTCCATCCTTTATGCATTTATTTAAATGGTCTGTTCCAACATGTGTTTCAGAATTGTTAGCCTTTCCTCTCATGGGAAACAGATTTTTTTCTTGATATTTTTCATATTTTTTATATTGTGGTCTATAATCTCTTTTGAACTATGTTAAAATTTTAAATTCTGAGACTAGATTCATTTCTGTTCATGTAAATGCCCAATCGTTCTAGCACAATTTGTTGAAAAGACTCTCCTTTCTCCATTAAAATCCCTTTGCTCCCTTGTCAAAGGTCTGTTGACTTATTTATGTGGTTCTGGAAATCTCAATTATGTTGCATTGGCCTATGAATCTGCATTTTCACTAATACCACACTCTGGTGATTATGGTGACCTTTACAATAAGTTTTGAAATCTACTAGTGTGAGTCCTCCAAACTTATTCTTTTTAAATTTCTCTTAAGTCTTCATTTTTTGCTTCTTGGTATAAATTTTAGAATCAATGGACAATATCTTCATCTGTTTTTAGCAATAAAGTAATCCTGGCCTCATACAATAAGTTAGGAAGTATTATCTCTGGTGCTCTTTTCTGGAAGAGATGGTAGTATTTCTTCCTTATATGTTTGGTAGAATTTTTCTGTGAAAAGATATTGGACTGGTGCTTTCATTCTTAGAACTTGTTAACTATTGAGTTGATGTCTTAATAAATGTAAGCCTATTCAAATTATTTATTTCTGCTTAGGTACACTTTGGTAGCTTGTATCTTTCAAACATTTCACCTATGCTATCAAGTTTGTGAGCGTAAAGTCATTTTAGTGTTGATATAACACACTTTTAATGACGAAGGAATCAGTAGTGATAACACAAAACTAATTCTAATCTTGGTAATTGTTTCTTTTCTCTTTTTAACTTGATGAAGTTGGCTTGAATTTTATCCACTTTTCAAAGAAACTGTTTTTGTGTTCTTTGATATTTTCTATTGTTTTATTGTTTCTAGTTTCAATGATCCCTGTTATAATTTCCATTAATTGTATTCTTCAACTTGCTTCAAGCCTAAATTGTTCTTATTTTTGTAATTTCCTTATGTGGAATTTTAGAGTATTCATTTCAGATCTTTCATGCATTTAACACACACATTTAATGCTTCCAGTTTCCCTCAAATCACTGCTTTCAGTGCATCCCACACGGTTAGAGAAATTGTATTTTCCTTTCTATTTATTTTAAAATAGTTTAAAAATTTCCTTAAGATTATTATTTGTTTTATGTGTTATTTATAATTGTGTTCTTTAATTTTCAAATATATGGAGAATTTCTAGTTTAATTCCAATGTAATTTGAGAACATTTTGAATAATTTATATTTTTAAATGTGTTTTGTGGAAAAAATGTAGTCTTTCTCTGTGAGTGTTTCATGTGTACTCTGCTGTTTTGAGACACATTAGTCTGTAAATGTCAATTAGATCAGTTTGATTAATGATAATTTTCAGATTCCTATATACTTCCTCATTTCCCTCTTAACTGTTTTCTCAATTACTGGGAAAGGTATGGACACCTACAACTATAATTTTGAATGTGTCTTTTTTTCCTTTCAGTCATATCAATTATCCTGAGATTCTGTTTACACATTGAGGATTATTGTGTGTTCCTGCGGAAGAGACCCCTGTTTATGCCTGCTAATTTTTCTTATTCTGAAGTATGTGTATTAATTTTATAGTACTTATGTAAGAAAATACCATAGACTTTGACTTAAATAATTAATTTTCTGACAATTCTAGAGGTTAGAAATTCAAGCTCAAACTGTCAGCAGGGTTGAATTTTCAAGGCCTCGGTCTTTGTCTTATAGATGCCCATTTTCTCTCTGTGTCATTTCTTCAAATATAGTCAACCTGTCCTTGTATGTTATCTGTTCCATCTGTTAGTACCTTTAACAGAGTAATCACAGTGATTTTCAATTCCTTATATGATCATGAAAAAATAAAGTTAGAAGTATGATTGATATGCAAAATGAAGATTTAAAGTGGGTCTATAAAATGTTCAAATTAAAACCAGAGAGAGTAGAAAAAGAGTGAAGGATAAACAAAAATCCTGTGGATAGTAGTAATTGCCAACAAGGTAGATATCAGTACAAATAATTACTAAATGTGTTTGGCCTAAATATACCAATTAAAAAGATGTGGTTTTTTTTCATATGGATACAAAAGCAACAGCCAATTTTATGTTGTCTAAAACAAATAAACAAAGAACCTTCAAAGACATAAATTAAAAGTCAAGAGATGAAGAAAGATATACATGCTAACATGAATCAAAGAAATTTGGAGAAGATATTTGATTTTTTTTTAAAAAGTATACTTTAAAATACTGAATTATGCCCCCATTCATTTATTGAAGCTTTTAAAAAATATTTTTAGTTGTAGATGGACAAATACCTGTATTTTATTTATTTATTTTTATGTGGTGCTAAGGATCCAACCCAGTGCCTCATGTGCAAGGTAAGAGCTCTACCACTGAACCACAACTCCAGCCCATCATTTATTGAAGTCTTAACCTCCAGTATCTCAGAATGCAGGGGTATTTAGATATAGGGACTTCAAAAAAGTAATTAGGATGAAGCTACTAAGGTGAGTCCTAATCCAACATGACTACTGCTCTTAGAAGAGGAAATTTGAATACAGACACATTATTGGAGATGGTAAAGAGTTCAGTTATCAGGAGTTCAGAGAGAACAGAAGAGGATTGAATAGGTGATGAAAATAGTATATTTGAAACCATTCTCTATGATAGTATAATAGCAAATATTTGACACTAAGCATTTTCCCAAATCCATCGAACTACATATCACAAAGAATGAACCTTATTATATGTGCATTAAAATTATTTGAGGGGATAAGGAGATCCTGGGATAATACCAATTATGATAAGAGAAACTCCAGATAGATCTCTTGCCCCTTCACTACTTGAGGACACAGTGAAAAGATAACAAAGAAGTGAGCCCTCACCAGACACTGAATTTTCTGACACCATGATCTTGGACTTTCCTACCTCCAGAATTGAGATAAATAAGTGAATGTTGTTCATAAACTACCTAGTAAAGGTATTATGTCCTTATAGCAGCCAAACAGACCATGAATCAGAGACTCCAAATTTTTAGTCCCTCTCTTAACTTTGGAATTCTCTATGTATTCCTCCATAGGAAAGAGTCTGAGTCTTGTAGTCCTATCAGCTACAATACACTGTTATAATACTGAGACTTTTGGTGTGATACTATGATATTTATGCAGGGAAAAACATTCTATAATCTTAGTCTTTTAATCTCCTTGTATCTCTCTGCTTCTAAATTGTTTTTTCCTTGGTACAACAGTTTACCTTTTTCTTTTCTTTTCTTTTCTTTTTTTTGTGGTGCTGGGGATCGAACCCAGGCCCTTGTGTATGTGAGGTAAGCACTCTACCAACTGAGATATATCCCCAGCTCACCTACTTTTAAAAAATATATATATTTTAGTTGTTGATGGACCTTTATTTTTATTTATTTTTTATTTTTTATATGTGGTGCTAAAAATTAAACTCAGTGCCTCACACATGCTAAGCAAGTGCTCTACCACTGAGCTACAAACCCAACCTAGATTTTAACTTCTTATGTGATATAAGAAGGCTATGAGGGACTGAAGTGGGAGCAATGTTCTTCCCAAGGTATATTAAGAATCATTCATTTTTTCCCTGAAACTTAAATAGAGAAATTTCCTGGCATATGTCACATGATTATTCTTCCTCTCCGCCAGTCAAGGCCATGAGGCAATCTTTTTAAAAATCTTCTCCATAGGAAACTAATATAGTAATTGCAGGTAAATCTCATGAAAATTTAAAGGATTTCCTGGAACTGTAGTTCATAGAAGTGGAATGAGTGAATTTGTCTGACAGAATAGTCACTCCCAAGTGGAATGAGTGAATTTGTCTGACAGCATAGTCATTCCCAGTTTCTATGTGCAAAGAGTAGGTTGTGCCCTGCCATGAGTTAATTCATGTTGTATAGAACAACAGCTTTCAGTCTGTGCCTGCCCTGAGTTACTCTATTTTATAAAAACAGAAGGTTGCCATGAATTACTGTTCTGAGTACAAGTGCTAAGGTAGAGTGACTTGGTAACTTTTCTGGACAAAGAGATGATCACCAAATGTTGGACACATCTATCAAAATAACACCCTTCTGTTGCAAAGCACAATCATAAGGTACAAACTGATAACTACATTAATCATTCTAATAAAAAATACCAGCTGTCAACTTATTATATTAAATGAGAGACACACGAATGTGTGGCCATATCAAACTGGTATCAGGGAAACCAGGCCTGTGAGCTTATCAAACACAACCAAACCAATGGTTTGGTTGCAACCCCTACCTGAAACACATGAATGGAGAAACAACTATGATGATGGTAACATGGCGTACATCAACCCCTTAGACCACATGGTGAATGAGTCCTGAGACCAATAGTCCTCAAATTCCTGAATGTCCCCAGAAATTAAGCTCAGCTCATTATCCCTGCTTGATGTGGCCTACTTTGAAATTGCTTGCCCTCTGAACCCTCACCTTGGACAGCTCTGTGATTTGAACAAGTTCCTCACCTTGAATGAGTTGTGCAGGATAGGTAATAAATGTTATCTGACTACCTGCAGTGACTGTTTTGAATCTGTATCAGCTTTCTGCCTTTGCTTTCAATTCTGCCTCTTTAATCCCTGTGGCCACTGTTAGCCATTTCTTACCCAATTTGTATCTTAAATATCATTGTTTAAATTGTGATGTGTGACTTCAGTGTTAGAAATATTGGTAATTAAGATTGGGAAGGAGTAAAAGAACGTGTGATTGTCCAGCTCAGGGTTACCCAAGTGAACCATTATTACTTGGTGAATTAAAGCCAGTGAAATTGATGTGGTTTGTGAAATCATTGCCATTTAATACGTTCTTATATTTTGTAATATTCTGAAAAGACACAAAAGTGTCTGGTTTATGTTAGTGACATAGCTTACTCATATCTTTATGATTGTTCTTTGAATGTCATATGTGTGTGTGTGTGTATGTTTAATGATGCTTTACATTTCTCTGTTCATTTTCTTCAGATTGTATAATCTCTGTGATACTATTTTTAAGTTCACTGATTCTCTCTTTTGCTAGTTCAAGTTTACTGCTGAACTTCCCTATGGAATGTTTCTTATTGGTGATTGTATTTTTATTTCATAAATTTTATTCAGTACTTTTTATAATTCATATCTATAAGTATTTTCTACTTGATAAGACAGTTATCATACCCTCTTTAATTATTTCAACATACTTTCTCTTACTTCTTTGAACATGCTTATACAACTACTTTGAAATTTTATTTGCTAATCCAAACATTTGGAACTCTTCAAAGGCAGTTTCTATTGCCTGCATTTTTCCTGTGCACAGGTCACATCTGGTATCCAGGAATCTCCTTTATCTTTTTGTTAAAAAACAGATTATTTTACATAATATGTTGCATAAACTCTGGATACTCTCTACTCAGGAAGTGTTTTTTTGTGTTTGGTAATTTATTATTTCTTAAGTGACTTGGCCCAATTAATTCTGTGAAATGGATTTTCCTGACAGTTTGCTGTTTCCTCTCCATGTGCTTAGAGTTTCCTCCCTTGATTTTAATTTTAACCTGTTTTCCTAAAGGTTGCCCCTGGGTCAACACAAGTCACTTATAAGTCAAAATTTGTGTTAAGAACTCTCAGTCAGTTAGAATTTTATTCTCTACCTCACATACATGTTTGTCTTGGAGGCAATTATCACTGTCAGTGAGTTTGTTTTTACCTGCCATTAAACCATGGAATAGTATCTTGAATTTTCTTTCTCTGATCACTCCTAACAGAGCAAGCCTTGGGCATTCACACAGTCTTCCATACTACCAAGAATGTATGTGACTTTAATTTTAAGCCTGACTAGAAGAGTGTTTCTTAGTCTGTGCAGCTTTGATTGTATGAAATATCACCTTGTATTGTAAAATTTGCTGATAAGCTTTTGATGGCAGAGTTAAATCAGAATGAATTTAGCATCTGTTTATGCACTAATCTTCCTAGAGTAAAAAGAGAGAAAGAGAGAGAAGAAAAAGAAAGTTCATAAATAACATAACTTAAAAGACCCCAGGCTTTTAAAAATATATATAAGTAAAATGTCACAGAACATTTGATTCAAATATTCCCTTTCTTACAAATTTCCATAGAAATAGTTGGCACAGCAGTAAGACAAATAGGGAATCCTTGAGAGGATAACAACACACATACTTTTGTTCCTGGCACCAACTCAGGGCCTTGTTTAATAACAGCCTTAGAAGAATACATTTGACAATATTTGACTTAGGTATCATTATTGAAGCAAACTGTCAGACTGAGACTTTCTGTGAAAACTCAGGAAAATGTATATATGCAAACTAGGTCCAGTTACATTTCCAGTGTATTGGAATAACTAAACTTTAAGTATTTTCCTTTAAGTGAAACAGTTGTTTCATGGGTTGAAGGTATAATAGATGTATTTTTTAACTTCTGTATTTGCATCTTGAGAATTAAAGAATGATAGGTTAGTGAAAGAAATAGTTTACTAAGAATAAAAAAGCTAAAATTCAGTGCCAGTTAAGCAAATAACAAGTTGCCTTTTCTTGAGATTGGAAACAATTCCATGAGTTATCTCAACTCTAACACCAAAAATAGCAAGAATTAACATTGATACTGCACTTACTATATACCTGGTACTAAGATAGAAAGCAATATATGTACCTTCTCTCTCAAAAAGGTACTAATATAGGAAGAGAAACTAACTTTTAAGAACATCATGAAAGAATTCACTAAGAAAATAGCTTCAAGTACTTCCAGCCACAGGATAAAGGTACTTCAGCATATGTAAAGTCAACTATCCCTTTTCTATTTAATCTAAATAATTCTAGTCATCATTTTTTAATGAGCTTTATTATGGCTCAGACTTTATAAACACAATTAGGCATAGCAATACATTGTTGTTCTGTTTTTTGTTTTTTTTTTTTATAACTTTATTTATTTTTATGTGGTGCTGAGGACTGAACCCAGTACCTCACACGTGCGAGGCAAATGCTGTACCATTGAGCCACAACCCCAGCCCCTAATTCTAGGCATTTTAACTACTATAGTCTACCAAAACCTAGACATGGATTAGTCCTAGGAAATTTTCAAAAATGAAATCTAAACTAATATTGTAAAGGCTTGGTAATATTAATATTATACATAAGACTATGATAAATCCAGGAAGGAATTATGAAGAAAAAATTTTATGATATACTTGACTTCGGGCAGCATAATGGAAATAAAGGTAGAAGTTCCTATAGAGATACTTTTGAGCAACTGCATACGTTTAACATGTACATATTGCTATATTAATTGAAAATATATCATTCTATGTTCTCTATTAAAAATTAGAAACATCCCTATAATTTATCACTACATAATTATAATTTCTTTGAAATATTTCCTCTAGATATGATTTCATCTTCTCTTCCTTTTATACACATTTCCATATGCAGCTCACCCAGAGTAATAATTCAACTCCTGAAACTAAACTTGAACTACATAATCTATAACATAGTAGGTCTTCATTATGGTTTGGATCTCAAATGTCCCCCAACGGCTTATATGTTGAAGGCCTTGTCCCCAAGGCAGCAATATTCAGAGTTGGAGCTTTTAGAAGGTATTTGGATCCTGAGAGCTCTAATCTCTTCTACATACAATTGTATCTTCCTATCTAAGAATGTATTTCTATTACTCAAGATTTCCTCTTGCTTATTAAGAGATGCTGAAAATTAACATTATATAGATCCTACACATCACATGTATTCATAGGTGTTTTTTCCATGAGATTTTCCCATTTATCTTCTTTTTTTCAAAGCTGACTACCATATACAGAGTTATAGAACAGCAAATAAATAAAAGTCACATCCTCAAGAGACTTGTAAAATACATCAAAATGATTTTGCAAGGATATTCTTAACCTTTAGCACTACCATGGAAAAGATGTGCCAGTTAACATGGGTTAGAATTGAGTAAGCAAAGTTATTTATGTCTAAATGACCACTTCTAAAATGAAGCCAGCTTAATACAACCATCAAAAAATGCTAAATATTCTGGTGTTTTAATTCACTTTCTGGTCAGGTTGACTTGTTACTAGTCCCTGACAAAATTAATTGAATGAAAACCACTAATGACTGATTTCATCTTTTTCAATGTGATGATTCAGGGAAGTTCATTTGCTTTGTCCACATTGGTGAATTGGAATAAATGAAATCTAAAATGACCACATTTAAGGAAACAGTAATGCTTTAATCAATTTAAATTGTATATTCAAAAATATTTCTTGAAATATCTTAACTCTTTAGTTCTTTTAATTTTACATTTTGTGCATAAAGTAGTAGAAAGTTTACATTTAAATTTTCAGGGGCTGGGGTTGTGGCTCAGTGGTAGAGATCTTGCCTCACATGTGTGAGGCACTGGGTTCGATCCTCAGCACCACATAAAAATAAATAAATAAAATTTTCAGAAGACAACTGGGCTAACTGAAAAGAAAAATTGTAAAAGGAAAATAAATTAAGTGATGAGACTTAAGGCACATTTAGTTGTTAAAAGGAAAACTAAATAACTTAGTTATTTAGTTAGGCATAGTTTTTGGAATTAAAACAGACCTCAGGTTAAGACTTCTCTCTACCACATATTACCTTTGTAACTCTGGACAAGATACAATTGTGATTTCCTTTCTCTATGGTTGATCTTTAAAATGTATGGTAGTACCCAATTCATTGAGTGATTATAAATAATTGTAATTATATAATGTACCAAAATGTATTATTTAATCCAAATGAGTCATTATGGTTTAGATATTAGGTGTCCCCCAAAAGCTCAGGTGTGACACAATGCAAGAAAGTGTATAGGTGAAATGATTGAGATATCAGGGCCTTAAACCAATCAGTGAATTAAATCCACTGATAAGTGGGTGGTAACTATAGCCATGTAGTCCGTGGCTGGATGAAGTAGGTCACTGACGGTGTGCTTTCAGATTCATATTTTATGCCTGATATAGAAAACCTGCTTTGTTTCCTGCTACCATGTTCTGAGTTTCTTTCACCATGCCCTTTGGCCATGATGGTCTGCTTCACCTCCAGCCCAGAGATATAGAGTCTATGGACTGAGACTTCTGAAAATGAGTAAAAATAAACTTTTCCTCCTCTACATTGTTCTTTTAAGATCTTTTGGTCACCGTGACAAAAAACCTGACTAAAACATGTGTATGCAATAGCTCTTTGAGTTACTGTTATGAAATAGAGAAAACTAATCTTTAAGGTAATACCTTTAAGGCAAGTTTTGGTAGAACAAAGGAGTGAGGCTCATTATTGTATTCTACAATAAAATGTGATTTTATATGATACAGATACTACTAGAATCTAGAAGAAGAACCACCAAAGGTTCTTCTCCTATTAAACAAAAGTCAGTAAACAACTGCCAAAAGATGGCACTCAAGTCAAACTCTAGAAAGAAATCCTGTCTTAAAATCCCACATTAGTTTCCAAATGGGGTTCTGAGAAATGAATGGTCGACTTTAATGCCCTACTTTCTTATATATTATTTTTTAAGTTGTAAATGTTTATTTTGTTTATTTATTTTATGTGGTTCTGAGGATCGAATCCAATGCCTCACATGTGAAACGCAAGTTCTCTGCCACTGAGCCACAATCCCATCTCTAATAACCAACTTTTTAAAAAAATTCTAATTTGTTATATATGACAGCAGAATACATTACAATTTATAGTACACATATAGAGCACAATTTTTCATATCTCTGATTGTATATAAAGTATATTCACACCATTTTTTGTCTTCAAACATGTACTTAGCATAATGATGTCCATCTCATTCCACCATCTTTTTTACCCCCATGACCCTTCCCTTTCCCTCCCACCCCTTTGCCCCTATCTAGAGTTTGTCTATTCCTCCCATGCTTCCCCTCCCAAATCCACTATATTTATATCCACTTATATCACAGAAAACATTTGGCATTTGTTTTTTTGAGATTGGCTAACTTCACTTAGCATTATGTTCTTCAACTCCATCCATTTACCTACAAATGCCATGATTTTATTCTCTTTTAATCCTGAGTAATATTCCATTGTGAATATATACCACATTTTCTTTATCGATTCCTCCACTGAAGGACATCTAGGTTGGCTCCATAGTTTAGCTATTGTGAATTGTGCTGCTATAAACATTGATGTGGCTGTGTCCCTGTAGTATGCTATTTTTAAGTCCTTTGGGTATAGACTGAGGAGTAGGATAGTGGTCAAAATGTGGTTCCATTCCTAGTTTTCCAAGGAATCTCCATACTGATTTCCATATTGGCTTCACCAATTTGCAATCCCACCAACAGTGTATGAGTGTGCCTTTTTCCCCCACATCCTCACCAACACTTATTATTGTTTGACTTCATAATAGCTGCCATTCTGACTGGAGTGAGATGAATCTTAAAGTACTTTTGATTTGCATCTCTCTAATTGCTAGTGGTGATGAACATTTTTTTCATATATTGTTGATTGATTGTATATCATCTTCTGAGAGGTGTCTCTTCAATTCCTTGGCCCATCTGTTGATTGGGCTATGTGGTGTTTTTTGTTTGTTTGTTTGTTTTTGTGTGTGTGTGCTTAGCTTTTTGAGTTCTTTATATACTCTAAGATTAGTGCTCTATCTGATGTGTGAGGGGTAAAAATTTGCTCCCATGATGTGGGCTCTCTGTTCACCTCACAGATTATTTCTTTTGCTGAGAAGAAACTTTCTGGTTTGAATCCATCTCATTTATTGATTCTTTATTTTAATTCTTGTGCCAAAGGAGTCTTATTAAGGAAGTTGGGGCCTAATCCCACATGATGGAAATTAGGGCCCACTTTTTCCTTCTATTAAATGCAGGGTCCCTGGTTTTATTCCTGGGTCTTTGATCCACTTCTAGTTAAGTTCTGTGTATGGTGAGAGATAGGGGTTTGATTTCATTTTGTTGCATATGGATTTCCAATTTTCCCAGAACCATTTGTTGAAGATGCTATCTTTCCTCCATTGTGTGTTTTTAGTGCCTCTCTCTAATATAAGATAACTGTAATTATATGGGTTAGTTTCTGTGTCCTCTATTTTGTACCGTTGGTCTACCAGTCTATTTTGGTGCCAATTACCATGCTGTTTTTGTTACTATTGCTCTGTAATATAGTTAGATCTGGTATAGTGATACCACCTGCTTCACTCTTCCTGCTGAGGATTGCGTTAGCCATTCTGGGTCTCTTATTTTTCTAGATGAATTTCATCACTGCTTTTTCTATTTCTATAAGGGATGTCATTGAGATTTTGATTGGAATTGCATTAAATCTGTATAGTGCTTTTGGTAGTATGGTTATTTTGACAATATTAGTTCTCCCTATTTAAGAACAAGGTAGATCTTTTCATCTTCTAAGGTCTTCTTTAATTTCTTTCTTTAGCATTCTGTTGTTTTCATTGTAAAGGTTTTTCACCTCTTTCATTAGGTTGATTCACAAGTATTTTATTTTTTTGAGGCTATTGTAAATGGGGTAGTTTCCTCGTTTCCCTTTCAGAGGATTTGTCACTGATATATAGAAATGCCTTTGATTTATGTGTGTTGATTTTGTATCCTGCTACTTTGCTGAATTAATTTATTAGTTCTAGAAATTTTCTGGTGGAATTTTTTGATTCTTCTAGGTATAGAATTATATCATTAGCAAATAGTGCTAATTTGAGTTTCTCTTTTCCTATCCGTATCCCTTTAATTTCTTTCGGCTGTTTAATTGGTCTGGCCAGTGTTTCAAGAACTATGTTAAATAGAAGTGGTGAAAGAGGGCATCCCTATCTTGTTCCAGTATTAGAGGGAATGTTTCAATTTTTCTCCATTTAGAATGCTGTCCGCCTGGGGCTTAGCATAGATAGCTTTTATGATGTTGAGATATGTTCCTGTTATCCCCAGTCTTTCTAGTGTTTTGAACATGTATGGGTGCTATATTTTGTTGAATGTTTTTTTCTGCATTAATTGAGAATATCGTTATGATTCTTATCTTTAAGTCTATTGATGTGATGAAGTACATTTATTTATTTCCATATGATGAACCACACTTGATTGTGGTGCACTTTTTGATTTGTTTTTTGCATTCAATTTGCCAGAATTTTATTGAGAATTTTTGCATCTATGTTTATTAGCGATATTGGTCTGAAGTTTTCTTTCTTTGATGTGTTTTTGCCTGGTTTTTGCCACAGTCTCGCTGGGCACAATTCAGGAGCCACTTGTCAAAAGAAACGAATATTTTTAGAACACATACACCGCACCACACAGCTCTTCAGGAAAACCCTCAGAGCCCAACTGCCACCAGCGGCTTCCCACAAGCCTCTCCACCTCCCCCACTCCTCCTGCTCTTGAGGCCAATTGGTTGGGTCGCATGGGCAGAGCCAAAAAAAGTCCCCCAATGAGCAGCTCCGTGGTCTAAAAGGGCGGGGAAACAGCCCAATGAGCATCACCGCAGAGGAGCCAATCAGTTGGCAGCTAGAAGTTTGCTGGGGCCGCTGTGAGCCAATCATCAGCTGGCAGCTGGAAGTTTGCTGGCAGCTGGAAGTTTGCTGGGGCCCCTTCTGCTGGGGCCACTGTGAGCCAATCATCAGCTGGCAGCTGGTGCTGGCAGCTGGAAGTTTGATGGGGCCCCTTCAGCTGTGGCTCTCAACATCAGTTTTGGAATCAGGATGATAGTCTGAAAGTGCTCTCTCTTTTTCTATTTCATGAAATAATTTGAAATATAGGTATTACTATTTCTTTATAGGTCTTGTAGAACTCAGCTGTGTATCCATCTGGTCCTGGGCTTTCTCCTGGTTGGTAGGCTTCTGATGGCATCTTCTATTTTCTTGCATGAAATTTATCTGTTTAAACTGTGTATATCATCCTTATTCAATCTGGGCAACTCATATGCCTCTAGAAATTTGTCGATGTCTTTGATATTCTATATTTCATTAAAGTACAAGTTTTCTTTTTAAAATAGTTTTTAGTTGTAGTTACACACAATATCTTTATTTTATTTATTTTTATGTGGTGCTGAGGATCAAACCTAGCATCTCACACATGCTAGGCAAGCACTCTACCGCTAAGCCACAACCCATCCCCTAGAGTACAAGTTTTCAAAATAATATTCTAATTATCTTCTGTATTTCTTTGTGTCTGTTGTGATATTTTCTTTTTCATCACATATGTTAATGATATGAGTTTTCTCTTGCCTTCTCTTTCTTAGCAGGGCTAAGGGTTTGTCAATTTTATTTATTTATATATTTATTTGTTTGAAGAACCAACTTTTTGTTCTGTCACGTTTTTCAATTGTTTCTTTTGTTTCAATTTTATTGATTTCAGCTCTGATTTTAATTATTTCCTTTCTTCTACTGCTTTTGGTATTGATTTGTTCTTCTTTTTCTAGGGCTTTGAGATGTAGCGTTTTTAAGAAATGAACTTCATGCAATGTACTTTCCTCTTAGTACTGCATTCATAGTGTCCCAGAGATTTCCATATTTTGTATCAGTGTTCTCATTTGATTCTAAGAATTTTTTGATCTCCTCCTTGATGTCTTTTACAACCCATTGTTCATTCCGTAGCATATTATTTAGTTTCCAGGTGTTGGAGTAGTTTTTATTTTTTATTTTTTATTTTATCATTGATTTCTAATTTCGTTCCATTTTGATCTGATAGAATACAGGGTCATATCTCTACTTTTCTGTATTTGCTAAGAGCTGCTTTGTGGCATAGTATATGGTATATTTTAGAGAAGGATCCATGTGCTGGTGAAAAGAATGTGTATTCGCTCATTGATGAATAATATACTCTATATATGTCAATTAAGTCTAAGTTATTGGTTGTATTATTGAGTTCTATTGTTTGTTCAGCTTTTGTTTGGAAGATCTATCCGGTGGTAAAAGAAGTGTGTTAATGTCACCCAAAATTATTGCATTGTGGTCAATTTTACTCTTGAACTTGAGTTTTTTTGATGAATATAGAAACTCCATTGTTTGGGGCATATATATTTATAATTGTTATGTCTTGTTAGTGTATGGTTCCCTTGAACAGTATGAAATGTCCTTATTTATCCTTTTTGATTAAGTTTGGCTAACCCTAACCCTAACCCTAACTTCATTGGATATGAGGATGGAGATGTCTGCTTGTTTCCACAGTCCATGTGAGTGGTATGATTTTTCCCAACCTTTCACCTTCAGTCTGTGTACATCTTTTCTTATGAGATAAGTCTCTTGAAAGCAGCATATTGTTGGATCTTTTTTTTTTTTATCCAATCTGCTAGCCTATGTCTTTTGATTGGTGAGTTTAGGCCATTAACATTCAGGGTTATTGAGACAGGATTTGTATTCCACCTATTTTTGTTTATTTTTGGTATTTAACTTGACTTGGTTTCTCCTTGGATTAGTTTTTCCTTTAATGTAATACCTCCCTTTTCTGATTTTTATTGTTGTTTTTCATATCCTCTTCACAGAATATTTTGCCAATGATGTTCTGTAGTGCAGTTTTTCTAGCTGTAAATTGTTTTAACTTTTGTTTATCATGGAATGTTTTTATTTTATCATCAAATCTAAAGCTTAATTTTGCTGGATACAAGATTCTTGGTTGACATATATTTTTTCTCAGAGCTTAATATAAGTTGTTCCAGGATCTTCTAGCTTTCAGGGTCTTCTGGGTTGAAAAATCTGCATATAACCTAATTGATTTCCCCCTATATATAATCTGATTCCTTTCTTTCATGGCTTTTAATATTCTCTCCTATTCTGTATGTTAGGCATTTCCATTATATTGCGCCTTGATGTGGATCTGTTGTAATTTTGTACTTTTGGTGTCATGTAAACCTCTTCAATTGGGTTTTTCAATTTGTTCTTCATGTTTTGAAAGTTTTCTGATATTATTTCATTGACTAGATTGCTCATTCCTTTGGTTTGGACCTCTATTTCTTCTTCTATCCCAATAACTCTTAAATTTGATCTTTTTATACTTTTATACTATTATAGTATAAAATGTTCTGCTCATGGTTTCTTACTATTTTCACTATGTGTTCAACATTCTTTTCAAGATTGTACATTTAGTCCTCATTGTCTGAGGTTCTATCTTCCAAGTGGTCTAATCTGTTGATGATGCTTTCAATTGAGCTTTTAATTTGGTTTATTGTTTCTTTCATTTCAAGGATTTCTGTTTGGTTTTACTTTAGAACCTCTATATCCCTATTTAAGTAACCTTTTGCTTCCTGTATTTATTTATGTAGCTCTTTGTCAAAATGATCTTTTGCTGCCTGTATTTGCCCTCTTATATCATCCTTTAATTCACAGAACATTTTAATTCATTTAGTTCATCCTGAACTCTGTCATTTCATCTGTTGTGCTGGCCATGGATTCTAATAATGTGGTATCTTGATTTGTTAGGAGCACTTTCTTCCCTTATCTTTTCATGTTGTTTTTGTGTCTTCCCTTCTATCTCTGTGGATTTGAGGAATTATCATTTTTACCCTATAGGCTTATAGTGTAGGGTTCCAATATCTCATCCTTGAGGTAAAGGACAATATTAACAGATCCCAATATAAACAAGATACAATCCAAAAACAAATAGTTGTTATTTACTAAATTTACTATTTGGTCACAATGTGCAGAAATGGTGTATTCAATATAATCAATCAATCTACAATAATCAGTGGGTTTATAAAAGGTTTTACAGTTTCTGATGGTAGACGAAGAACTAGGGGTGAGGTATAGGAAGATATCCTGAGGAGGTCAGAGGTGAGGATATAGAGTTATTGTATCTTAGGAAGTGTGAAAGAGAAATCTAAAGAAGAAGGTTAGTATTAAGAGAATAGAGAGGTAGTAATTTGGTCAGACAAGTAAGAGGGAAGACAATAGAGTACATAAAACAAACACACACATATATTAAGAAAAATAAAATATGTTAAAATAGTAAAAATTGGAGAGAGAAAAAAACAAAGAAGAAATAAAGAATATACAACACAATTGTAATATACAGTTCAGTTGTCTCAATCCTCAAAATCCTAACTAATGCAAAGTACTTGGTTTCACATATGTTGGGGATGTGAGGGCGAGAATAAAGAAGGAGAAGAAAGAAAAAAAACTCAGAGGAAGAAACAATGATAGTTTTGGCTAGAGATGAGTATCTTTCCTGCTTCCTTTCTTAACCAATAGTATTCTTAACCAATGTCTATTCTTAATATCTCCGCCCTCAGGATGGTGGGGATTATGAGGGTGTGAGGGTTGGTCTTGGGTGGAGGGTACCTTGAGGTGGGATATGACACCCACAGGTCCCAGTGGGCACCTCAAGGATATCCTTTGGGGTCTGCTCCTGTGATGTGGGCGCTGGGTCTTATCTCCTCATCTCGCCTGTAGTCCTCACAGTTTCTGCCCTCTAAATTAGTCTCTAATGTGTACCTCCCTCACACTCTCCCTTTCTGATTCCTAATTAGGAACCTTTCTTTTTTGCGGGGGAGGGGGGCTTGTGTTTTCCACTCTGTTGGCTGCACAACTGTCATGGAGGGCTGTTTTTGAATTGGGCAGTCACTCTGTGAGATAGCGTCTACTGGGGTTTGGGGGGAATTAGAAAACTATGGCTACCTGGTGTTCCAAACTGGTAGTTTCCTCTACTAAAGATAGTGATGGAGGTTACCCAAGATGAAGGCAACTGCTTTCAGTGATGGGGTGTCAGGTCCAGTTGGTAGAGCTGGGCAATGGCATTGAGTGGTGCATTCAGAGATGAGCTCTGTGGCGAGCAGTGTTGTACTTGATGGCTTTCTTCATAGCCTGTGATGTCCCCAGGTGCAGGCAGGCTACAGGAGTAGGGACTATGGCAGTAGCTGCTGAGTCCCAAGATGGAGGCAACCAGGGAAGACCCACATTGGTAGATGGTGGTCCACATTGGTAGATGGTGGTCCACATGGAAGTGGTGGCTGGAGTTCCTGCATGTGGGCAGCAGCTGAGTGTCTTGTGTGGGAGCAGGGTCTGGGAATTCTGGCTGGTGATGATGCCCGTGGTCCCAAAGAGGCACCCCCGAGACCTGCGTGGGCAAGTAGCAGGGAGTCAGGAATCCTTTACTAACTCTGAGGCTGGGGCTCATGCATCATGGTGGACATGATTTCTGTGTGGGATCAGCTGTGGAGGGGTCCTCTATCACTCTCAGCAAAGCAGTATTTCCACTAGATGAGACCCAGGTCACAAAGCGACACAGAATGCTGCCTTACTCTGGCCCACTATCTTGGATCCCCCACCAGTACCCAACTTTTAGTAGGAGAAAGAACATCTAGGCAGGAAGAAGATAAAGAAACAAATAACTTAATTTACAGTACAGAACAAATGAACCTTACAGACCTATACAGAACACTCCATCCAATAAAAGCAGAGTATACCTCTTCTCTAGTGCATACAGATCTTTCTCCAGGATAACACTAATTAGGTCACTAAATGAGTCATAACAAATTTAAGAGACCTGAAATAATACAGGGTATCTCTTCTGACCACAATACAATAAAATTAGTATTAATAGCAAAAGAAAAACTAGAAAATTGAGAAATAAGTAAAAATTAAATAACATTATCTTGAATGCTCTTGGATTCCCAATGAAGAAAATTATAAAATTCACAAGAAGAAAATTATAAAATATCTTAAAACAAGTAAATACAAAAACAAACATACTACAACTTATGAAATATAGCAAAAGCAATAGTAACAGTGGTGTTTATAGTAATGCCTACATTAAAAGAGAAGAAAGATCTAAAATAAACAATCTAATTTTATACCCAAGGAGCTATAAAAGAAATTGAAACTAAGCCCAAATTAGAAAAAGGAACAAAAGAACAATGATTAGGTCAGAAATAAACAAAATAGATAAAACATCAATGAAACTAAGAGTTGGCTTTTTAAAAATATAAACAAAATTGACAAACTTTTAGTGAAACTTAAGAATAAAAGGGGCAAAACTCAAATAAATAAAGAAAAGCCCAGAACCAGATGCCTTCACTGATTCTTTCTACCAAATATATAGGAATGAATTAAATTCAGGGGCCAATCCTTCTCCAATTATTTCAAAAATTTGAAGAGGGAGTACTTCCAAATTTATTTTATGAGGGAAAAATAATTATGATACCAAAGCCAGAAAAATAGATCACAAGAAATGAAAACTACAGGTCAGTATCTCTGATGAACATAAATGCAAAAATCCTCAAAAAAAAAAAAAAAAAGAATTCTAAACTGAATTCAATCACATATTA
The DNA here is from genome assembly GCF_047511675.1 of Marmota flaviventris. Taxonomy (NCBI): domain Eukaryota; kingdom Metazoa; phylum Chordata; class Mammalia; order Rodentia; family Sciuridae; genus Marmota; species Marmota flaviventris. Next base: position 1,094,640 of record NC_092519.1, read on the forward strand.
AAAGAACCATACACAATGACAAAATTCATTCATCCCTGGGATGTGATTAATGCAATACAGCACATTAACTAAATGAAGAGAAAAATCACGATCATCTTAAAAGGTGCATAAAAATCATTTATCTATATCATAATAAAATTTTTCAACAAACTAGAAATAGCAGGAAATTACCATAATATATTAAAGAGTATACATAATATGTACATAATTAACATCATGTTCAACAGTGAAAAATTGAAAGCTTTTTCTCTAAGCTTTGGAAAAAGCAAAAATTTGCATTTGCCACTTTATTAAACAAAGTGCAAGTCACAGCAATTAAGAAAGGAAAATGAATAAAAAGGCATCCAAATCAAAATGGAAGGAGTATATTGTCCCTGTTTGTAGATTATGTGCTTTTTGTTTTGTTTTGTTTTGTTTTGTTTTGTTTTGTTTTGTTTTGTTTTGTTTTAACCAGGGATTGAACTCAGGGGCAATGAACCACTGAGCTACATCCCCAGCCCTGTTGCTGGCCGGTGGGCCTAGAGATGCAGGGCTGGGCTTCCAAGATTTTTTTTTTTTTTTTTTTTTTAATATTTAATTTAAATAAATTTAATTTAATTTTTTTTTTTATTTTTAAAATACATGATTTGGGGGCTGGGGTTGTGGCTCAGTGGTAGAGTGCTTGCCTAGCATGTGTGAGGCACTGGGTTCAATTCTCAGCACCACATAAAACATATACAAAAAACCCCATAGAATTTCTAAGAGTAAGTAGGGGAGATTCTTCATAATATTTATCCCAACATTTAATTCATGGGTATGATACCAAAAGTATAAGCAACAAAAACTAAATATAAACAGTATGACTACATTAAGTTAAAAAGCTCCTATACAGAAAAGGAAACAATCAACAGAGTAAAAAGGCAACCTAAAATTAAGAAAATCATTGTCATAAATCTGATAAATGGATAATATCCAAAATATTTAAGGAACTTCTAGAATTCAATAATAAAAAATAAATAGAATAGCTAGGCAGGAGGGCACAAACCTATAATCCTAGTGACTAGAGAAGTTCAGGCAGGATAACCACAAGTTCAAGGCCAAACTCAGCAAGTTAATAAGAACATGTCTCAAACTAAAAAATGAAATAAAATAAAAAGGGCTGAGGATGTAGCTCAGTGGTAAAGCAACTCTGGGCTGAATCCCCAGTACTACAAAACAAACAAAACCTCAGAACCTAGTACCCATATTAAAAATTGTCCAAATACTTGAAAAATATATTTCTTAAAGAAGATATATAAATGGCCAGCAGGTGTATTAAAAACTGTTCAGCATTACTAATCATCAGAAATCTAAAACAAAACCGCAATGAAAAACCATCTGATACCTGTTTGGATCTCTATTATCAAAATGCAACAAAGCTAAAATATTGGTGTAAGTGTGGGGAAGTTGTAAATATTGTTCGATGTTAATGAGAATGTAAAATGGTGTAGTATTTACCCAAAATAGTATGGGAACTTCTCAAAACATAAAAAAAATTAAACTACCATATGACTCAGAAATTCCACTTCTTGATATGTATCAAAATTCAACTTATGATCTCTAGCAATTAGGGAAATGCAAATAAAAACTACATTAACATTTCATCTCAATCCAGGCAGAATGGAAATTTTTAAGAATAGAAATAATATGGGCTGGGGATGTGGCTCAAGCAATAGCCTGCTCACCTGGCATGCGTGCGGCCCGGGTTCGATCCTCAGCACCACATACAAACAAAGATGTTGTGTCCACCAAAAACTGAAAAATAAATATTAAAAAAATTCTCTCTCTCCTCTCTCTCTCTCTCAAAAAAAAAAAAAGAATAGAAATAATAATAAATGTGGGAAAGAATGTGGGGGAAAGACATACTCATATATTATTGGTGGGACTGCAAATTAGTGCAATCACTCTGGAAAGCAGGATAGAAATTCCTTTAAAAAATTACAAATAGAACTACCATATGACCCAGATGTCCCACTTCTCTGTATATATCCAAGGGATTTAAAATCAACATACTACAGTGACACAGCCACATAGCCGCACAATTCATAATAGCTAAGCTATGGAGCCAAGCTAGGTGCCCGTCAACAGATGAATGGATAAAGAAAATGTGGTATATATATATATATATATATATATATATATATATATATATATATATATATATATATATATATATATACAATGGAGTATTAGCCAGTCAGAGAAAGAAAAGAATAAAATTATGGCATTTGCCAATAAATGGATGGAACTGGAGACTATTATGCTAAGTGAAACAAACCAGTCCACAAAAGTCAAAGGTCGAATGTTTTATCTGATATGTTGAAGCTAATCCAAAATAAGGGCAGGGAGGGTATTGAGAGCCACAGCCAGACTGCGGCCCCAGCAAACTTCCAGCTGATTGGCTCACTGCGGCCCCAGCAACCAGCTGATTGGCTCCTCTGTGGTGATGCTCATTGGGCTGTTTCCCCGTCCTTTCAGAACATGGAGCTGCTCATTGAGGGGACTCTTTGGCTCCACCCACGTGACCCAGCCAATCGGCCTCAAGAGTGGGAAGAGATTGGGGGAGGTGCTCACAGGGAGTGCCTGAGGTGGCAGTTGGGCTCTGAGGGAATTCCTGAAGAGCTCGTGTGGTGCAGTGTGTGTGTTCTAAAAATAAAGTTCATTTCTGCTTGACAAATGGCTCGTGAATTGTGCCCAGCCAGACTGCAGCAGGAGGGTGAGAAAGAGAGGGAGAAAGGAAAAAAGAGATGAAAGATCAGACAATGAGGATTGACAAGAAGAAGGTTTTATGGGAAAAAGGAAGAATAGTGGAATGAATCTGACTGAACTTAGGTATGTGTATGCATGAACATAACACAGTGAAGCCCAACATCAAGTATATCCACAAGACGTTAATTTAAAGGGAAAGATACTACATATAGCTTGCAGAAATGTCAGTTGGGTAGAGGGAGGGGAGCAGGGGAAGAGAGGAGGACAGGAGTGAAGAAGTGTTAGGTACTAAATTAGAGTAAATTATATTCCATGCTTTTGTGATTATGTCAAAATATTCCTAAATCTTATATGTAACTAAAAAGAATCAATAAAAAAGACACTTTGACATGTACAAAAATCAGTATACATATGTATGTATCTATATATGCAACTGAAATCTGAATCTTCAAATGGTATTGGTACTCCTATGTTCATTAGTGCACTATTCACACTAGCCAATAAATGAAATTAACCTAAATGTCCTCCAGCAGATAAATGGTTAAATAAAATGTACTATAAAAACATAATGTAATAATATTAGACCTTAAAAAAGAAAATTCTGTAATATGTGAGAACATGAATGAAACTTGAAGACATTACACTCAGTAACATGCAGTCACAGGCAAATATTGCATAACTCCATGTATTTTAGATATCTAAAAATATCAAAGTCATATAATACGAGAATACAATGGTGGTTTCTAGGAGATATGGAAGGAAGAAAGGAGGAGTTACTAAGTCACTGACTGGAAATTTCAGTCAAGCAAAATGTATTCATCTAGAAAGCTCTAGAGATGTATAGTACAAATTTGCACCTACTGTCAACAATAATACACTTAAAATTGAAAGAGTAGCTCTCAGGTATTGTTACCAAAACAAAAGAAGAAAAAAATTAAAAGAAAAAAGCATGGTCTCTTTAAAATACATGAGTCTTACAGAAACTTAATCTTATGTTTAACTTATGTATTTTTGTCGAGTTTTTTCTTTAAAAATATAATTTGTGTGCTAAAACTGGGTAGATTTTTTCTACCTTAACCTTTGTATATTAACATTTTTATAACTTTTAGCATTTTATACCTTCATAAGTTAGGTACTAACATTATTTTGTGTTGTGTTTATTCTCCAATTAGGTAACTATTAGAATTTGCAAAATAAAACTGTATGGGAAACTTTCTTAATTTTGCTTTTGTTTTCAAATTATGTACATATAATCTCAAAACCTACTAGAACAGGACTGGAAATTTTTTCTGTATAGAACCAGATGGGAAATAACCTAGGTTTCATGAACCACATATTACCCTTGTCACAAGTACCCGATTTCTCCATTTTAGCACAAAACAGTAATAGACATTATGGAACTGAATGGGTATTGTTGTGTTCCTATAAAACTTTATTTATGAAATTGAAATTTATGTTTCAAATAATTTTATATGCTAGAGAATATTGTTCTTTGGGTTTTTTATCCATTTACAATTTTAATAACAATTCTCAGTTTGAGGTCATACAAAAAAATGAAGCAAGCCAAATTTGACACTGGGGCAGTAATTTGTCCATTACTGCAGCACAATGTAAGATCATGAAAGCAGAGATTTCTTTTTTATTGTTCTATCCCCAGTGCATAGAGAAGTTGCTGGCATATAGTGTACATATGATAGCTGTTGAATGAGTTCCAGAACAAATATTTCTGCTCCTCTGTGTAATGTAGACAAACAACTTAACTGCAATGGACATTAAAAAATATATATATATATATATATATATATATATATATATTTCCCTCCAAATTCTGCATGAATTAGATAGATTTAATGAGAAGGTTTTCCATAAATTTATCTGATTTTTAATTTTAAAATAGTAGATTTCTGAGTAGCAGCTTTCAAGGTTCTTAGTATTTTCATGAGTTTCTTACTTGATATTTTCCATCTTCTTTCCACATGAAAATCCACCTCTATTAATGACCTCTCAGTTTTAGAAAGTTATTATATTAGGCTTATTTAGGGTATTTAAAATATTTGAACAGCAGAAGTAGAATAGCCTTCAGTTATATTATTTATAGATACTTATGAAGATAGGTAGATAGTGATATTATACATATCTATCAATGGCTTCTCTACCTACCCTCCCACAACATGCACAAAAAACCTTATGTTTAAGGTATATATATCAAGTGGCATATGCACACTTGAATCTACTTTATATTTTTAATGTATATCCTTATAATCTCTCCATAGTGTGTGTGTGTGTATATATATATATATATATATATATATATATATATATATATATATATATAGCTTTATTTATATTACATAGTCATTTAATGAAATAATATTTCAAGTATATTTGGGATATTTCTGACACATAAGAAAGTTTGAATTTTAATTTTAATGGTTAACTATATATTAATATCCTTTAATAACACTGTTGCTTTTTTGGCTCTTTTTAATTGGCTCTTTAATATGGGCAACACTCAAATTATCTAGTTATGTCTTATTTTTTTTCAATGCTTCCTCTCCATCAGCATTTATTGAAAACAATCCTTTTACCACTACAATTGAATCTCCTGCTTTTCACATCCTATTCACCCCAAATTTTAATGGCTTTTCAGTATAGACGTTGTCACATGCAGTAATCATTGTAAATCTTTTGCATCTTGGTTTATGGTTAAAATTTAATGATGACCAATAATCCATAGACTCACATTTATCTAATAATTTCTTCATTCTAAACTTCTATGGTTTATTCCTCAAGAAGGACTCCAAGAAAATTACCAAGATTACATTTGATCTCATTATACTTCAAAGCTAGGATATTATCAATGAATATTGGATTCTTTTTGAAAGGATTTATGAGCAAACTTGAGGATTTTTCCACTAATTAAATATGGTACAATTTAAACAGTAGTAAAATAATAACTATGATGTATAAAAATACATTTTAATGCTTAAATCTATTAGTTAAAAATTATACTCAGAAAAGATTGTCATTGGGAGATGGGTAGAGGAAGAGGAAGGACTGGGAACTAATATGGAGCAAATTATATTCCATGCATATATGATTATGGAAAAATGAACTCCAGTATTAGGTACAACTATAATGTACTAATAAAGCATTTAAAAAAAAAAAAACAAAAACAAATCACTGGTTGCCTGTAGAAGATGTGAGGTGCCACAGTCCAGCTGCAGGAAAATAACCCGGGGCTGACAAGGAACTTGTATAGATTGATACAGCAGGAGTGGGAGCCGTTTATTGTAGGACCAGAGGGGTATATATACATTACACACAGCATATCTTAATTAACATAAACTAGATACAGCAGTCAACCAATAAGGAATCTCCACACTTAATGGCTCGCTGGCGTGACTTCACAAACCACTCCCTCTGCAAAATGCCAGGTGCCATCTTGACTTGTTTACAGACTCTAACAGTGGGGTATTTCAATTGGGTTGGTGTATTTTTTTTTTTTTTTTGGTATTCCTGGAATACTTTTGTTTGTATCCTGCCCATTGTGGGTATGATGGTAGGATACTCTGTAACCTAGTTAAATATTCTATTTTAGCCAGTAGTCACCCACTTTATGTTTGGCATATGGGGCCTTGTCCTACTTTTGCAGGCTGTGGTGCAAATTACACTTTGTTTTCATAGTCCTTGCATTGCTATTCTGGTGTGCTCCTTTTATATGCTACATGGAAGCCACACTGAAAACTTGGGTGGTATTCTAAGCTTTAATTCAGTAATGAAAACTTTTGGCATATTTATTATAGTGAGGTTTATATGTGAATAGGTCAGTATTTCCCTTGCATTTTAAAGTATCCTTCTCCCAAGCTCTCTCCTGTCTGAGATCTTCTTCCACTTGTTGTTGGGCAGGTGACGGGTATTGCCTGCCACTGCCTCATTTTAGCATGGAAAGTGCAAAATCCCAACACCATGCTCAGTGCTCATTTTTTACTGTAATAACTGACAGTGGATAAAAGTTGGTTTGTTTTCTGGGTTTTTTTTTAGTTAACTTTTTGCACTGACTTTTCTAATTGGTCTCCACAGACCCCATGGACAGGAATGAATATCCCTCCAAGACCATTTGCTAATATTTGATCTCTGATTACATGGTGTGAATAAGATAGAAGTAAGCCACCAGAAGCTTCTGGATTGGGGCTGGAGATCATACACCCCATTAGGACTCCATTGATTATTGCAGTGGGGCAGGAAAGTATATCTCTGGATTACCTGATGCCACAAAATAGGGTTCATGGGTCAGGAGACCAGACTGTATCCATGATCAGTCTCCCATGGGCACTGTTGGGATGGAGTAGTCATCCATGTTGTCTGACTAAAAGTGTCAGGGACATTTTTAAATGTCCATCCTAATGATTTACCCCTCTCCCAGACCTGTGATTTTCATTACAACCTGTATTTGAATATATATCTCAGTCACAGAGTTTGTCTTCACATTTACTGGTGACAAGACTTGGATATGATCCAGATTTTAGACAAACAAAATTGTTTAATAAATGTGAACATTTTAGGGATCACAATTTTGTGACCCAAACTCCATTAAACTAGCTGTCAATTACAAAGTTTGGTTATTTATGCCATACTTCTGAGTCATTAAAATACTCTTTTTACATAGCCTGTGATGCCTACCTAGCATTATCACACTTGTAAACCAACGTACCAAGTATCATGCAGAAGGATGTTAATGGCAGGTATACATTGAACAAAGAGGCCATTAGCCTGAGACAGCTGTACATACAGAGAAAAATACAAGGTCAGGGTTTGACGTATACTAACTCTTCTTTGAAGAAAATTTTAGAAACCAAGTCTATGCTATCAGTGGTATGTCTTAATGGAGGCCTATGGCTCCTCATGAAGAATCTGGTGGAAGAAACAGGAAGAGCAGTTGGATAATGAGTGATATAGTTTTCAACAAATCCTGTGAGAGGACTCTCAGAGAAGCCTGTGATATTTCTGATGGATATGAAAGAAAAAAGTACTGAAGTCTGAGAGCAGGTAACAATAAAAAAGAACAAAGATTGGGCTGAGACAGTAGCTCAGTGGTAAAGTGCTTGACTTGCATGTTTAAGGCACTGGGTTCAATCCTCAGCACCACATAAAAATAAATATAGTGTGTGTTCATCTACAGCTAAATAAATATTTAAAAAAAATAAGGTCTAGAGGACAGGCACAAACACAAAGCTAAATTCTAACCCTGAGATGACTGGGATACATATTCAAGACTTCCATGCTCTACTGGGCAAGAACCTTAAGGAAAAAGGTCATATCTTCTCTGGTTATGTGTCACGTCAAGCCTCTAGCTCAGTTCTTTACTCAAAGCATATGCTTAATAAATTTTTTATGAACTAATGTACCATGTGATATAATAACCCTTAAATTTCATATGCCTCACCAAATGAAATACTCACTGAGATATTCTCTATTGCTGGTGTGAAGAGTTGGGGAGAAAGTAACAAGTGGACCCCAATAAATAAATACTTCCTAGAAAACCCTTAGAAGATCTGCTAAGTCAAAAGACTGTGGGCACTAGTGATGACCTCAGACTGCTTTAAGCCACTAGTTGATTGGTAACATGAAGCTTGTGGTGAACCTTGCTATCCCTTTTCTGAAGGACCAAAAACATCAATGAGAGACTCTCTACTTTGGAAGCAATATAAACAGGACCTGAATACAAAGCATCCTCCAAACAGAAAGCTTATTATAGCTATTCAGAGAAAGGAATTCCATCAATATCACTACAGTAAGGTAAATTCCAGAGGAAGTAGTATACTAACACTACCAGTACCAGAGGTAAAATAAAATGAAGAAAACACATCCTGGGGATGTGTTTAGATTTTAGTTCCTATCATCAATCCCATAGAAAATTTGCAACATGGGTATTTCTTCCTCATCTCCTCTACCCCGCTAAAACCCAAGCCTGGGCATTATACTTCCTATATTTATTTAATGTGACTTCTCTAATTGTCACAATCTTAGTGGATTAAAAAAATAGAAATATTCTATCACAATTATAGAAGCTAGAGGTCTGATTTCAAGGTATCATCACGGATGCCCTCCCACTCATATTTCTACAGGAAGGTGTCTGTTCCTTGCACCTCGTAGATTAATGCTGACTACTGCCTTTCCTTGACATTCCTTGTCCTATGACCATATCATTCTCTGCTCCATATTCATACAGCTTTCTCCTCTGTCAAAACTCCTTTCTCACTGTCTTATAAGTATACATGTTTGTATTTAGTTCTCACCCAGATAATCCGGAAGTTTTACCTCTCAAGATAATTCCACATATTAATATTTATGGTATATAAAATAATACTCATTTTTTCATATATAGTAATACAGGTTTTGGCAGAGCCTTCACCAAGTCAATTACACCTTCTAAGATAATTGCAACCTATCATTTATAAAACAAGACTAGGATACAAAGTGTCACTAGTTTTATTCACTGAAATTTTGACACATTGAAGGAAGCAATTGCCGACTCAAAAACATAAAACTGAAAAGATCTATGTGGTTATTAGGGAAAAGGTTGCTGATTGTAAACCTTTCTGATAATAGCCAAGAAGTGAATGGTCTTCAATATACCTAAGGAAATTTTGTACGAAGGAAGTGATATAATTCACACTTCCACTGAGATCTAAATAAGTCCACATTAGCTTATGGGAATTTTTAATTAGGGAACACAAAATAATAGGCAGTGTTAAAAAGTAAGTGACCATAGAATAAACCATGAGATCAAGTTGGCCATGAGAGTTGATTGGAGGAAACATCCCCTTGCAATGGGGAAAGCTCTTATAAGAGGAGATGAAGAAATGCCCTTTTCAACTAGAAGATTTGGCATTCCTAGAATCTTGCAAATACACATGCTTATGAAGGAGTCAGCATGGTACTTTGCAATAACTAAACTATCTTATGGTTCCCTCCAGCTAGGTTAGAGCCTTGATGACCAAAATAAACCTAGGATAAGGATCCTCATTGTCCACAAATGGAGTATATACATAGGGATATTGGGAGCCCTGGGGAAGACCAGTGAAGATTTTAGAAGGATATGTTGACCAGAAAACTATAAGTACCACAGATACAGAAGAAGTAACCCTAAACAGCAGAGATAGGAGGAAGTTAAAGAATCATAATAATACATGTCCAGAGATGAGCCTACCCTTGACTGTTACGTGAGGTGTTCCCCAACAGCTCATGTGTGAGACAGTGCAAAAAGGTTTAGAGGTGAAATGATTGGCTTATGAGAGCCTTAACCTAACCAGTGAATTAATCCCTGATGGGATTAACTGAGTGGGAAGTGGAGGCAGGTAGGGACTGACTAGAGGAAGTGGTTCACTGGGGGCATGGGTTTGGGGTATATATATTTGTATCTATGGAGTGGAGTCTCTCTCACTCTCTGCTTCCTGATCATCATGTGAGCAGCTTCTCTCTGCCACACTCTTACACCATGATGTTCTGCCTCACCTTGAGCCCTGAGGAATGGTGCCAGCTGTCTATAGACTGAGACCTCTGAAACTGTGAGCCCCCAAATAAACTTTTCCTTCTCTAAATTTGTTCAGGTCTTCTCGTCACAGCACCACCAAAGTTAACTAAAACAATGCTCCTCTTTTTCTTCCACAGTGCCTCCCCTCAAAGTTTCCTACTTTCTCTTGCCTGAGAGAAATGGCCTTCTCATCTCATATACTTTCTCATGGATCCCACTATTCCATTCAGATTCCCAGCCTCTCCCATTAAATAATTGCCATTTTAAATTAACCCTGTTGTCATTCCATTTGAAGACAACATGAAGGTAAAGAAGATCTTCTTACACACTACCTCTGTATAAAAAATTAAATGAGCAAGAATGTAAGTACTATTTAGTCACTACCACAGGCTGAATAAGAAGCTGAATGAAAATAGTTCTACCAGGACAAATAACTCTGGAAAACTACAAACCCAGGTAATGAACTGTGTAGCCACTACCAAGGGTTGGTTCCAGATTTTGGTGATGATAGATAAATACAAGTCTTGTGTGGAAGGTGAAATTTGTGAGAAGTGATATTGTATATTTAGCCAAGAAGATTTCTAAGCAAAATGTTGAAGGAATAAATGTCTCCTTTTAAGTGTTTACAGATAAATGAATAAAAGATTGAGGAGTTGAAGAAATCACTAAGAAAACTATGAAATATTTTTACAATAAATATTATAAAACATAAGAAATTGGAGAGAACATAAAATTTGGAAATACATTTTGTGTTCATGAATTGGAGGAATCAATATCACAAAATGTCCATACTACTCAAATAAATCAACTTATTCAATTCAACTCATCTGAAAATACCAATGATATTCTACACAGAACTAGAAAAAATAGTCCTAAGATATATATATATATATATATATATATATATATATATATATATATATATATATCCCCAAAACAGCCTGAGTCACCAAATTTATCTTAAGCACACAGTACAAAGAAGGAGACAATATAATATGTGACTACCTGACTTCAAAACATATTACAAGGTTATAGTAATCAAAACAGTATGGTAGTAGCATAGATACAGACACACAGACCAATGGAAGAGAAATGAGACTCTAGAATTAAACCCACATATCCGTAATAAACTTTTTTACAATAGTACTTAATTAAGAACACACTCTGGAGAACTTTTTTAATAAATGGTACTAAATTTGTTTGGGGAAATTGGATATTCACATGAAGAATAAAACCAGACCCCTGTCTCCCATGAGTTGCATGGTGTCACATGCCTGTAATCCCAGTGGCATGCGAGGCTGAGACAGGAGGACCATGAGTTCAAAGCCAACAGTGAGGCACTAAGCAACTCAGGGGATGTGGCTCAGTGGTCAAGTGCCGCCGAGTTCAATCCCCCATACCCCCCTAAAAAATGAAATGAAGGATTAAATTTAAGACATGAAATTATAAAACTACTAGAATTAAACAGGAAGAATATTTTAACACATTGGAATAACCAGGATTATTTTTGGATAAAGCTCCAAATGTAGAGGAAACTAAGTAACAATAGACAAACAAAATTTTATCAAACTAAAAGCTTCTGCACAGCAAAGGAAACAATCATCAAAGTAAAGAGATAACCTACAGAATGGGAGAAAATACTTTCAAAAAATACATCTGATAAAGGGTTTAATATCCAGATTGTACAAGGAATTCCAAAGGCTCAGAAGCAACTAAAAAAGTGTATATATATATATATATATATATATATATATATATATATATATATATATATATATATATATATATATACACATACATTTTTAAATGTGTGCAATAGACATTTCTCAAAAGAAGACATGCAAAGAGGGTACAAATAGATTAAAAATATTCAGCATCACTAATCACCAGGAAATGCACATCATAACAATGACATTCTGGTAAGAATGGGTTTTATAAAACAGAAAAAAAAATAGCAAGTGCTGGCAAGAATGCAGAAGAAAGGGAGCTCTTGCATATGTTGGTGGGAATGTAAATTAGTATACTTATTATGGAAAACACTACAGAGGTTCATCAAAAATTTAAAATAGAACTCTCAAATGATCCAACTTTCCCACTCCTAGCATTATATATTTTAAAAAATCAGTATTTCAAAGAGAAATGTGAATTACCATTTTCATGGCAGTTCTAACCACTATAGCCAAGAAAAAGAAATAACTGTCCATTGACTGATTAATAGACAAAAAATGTGGTGTATATACATATTGGGATAATAGTCACCCAATAAAATTAATGACATTTGCAATGACATGTACAGAACTGGATATAATTATGTTAGGTAAAATGAGCTAGACATAGAAATACATGCACTATATGATCTCATGCATGTGTGAAAAATAAAATAGCCATCTCAAAGAAATTAAAAATAGTACAGCCATTATAACAGGCTAGGGATAGGGTGAGATGAATAATGGGAGTATCATGGTCAATGGGTACTAAGTTACATTTATATATGAACAGAAAGTTCTGGTGTACCATTAACAGTAGCATGAGTACAGATAATGACAATGTGTTATTTTGAAAAGCTACAGGAAAGAATGGTGAATATTTTAGCATAACAAAATGATAAATGTTTGATTGGTTGATATATTTAACCTGATTTATACATTACACACTATATAATTGCATTGAAACAAAAATGGTATCCCATAAATATGTGCAATTGTTGTGTTTAAAAAAATAAATTTAAATTCAAATACCGTTTCAAAAATAAGGCAGAACTTGGTGAGCACAGTGGCACACCTATAATCCCAGTGATTCTGGAAGCTGATGCAGAAGGATCACGAGTTCAAAGCCAACCTCAGCAATGGTGAGGCACTAAGCAACTCAGTGAGACCTGTCTCTAAGTAAGATATAAAATAGGGCTGAGGAGGGGGCTCAGTGGTTTAGTGTCCCTGACTTCAATCCCCAGTACCAAAATATAAAAATAAATAAATAAATAAAAATAAGCCAGAACTTGAGATTTTGAAACATTTCCCCCTATACTTATACCAAAACGTAAGAAACTTTGTTCAGAAGAAAAGACTAAAGTTATAGCTAAATAAAACTTATATACAATTAGTATAAATATCAACCATGGAGCTAACCAGCTATTTTCAGCAGAATCTAAGGATATAGATGAGGTTCTTCCAATAGAAACACTGCCAGCTTGGAGTAAAGACAACAAATAAAAAACAATTTTGGATATGTCTCAAGTATAATCAGAATTGCCACTCCTACCACAGGTCTAAGAACCAAGATTACTCCTTCTTTTGGTTTTAAGAGTTCTGAAGACATGAATCTTGTACAGAACTATGTGGGATGGGTTCCTGAAAAGAGATATTTGAGTAGCACTTTGTTGAGCCAAGGGGTGGGGTTGTCTAATAAAACCATGAAATGATGTCTGCTCCCTAGTTGGCTTGTAAAGCATAGAATCAAACAAAAGAAACTTTTTTTTAGAAGTTGAATTTGAATGGAGTTTTTTTTTCTTTAATATTTTTAGTTGCAGTTGTTCACAATACCTTTATTTTGTTTATTTTATTTTATTTTTTTTTATTGTGCTGGGGATCAAACCAGTGCATCACATATGCTAGGCAAGTGGTCTACCACTGAGGTGTACCCCAACCCCTTAAATTTTAATGGAATTTTATTTGGTATCTTTTAGAATTCTTTATGACATATCACCCCTTTCTTATTTCCGTTCTCCCATTTGGGAAAGGAATCTATGCCCTTGTCTCACCATTCCATTGTAGAAGACAAGACTTGTCTGGTTTCTCAGGTTCACAGCTAGGGAAGAGTGTGCCTCAAGATACACAGTACATAGGACTTTACCCATAGAGGATTTAGAAGGTATTTAGTTGAGACTTGTGCTGTCAAGATTGGAGTTCATCCTAAAATGTATTAAGATTTGGGGCGTGTTGGAATGGAATGCAGTATATTACCTGGTGGAACATGATGATGGGGATAGCAAAGAGGAAAATTCCATGGAGTGAACTGCGTACACCCAAAATTCATTAAGTTGAAGCCCAAACCACCAATGCTATATGGTTGAGAGATGAGTGTTTGAGAGATAATTAGGTATAGTTGTGGTCATGAAGATGGGACCCTCACCATGAGATTAGAGCCCTTATAAGTAAAGGAGGCAGAGAGCTAGCTCTCCCTCTCTCCAAGCTATGTGGGTTCATAGCAAGTGTTGCTAGGGGGCAAAATTGCAACGTGTGCAGTTGCCGAAGTCTGGCTAGGCACAAAATCATGAGCCACTCAAGCAGGAACAAACTTTATTTTTTGAAACTGCCGCCAATGTTCTGTAGGCCCCCGGGAAGATCGCAGATCCACCCACGTGGCATTCTCCCGGAACCCCCAGAGGAAGTTCCTCCCCCGGAACTCCCTCCTACTGTACTTCCCCAACCAATGGGAACTCTCCAGGAGTCCCTAGCAGGCCGAGGTGAATAGCAGGAGTCCAATATCCATATGAATGCAAATCTTAACATAATCATATCATCTCAATGGCTTGCTGGCATCACCTTTCAACCAAAAATGCCATGCATCATATACTTGGCTGACTCTTAGCATCTCCCCCCTTCTGTTTAATTAAGCAACAAGCAATGTGGCTAGGGACTGTGCCTGTTAGGTTTGTCCAATTCAACATATGTTTCTTACCCGTCATCGGAAAACTGACCTCTAGGTGCCAGCCTCCTGTCTTAGGTTGATACCACTGCAATTGGATCATACCCGTCACTGACTACCAGTCCAGCATATAGCCATACTTATGGATAGGCCTATGCACCAGTGGGGGGGGTGAGGTTCTTTGCCTCACCTCTGTTGGCCCCCAAATTTAGACCATCACTAGTAGAAGGGAGGAGGATACAGAAATGCCACGACACCAAGTCAATTGATGGCTCCTAGGAAAAATTGCATCACTGGTGACACATCAGCAAAGATACGCTAGCACTACCATAATTTGCTGCATCAACAGATAGATCACAATGCATACAAGTGATACATAGTCCAGGCAAGTTCTGTAAGCATTTCAAAGCAGACAAATCTATCAATATGTCCATATCCTCCCAAAATAAATCGACTCATTGATTGAGCATTACTTGTTGAGTTATTAATCATTGATGTATCAGTTTATACAGTTTGTTGTGATAACTCTCGAAGAAGTTGTAGTTTGGTTTCATCTTTGTCTTCACCGGCACTGGGATGAAAATAGGAATTCTGACAATGATGCTAAAAAAAAAAAAAAAAATGTAACATTTCAACAGGTACTAAGAAAACAATTTTTAGAACAATTTACATTATCCTGAACAGAATTATTAAATATAATGAAAAGGAAAGGTGAAAGTAAACAAACAGATCTGTTAACCTCCAATTTGTTCATATATTAAAACAATCCTCAACAGCTGTTTACCCAAATTAAATTAAACTATTAAAATCACGTGAATAATAAAAAAAAATTCGGATCCATATTCATGAGCGCTCCTCATATATGATATATGGACATACGCACATACAGACATACAACACAAAACAGAAGTGTGCACACGTAACATACAACACATAAGACAATAGTAAAGGCCTTGTAGCTTTACCTAGGTGAAATCTCCATTGCAATGTTTAAAAACTCCACAGTCAAAAAATAAAACTGATCATAAAAACATTAACCTAGGTCTGTATGAGCTCAAAAATAAAATATAACTTTATGATGTGGGGAAAAGCAATAATAAAGTAGATATTGAAAATAGCATCCTGGTTAATCACTGTCACAGATGTAAGAAGAGCCAAGCTGGAGTTCTGGATATCAGCTGTTATGGATTTGAGTCAAATCATCTTCCTTTTGGTCTGTAGAAATTGTTTTGGTTAATCTCTCTGGAATCCAAATCGGCTGCTGTTCTCCCTGTGGAAAAACACAGAGCCCCAACCCCAGACAATCACTGGGTCAGGACCTTTCCATTGTCCTGTTAGAATATCCTTCCAAAGTACCTTAGGCTTATGTACATTTTTTGGATACAAATGTCTTGCCACAGCACTAAGTCCTGATGAATCCAAATTTAAAAAGTTTAGAGTAAAAAGGGTTATTTTAAGTTTATCTTTGGGGGATATATACCCCTTTCCAATTCCCTCCTTTTGTTTTAATAAGTACATTTTAATAGTTTGATGAGCTCTTTCAACTATGCCTTGTCCTTGTGGATTGTATGGAATTCCTATTATGTGAGTAATGCCAAATGATGAGCAAAATTGTTTAAAAGAGTTAGAAACATAACCAGGACCATTATCTGTTTTTAACTGTTTTGGAACGCCCACAGTGGCAACATTTTGTAAGCAATGAGCTATAAAATCTTTAGTTTTTTCTCCAGCATGAAGGGAGCCCATCAAAAATCCGGAAGAAGTATCAACTGTAATATGCAAATATTTTAATTTTCCAAATTCTGGCAAGTGTGTGACGTCCATCTGCCAAATATGGTTAGGTATCAGTCCTCTAGGATTGACTCCAAGATTAACTTGTGGTAAAAATGTCACACAATTTTGACATTGTTTTATTATATGTCAGGCTTGTTCTTTAGTTATTTTAAAACGCTTTTGTAAAGTATTAGCATTGACATGGAACCTTTTATAAAAAGTTATAGCTTCTTCTATTGTGGAGAAAATATGTATGTCATGTGTAGTTTATCTGCTAATTCATTGCCCAAACTAAGGGCTCCAGGCAATCCTGTATGTGCCCTGATATGTCCTATAAAAAATGGATCTTTTCTGTCCCAGATTAGACTTTGCATAGTGGAAAGCAAAGCAAAAACAGTAGAGAAAGGGGAAATCCTACAGCATCTTCAAGGGATACTATAGCATTAACTATATACTGACTATTGGAAAATAAATACAGAATCTTTAAACATCATAAAAGCTTGTAATACTGCATTAAGCTCTACCTTTTGAGCTGATTGTTTGGGTACTAAAAATGTAAAAGTTTGATCAGGGTTAACTACTGCTGCTGTACCATTATTTGACCCATCAGTGAATATATTTGGAGCATTCATGATAGGGGTTTTTCTTGTCATCTTTGGAAAAACTACAGGATGCTTAGACCAAAAGGACAACAAAGGATTAGATGGTAAGTGATTATCAAATGAAACATTAGATTTACACATGATTATTGCCCAAGTATTTAACTCATTAGCTAACTCATCAATTTGATCCATAGTATATGGAGTAATAATTTTATGGGGAGAAATCCCAAACACTCTCTTTGCTGCTTTTATTCCTTTGAGTATTAATTGTCCTACAGCCTCATTATATCTATTAAGAATAGTGTTAGGAGAATAAGATAAATGTATCCACAATAATGGAACTTCTTGCCAAAATACTCCTGTAGGAATATTTTTTGTTGGCAGTACAATAAATAATAAAGGCAAACATATCAATTCTATCCAAATGCATATTTTTCATATATGTTTCAATGATTTTTAATGTCTTTCTTGCTTCAGGCGTTAACATTTGGGGTGAATTGGGATCTGATGGACCTTTTAGGACATCAAATAAAGGTCCCAACTCTCCTATTGGTATGCCTAGATAAGGCCTTATCCAATTTATGTCTCCCAATAACTTTTGAAAGTCGTTAAGTGATTTGAGTTGATCTACTCGTATTTGAATTTTTGGAGGACGGACCATGGTTGAGGATAATAGAACTCCTAAATAATTAATTGGAAGATTTAATTGTACTTTATCTGTTGCTATCTCTAGATTATAATTTTTTAATGAATTCATAAGTGTGGCATAACATTCTAGCAGTGTGTTTTTATCTTTATGTGCCAATAACATATCATCCATATAGTGAAATATTTGTAGTTCAGGATTTTGATTTCTAAGTGGCTGGATTGCTTTGTTAACATAAATTTGACACATAGTTGGACTATTAGCCATCCCTTGAGGGAGTACTTTCCATTCATATCTCTGATCAGGACCTTCATGATTTAGTGCAGGGATAGTAAATGCAAAATGTGGACTATCCTCGGCATGAATTGGAATTGAAAAAAAAAAAAAAACAATCTTTAATATCTATAGCTAAAACATACCAGGTTTTTGGTAAAGTAGACAATTGGGGAATCCCTGATTGAGCAGGTCCCATAATAACCATCTCATTATTAATGGCTCTTAAATCTTGCAATAATCTCCATTTACCAGATTTCTTTTTAATGACAAAAATGGGAGTATTATGGGGAGATACAGAAAGTTGTATATGTCCCTCCGCTAATTGTTGTTTGACCAGGTTATGGGCTACTTGTATCTTTTCTTTACTCAGGGGCTACTGAGGAACCCACACTGGTCTTTCTGATTTCCAAGTAATTTTGATTGTCTCAGTGGCCCTTTCTGAAAACCCAATCCATGTCTATTTATTTCTTGATCTATTTGAATTGGTGCTGTCATACCTTGTTCTAGTTCTCTTAATCTTTTTTCTTTCCTAAAGCCTTGTCTAGGCCTAGTAGTGGGCGCGTTAAGATTGATGTTATTTGTTAATGTCAAACCTAATTGATCTAGGACATCTCATCCCCATAAATTTATAGGAAGATGATCCAATACATAGGGCTGTATAGTTCCTTCACATCCTTCAGGATCCTTCCAATCTAATACCATTGCACTTCTATGGGGATTAGTTGCCACTCCTAGGCCTCGAAGCGTTGAGTGGCTTGTTGTAATGGCCAATGTTTTGGCCATTCTTGACAAGATATGATGCTAAGGTCAGCACCTGTGTCCAGTAGCCCATTAAAGTCATGACCTTGAATATTTAGTTTTAGCATGGGGCGAGAATCTAAATTTAAAGACAGCATAGCCCAATCTACACCTGTGGAGCCTAATGCCTTGGAACCTCTTTCTACAGTACAACTGGAAAATTTATCATGCAGGCTGGGTATTATTAATAACTGTGCTATGCTGTCTCCTGGTGAAATTACTGATATACCTCTTGGAAAACTAGCTATAATTCTTATTTCACCCTCATAATCAGGATCAATTACCCCAGGACTTATCATAAGTCCTTTTAGAGTAGAAGAACTGTGTCCCAATAATAAGCCTACTGTTCCTTGGGGAAGAGGTCCTTTTACTCCTGTGGGAATGATTTGAACTCCCATCTCTGGAGTTAGTACTGCTCTGGCAGAGGCGCAGATGTCCAACCCTGCACTCCCTCTTGTTTGTCTGATGAGGGATTTAATGGATAATGCATCCTGGGCACTACCTTGATGGTGCTGATTGGTTCCTCCATTGCCCAGTATATTTGTGATTTTGGGCCCCGGAGCATTGGGTCCTCCAGTCCGTTTTTTGGCAATGGACTCTGACGCCTTTCTCCATGATATCGTGGGTAAACACTTGGTCCTTTTCTGTTTTTTGATAATGGAATACCCTCTATGGTGGTTTGAGAACGGCATTCATTAGCCCAATGTTTCCCTCTATGGCATCGTGGGCAAATACCCGGTATTCTACTCCTTTGATACCTAGCTTTGTTAAACCCTCCTCCTATGGGGCAACTCCTTTTAAAATGTCCTGTTTGATCACAATTATAGCATGTTTTTGGCCTGGCATCTAAATCCTGTTGTACTGCTGCCAAGACTTGCCCTTGTTCATTAATGTCTCTACATAATTTAATATATGTGTTTAAATCTTCAAGTCTCCATGGTCTAATGACCTCTCTGCAGGAACGATTTGCTTGGTCATAAGCCAGTTGTTTTATTAATGGCATTGCCTGTTCTGTATCTCCAAATATTTTAGAAGCTGTTTGAATAAGCCTATCTACAAATTCAGCGTAAGGTTCATTAGTTCCTTGTATTACCTTAGATAATTGTCCTTGTAAATCTCCATGCCCCTGTAAAGTTTTCCATGCCCTAACCGCATCTACAGCAATTTGTGCATATATGCCAGGATCATATTCAATTTGTTGCCATTGACCCTCATAAGGTCCTTTTCCTAATAACATATCTAGATTTCTTTGATGGTAACCAGCTGCTGCATTTCGCCTAGCTGTCTCCATGCAAAATTCCTCATTGGCAACCTTCCATAACAACTATTGTCCTCCATTTAGCACAGATCGACACGTTAGCCCAATCTGCTGGCATCATATCTAAGTTGGTGGATTCGACCATGCTCACAGTGAAGGGTGCTTGCAGCCCATAGGTTGTTACAGCCTCCTTTAATTGCTTTACTGTTTTGAAGTCTAAAGCATGGTGAATTTGTTGCCCTCCTGCCTGCTCAAGTACAGGACATGCTAATCTTTGGGGTCCTGCCTCAGGATTCCGTCCATCAACTACGGGATTTGAGGGCCACTCAACTGTAGATGGAGCTGTTGATTAGGGTTAACCAGAATCACACTGAATAGAAAACACTGAAATAATAGTAAAAGAAGAAAGAAGCCAGGCTTGGTAGTGCACATTCAAGAGTTTGAGGCAGAAGGATAGCAAGTTTGAGCCTACCTGGGCAACTTAGTCTTGCAATGAAAAATAAAATAAAAATAAATAGTTCTGGAGATATATAGCTCAGTGGTAGAATGTCCTCTGGTTCAACCCCAGTACCACAAAAACAAATAAATACACAAAGAAAAAAAGAAGAAAATGAAGGATGAGGAGGAGGAGGAGGAGAAGAAGAAGGACAAACAAACATACAACATGGAAAATATTATGAATACAATAAACTTATTCTAAAATGAATTGAAAAATAATTCAGGATAGGCAGAATTGTTCTGAAATGAATGAAAATAATGTGTGAAGATAAAATTTAGTAAATATTTAAATTTATTGCACAGTTCCAGCATTTTAAATACTGACACCAACAAGTTAATAAACTGTGTTAAAAAAATAAAAATATGAAGAAAAACTGGGAAAGACCAGAAAGCTAAAATTGGAATTTGTTGTTACATTTGAGCCTTACAAATCAATATGTGTATCAGAACCCAAGAATCACAAAATATTTGTCTCTCATTTTGTAAATAGGAAATTTATTCAAGTAACAGTTAATTAATAAATGAAACTTTTAAATTACATTATTTTATTTGGGTTAAAGTACCTTTTATAAGGATCTCCTACAAGTTAATTCCCAAATTCTACCAAAACTGACCCTAACATTAATGAACAATATATACAGGTAATTAACAGAATGGAAAATATAAAATATTAAAATTTGTTTAAATTTATTTAACATAAAGAACATGAAAATTAAGTCAAGTACCATATTTTATCAGTCACAATAGCAAAGATAAAAATCCTTGAAAATACATTATTATTGTTATGCTATTTAAGATATGAGGATACAGTCAATTTCACATGTGAGTTTAGAAATATGATAAATGTTGATGTCAACTTGCTAATGCCTATCAAAATTACAAACCTAAAAATTCTTATGGAGGTGAATTTTTTTATTGTGTGCAAGTATTTTGACATGTATACATATTAAATTTGTTGATGAATACAAGCATAGCTCACTTTATTTTGCTTTCTCTTTATTGGGCCTCACATATATTGAGATGCTTTATAGATTAAAGGTTTGTGATAACCTTGAGTCAAGCAAGTTTATCAGTACCATTATCCCTTAAGCTAAAACCTAATCCAGAGCAAGGATCTAATTCTTTTCAATTCTATGAGAGCTGATTTTGAGGAAGCTTCAGAAGAAAAGTTGGAGGCTAACACAGGTTGACTAATGAGAGTTAAGGAAAGAAGCCATTTCAAAGTCCAATGTGAAGCAGTGAGTGCTAATACGGATTTTGCAGCAAGTTGTCCAGAAGAACTAGCTAAGACAATTGATGAAGGTGGCTACAATAAACAACAGATTTTAAATGTAGACAAATCAACCTTCTATTGGAAGAAGATGCCATCTAGGGATTTCATAGCTAAAGAGAAGTTAATGCCTGACTTCGAACTTAAATCTTGTTAGGGGCTAACACATCTGGTGTCTTTAAGTTGAAGATAATATTGATTTATCAATCCAAAAATCCTAGGGCCTTTAAGAATTATATTAAATATTACTTGTTTAGCTTGTGTAAATGGAAAAACTTTGGATAACAACATGTTTGTTTATAATTCTTTAAAGACTGGTACCAAAACAGGCGGGTGGACCAATGGTACAGAATAGAGGACACAGAAACCAATCCACAAAACTACAACTATCTTATATTTGATAAAGGGGCTAAAGGCATGCAATGGAGGAAGGATAGCATCTTCAACAAATGGTGCTGGGAAAACTGGAAATCCATATGCAACAAAATGAAACTGAATCCCTTTCTCTCACCATGCACAAAAGTTAATACAAAATGGATCAAGGAGCTTGATATCAAATCAGAGACAAGCCATCTGATAGAAGAAAAAGTTGGCTACGATCTACATACTGTGGGGTCGGGCTCCAAATTCCTCAATAGGACACCCATAGCACAAAAGTTAATAACTAGAGTCAACAAATGGGACTTACTCAAACTAAAAAGTTTTTTCACAGCAAAAGAAACAAGAAGAGATGTAAATAGGGAGCCTACATCCTGGGAACAAATCTTTACTCCTCACACTTCAGATAGAGCCCTAATATCCAGAGTATACAAAGAACTCAAAAAATTAGACAATAAGATAACAAACAACTCAATCAACAAATGGGCCAAGGACCTGAACAGACACTTCTCAGAAGGGGACATACAATCAATCAACAAGTACATGAAAAAATGCTCACCATCTCTAGCAGTCAGAGAAATGCAAATCAAAACCACCCTAAGATGCCATCTCACTCCAGTAAGATTGGCAGCCATTCTGAAGTCAAACAACAACAAGTGCTGGAGAGGATGTGGGGAAAAGGGTACACTTGTACATTGCTGGTTGGACTGCAAATTGGTGCAGCCAATTTGGAAAGCAGTATGGAGATTTCTTGGAAAGCTGGGAATGGAACCACCATTTGACCCAGCTATTCCCCTTCTCGGTCTATTCCCTAAAGACCTAAAAAGAGCATGCTACAGGGACACTGCTACATCGATGTTCATAGCAGCTCAATTCACAATAGCAAGACTGTGGAACCAACCTAGATGCCCTTCAATAGACGAATGGATAAAAAAAAAGAAATGTGACATTTGTACACAATGGAGTATTACTCTGCATTAAAAAATGACAAAATCATAGAATTTGCAGGGAAATGGATGGCATTAGAGCAGATTATGCTAAGTGAAGCTAGCCAATCCCTAAAAAAACAAATGCCAAATGTCTTCTTTGATATAAGAAGAGTAACCAAGAACAGAGTAGGGACGAAGAGCATGAGAAGAAGATTAACATTAAACAGGGGTGAGAGGTGGGAGGGAAAGGGAGAGAGAAGGGAAATTGCATGGAAATGGAAGGAGACCCTCAGGGTTATACAAAAGTACATACAAGAGGAAGTGAGGGGAAAGGGAAAAATAATACAAGGGGGAGAAATGAATGACAGTAGAGGGGGCAGAGAGAGAAGAGGGGAGGGGAGGGGAGGGTGGATAGTAGAGGATAGGAAAGGCAGCAGAATACAACAGACACAAGTATGGCAATATGTAAATCAATGGATGTGTAACTGATGTGATTCTGCAATCTGTATATGGGGTAAAAATGGGAGTTCATAACCCACTTGAATCAAAGTGTGAAATATTATATAGCAAGAACTATGTAATGTTTTGAACAACCAACAATAAAAAAAAAAGATGCTAAGTTCACTGTTGGTACTTACTGTTCAAAAAGGAAAATTCCCAGGAGCTATGATAAAGTTGCACAATGAGAGTATTTCTTTGCATATCTGATATCAAGATATCCATTCTGCAATGCATGGATCAAGAAGCAATTTCAATCGCCAGGAACTGATGTTTAAGAAATATATTTTGTAATGCTGTAGCAGCCATAGTGATTTTTCTGATGGATCTGGGCCAAGTAAATTGAAAAGATTCTAGAAACAATTCACATTCTAGATGTTATTATTAGTGACTCATAGGATGAGGTAAAAATATCAACATTAACAGGACTTTGGAAGAAGATAATCATAACCCTTATGGACTTCACTGAAGTAAGGAATGTGGTATAAGTAGAAAGAGAAAAAGAATTAGAAATGGACCCTGAGAATGTGACTGAAGTACAGCAACTCATGATAGCCTGTCATCCAGTAGTGTCTTTAAGGACATCCAAGAATAAGTTCTCTTTGTGTTTATCAATGAAAAATATATAAAGGTTTATTCATAAGTAAATGACAGTCTGAGTAAAAAAAAAAAGTTAGTTTCCTCACAGGAAGTGAGTGTTTTTTGTTTTTTTTTTAGTTTTGTATACTTATGGGGAATTTTGAACTAATCTTCATTTTTTCTTGTTGATTGCTACATGTTTATGACTGTAAACTTTAAAGTTTGTGTATCTTGGAAGTTCATTTTTTATTATGAAGTAATTCAGAGTGACCCAAACCTTCTTCACTTTTTTGGCAATATATCCTGAAAACAGTATCCCTTTTTCCCTGTAGTTTCAGATTTCCTTTAGTTTTGATTTGTTGTTGTTGTTTTTCCTCTGTTCAATTTGCTATTTTGTCCTTTCCAGTAACTACATTATATATATATTCAAAGAACTATCAAGCTTTGTGCACATGTCTGTCTCTCTCTCTCTCTCTCTCTCTCTCTCTCTCTCTATATATATATATATATATATATATATATATATATATATACATGTATATATTTAATAATTTCTTAAAACTCATTTTACTTTGTGTTTGTTTTCATAGCACTCTGTAGCAGGTACTTTATGCTTTTACCGTTTTCAGTACTTCTGTTTTCATTGTTTACAATGTGATAACTTAATTTTCTCTTGCGGTTTCTTCTCGATATCTGCCTACCCACACCCCTCTCTTTCTGATGCTTAACAGCTCTACCTTGAGGTTTGCATATATCATCAAGCTCTCAGCAATCTTTTTTTTTTTTTTTTGGCAAATTTCTTTATCCACTGTTTTTCACTTCAGTTTTTACTCTTATATTTTTATAATTTTAATGTATTTTGCATATTATGTTTAACTATCAAATCTCATTTAATGACATGAATTCTTTTTTTGGCTGGTGGTTTGCATAAAATATATTTTGATGTGTGGAAAAGGCAGTATTCATGGTCAGAAAAGTCTATGTGCAGAGTGATTTAATTTTACACTTTATTTTTTCCATTTGTAGAGATATTCCCAATTAATAGTGTTCCACAGGGGGAAAAATATGTTTGGAGGGGCTGGGATTGTGGCTCTGTGTTGGAGCACTTGCATGCACCTCCTGTGGGGCACTGGGTTTGATCCTCAGTACCACATAAAGTAAATAATTAATTAAAAATAATGGTATTGTGTCCCTTTACAACTGAAAAAAAAAAAAAAAAAGATTTGGAAGGATTTCTTTATTTGGCCAAATGACCCCGACTTTCCTTTTGAGGCAACAGAAGTGATCCATGGAAGCTGTCTCTAATAGCCCTCACAAAGCCTTCCAAATCCTTCTTTAAGTATCTTATGGAAACCTCATTGAACACCAGTTACATTCTGTAATTCTTTCTTTTAGGTAGACTGTCAGTGATACAGAACCCTGTGCTTATGTTGAAGCCCAAGTATTCATTTCCTTTTACTCATGACCATTGCCTTATTTTCTTAATTTATAGGACACAAAGAGTCATCTTTTTTGTACCATTCATAACATAGAATATGTTTTAGTATTTATCACAGGGTTCATGCCTACAACGTAGAGCTCAACCCAATGCAGTGTGTGGCCTACAGTGCGTTATCAGCAGTACCATAGGTTTCAAAATAATTTTATATATTGCAATGATTTTTTCGGTTTATATTTTAGTTGTTGATGTACCTCTATTTTATTCATTTATTTATATGTGGTGCTGAGAATTAAACCCAGAGCCTTACACTTGCTAGGCAAGCACTCTACCACTGAGCCACAAGCCCCTTCATTCAAGTTTTATATTGCATTCAAGTCAATTTTGTATTGCTATAGAACACCATTTACTATTGTATGATCTTATAGCAGTTAATGGAAGGTCATATTATTTTAATTTTATTTACCCTGATGAATCATTCATAAATGTCAAATTTAGAGGCTACTATGTGTGTTCTATCTTAAATTTTATCCCAGTCTGATGGTTGTCCTATATACATACTTGGCTAACTATTAAATTCTTGGTAAGAAAAGCAACCCTAATTGCTTTATTCTTAACAGGTGATACAATCTATTTTAAAATTATACTCTTTTGAGAAGTACTCTGAGGAATTCATTATGCTAACAATACGAATTGACCATATAACACATATCTTCATCACATCCCATTTGAAATATAATCTAAGATATAGATATTCTACCCCCAGGCTTGATTAAATATATAAATCACATCTGCAGAAAAATATTTTAAGTCTGAATTTATAGGATTTGCAAATGTCTTATATACTAACCATGGGAACTTTTATATCTCAGATTGTGTGTTAGAGGAAAAAACATCCTTCTTAATGACCTAGACTCTTAACAATTGACATAATTTAACTCTGGTTCTAAAGCTGAGGATAAGTGGGATCCACTTTGTATACTAATTACATGTATGGCTTTCAACTTCAAGATCAAATGCCTTTGCATCATTCTGAAAGAGGTAGAATAATTTTTAAGTGTCAAAAAATTGTCATTTTTGATAGTTACAACAAATGGAACAGTTGCCAAGTGATCTATATTTTTGGCAAACTGTGTTAAAGACATTTATAATATCATACATCAAACATTGTCTAGCAAAAGTAACTATTCTAAGAAATATACAAGTTTGGGGAAACAAAGATATTCAGGAATACAATTATGCTCAAGATTTTTAAATTAAAAGTAAAATAAATTTATTAAATTTTATTTCAATCTTTTATTTTATTTGCTTAATATTTGATCATATATGACTTTCATTTACGAAGTGTTATTTGTCTCATTATTATAACAGAACCTAGACCATTCTGTCTTAAATTTATATTTCTCATGAAGAAGAAAAAATATTACCTCTTAACACATTATGCAGAATTTGAAATTAAGAACTATTAAGAAATTTATCTATGGTAGCTCTAAGATAAGCATTAAAATTTTGTTAGGTTGCACACCCCTGTAAGCCCAATGGCTTGAGATGCTGAAGCATGCGGATGGTGAGTTCAAAGCCAGCCTCAGCAATGGTGAGGCATTGAGCAACCCAGTAAGAGCCTATCTCTAACTAAAATACAAAATAGGGCTGGGGATGTGGTTCAGTGGTTGAGTATCCCCGAGTTCAATCCTCAGTATCAAAAACAAAACAAAACAATTTTTACTATTCAGTTTTGGTTTTTCCTAAGCAGAAATAGAGTTTATATTTTATCTTATTTTTATTTCTCAAAACCTTGTATATAACAAAACTAGTAAGTAAATAATAAGCCAAGTCAGTAAATAAATAAACACTAAAACAAAATTTCTTGTGTATCAAGGTGGTTGTGCTCTACAGTTATAATCTAGCCCAGAACCAATCACTTTGAAAGTTGTGCATGTTCCTGTTCTGAGGGACCATATTTGCCTATGGAGGTACATATCCATGTGTATCTCTGGCTTTCAACCAGACCCGGTACCTCAGAACTTATGTTTTGTTATAATTATTGTTGTTGTAATTATTGTTGTTGCTGTTGTTATATAAATTCACATTTATATAAAAGCTTAAAAAAATAGTACATAGTATGTCCATATCTTCTTTATGGTCACTAAATGTTGAGTCACAGGTAGGCTGTCTCATTACAATTAGTATACTAGTATCTGTATGTTGTGAACCAGGACATGCCCTTATATAAGTACAGTATGATTGAAAACACAAGTACATTAATATTAATAAAATTCTACAATTATTAACATTTTGTTAAATATTTAAAATTCATCCCTTAGCAAAAAAAAAAAAAAAAAAAAAAAATCACAAATCTTGATTAAGATTCAACCTATGTATGTATATTACATTCAATTTTTCTTTGTTCTTAATTTAAGTTGGAAAGGCCCTTCATACATTCATTTTATCCATGTTCTTGATATTTTCTAAAAGTTCTTGCCAATATGGAAATGATCAAAGAAGGGTAAGTTATGTGAGATGAAAAAAGTACTGATAACTAAAGTACTCCCTACAGCCAAGCTGGTGGTACTATATGAACATCAAGCAAATAGTAACAATAACGAGTTATAACCAATATATAAGAATCTATGAGTCCGTTTGCTTATTTATTAATATCAATATTCATATTGAATAAGTAAGCAAATAAATAAATGTCATTGATGGGAAAGCTGCTTATTATATTATACTTATAACCTAAAAATGAAGAAGCAGTGAGAAAAATAGGAAAAATATTTTGTAAAACAAAATATCAATACAAGTTAAAATCTATGCTGTCAAAAATCATCAATGGATGCTCTGTCAAAAATGCAACTAAAATTGAAGTATTAACATAGTCTGATATTACTTCCTTTGGACCTTTATTGGTGAAAAAAATCAAAACAGTATCTTTATAATGGAAAACTTCAATAAACTCCATCTTACTCAGGTGATAAAAGTTAAAATCACCAATTATGAGATGTCAAATATACCAATATAATGTACTGAGCATTGAAGAACAGTACTTCAATGACATTCTGGTCAGAATGGATAACAAGAATCTAATGATGTAAAAATATGAGCTGCAGCCCAATAAAGGAACATTCTGCAACCTAGCTAACTTATATAACTACCGACATTCTGTGGGTTGTTGTCCTTTGATTTTTGTTTGTTTGGTTTAGCCATTCTCTCTTATGAAGTTTATTTTTCCAGGTTTTTCTTGGATTCTCTCTCTCTCTCTCTCCCTCTCCCTTCCCCTTCCCTTCCCCTCTCTCACAGCCCCTGCCCCTCCCCCTCTCTTCCCACTTTCCTCCCTCCATCCCTCAAAAAAACATATATGTAGGTAAGTTCTATGCATATATCTGAGATCTTCTGCACATAGCACAGTAATGCTGTCTCAGTGTTACTGTATAAAACTGCATAATGGACACCGATCTCAGCTTAGCTGACAAAGTACTCATTTTGTAAGCACTCAGATAACATAGTTCATCTTTTGTCTATCCACTCAAGAACCATTTTCTTTTTGACTTATTCATCATGTTCTGCTGCATTGTTCTATGTTAACAATGATCGATCTCAACTTTTGGATTATTTAAGGGAATCATCTATGACTTATCCCCAGCAGAGTACTTAGTTGGTAAATAAATCGAGTTTCAAGTGTGTGTCATATTTGCAGTTCTTAACAGTTTCCTTTTTGTTGTACACTGAAACAGTCCTGGTAAATGAACTTTAGCTTGGATTGTTTCCCTATGTCCCTAACTGCATTCAAACAAATTTACCCGCACAGTTCACAATTTCATCCTCACAGTTGCAATCTCAAGTGTTCTGGAGGGAAATTTTTTTTTTCCTTTGTTTTCCCATTGTTTATAGAGCCATATATGAAAACGCAGGATGAAGAAGAATTCAAAATAACTCCTAAAATAAACTGTTACATATAATATTTTAAATTTGCAAGAAAAATCAAACAGTTTTTGAAATGATACAGAGCTTTCCATTTTATGATGTTATGAGAATGCCCTCAAGTCTGAGAGACATTGCTGGCTATGACAAGTTGCAATCTCTTTAATCTTTGTTATCATAAAGTATGTGAAACATTTTTTTACTATATGATTTTTTTTTTATTCTACTAACCAGTGATAAGACCAATTATGTAGCTAATTTTATATTTTTGTGTTTGAAATAAGCAGAAATTGATTCACTATTCTGTATGGTGCAAACAAAAAATCTAATAGAGATTCAGATTCAAGAGTTTTGTTTATTGGAACTTTCCAATAAGAGTGTGCATAATTAGGAGGAAAAATGCTAATAAAGTTTCTCAAGTAATTATGTATATGAGAGGCTGGTAATTAAGCCCAATATTCGTTATGGCTCACCTTTTCTATACTAAGTCCAAACTAAACTAAGGGACAATTTCTAAAGTACTGGCTTTAAACTTGAAGATAATAAACTTAGGTTCTAATTACTTTAGGGCCATTGAGTGTGCATACCTAGTTTTAAAACTCATTATCAGCATTCACTTGGTAGAAATTGTCTTTCCTCATTCTTCCTACAGGTTTAAATAATAAAGTAAAATGTGCAAATTTTGAAAGCATTCTATTTTTCATTGTACTTACATAATTAGAATAAAATGAGTAGCATTTCAGAAAAGTCATTAAAGATACGGTTACACAAAAGTTGTATAAAATTAGGAAAATACTAAATTGATGATTATCAATGTTAGAAATAGGTTTGTGCAAGAAATAGCCAATAAAATATCTATAGAGATACTTTTTATTGTTATTTGTTTATTGCATTAAAATGAGCCAGCACCTTACAAACTGAGGGCCAAATATAGCCAATAGTCCAAATCCAGCCAAAAGGGTTCATTTGAATATTTGAGGCTGTTGTCATGAAGTTTTATTGCAAAACAACACATCTATTATTTTTTAATGTTTTCATTAGTCATTAGGGTCATACATAATATTAGGGTTCATTTTGTCATACTCATGAAAACATGAAATATAAATTGCTCAATTTCAGTCACCAATACTTGTTTTTTTTTTTTCCTGCCCTTTCTCCCTTCCCCTGTTCCTCTTCTTCTACTCTACTGGTTTTCCTTCTATTTTTTCTATTTATTTATAGTTATTTATAATTATTCTTAATTGGGCTTTATAGACATGCATAAAAGTGAAGTTTGTTGTGGTATATTCATGTACATATAGAGCATAAGTTTTTAAAATTTATTTTAATTGGGTATATATGACAACAGAATGCATTTTTTATTCATTGTACACAATTGCAGCACAACTTTACATTTCTATGGTTGTACACCATGTAGTGTCACACCATATGTGCAGTCATACATGTAGCTAGGGTAATGATGTCCATCTCATTCCACCATATTTCCTAATCCAAGCCCTGGCACCTTTGCCTCCCCTTTGTCCCATCAAAGTTCCTTCATTTATACCATGTCCCCCGCCCCCACAATTATGATCAGCATTCACTTATGAGAACATTTGGCCTTTGGTTTGGGGGGATTGGCTTACTTAACTTAGCATGATAGTCTCCAACTCCATCCTTTTACCTGGCCATCTATTCTTTATGTGATGTTTATGACTTTTTTTTTTTTTTTTTTTTTTTTGCTACAATAATACTATGGAGGAATTGTCATATGGAACATATGGTCCACAAAATGTAAAATATTTACTATCTGACATTTAACAAAAAGTGCTTGATGACATCTGTATTCAAAGGAAATGTTTTGAGCAAATTAGTTTCTGAAACTTGTGATTTGAATGTGTGTATTTATTGATGGTAGGAAACACCTGATATAGATGTACACTTAATTTATATTTTAATCTAATAGTGAAGAAAAAATTGTATATTAAATGAAGTTTAAAAATAGATATTAAAAAATTCTCCATTTGAAAATGTAATTCATTTCTAAATTGACTTCAGAAGATGAAATACAGCTAGACATGACTGTATATTATATATTTTACAGAGTTTTGACCTTTTCAAGCACACTATTTACCTTATTTTACCATTTGAGACAACATGATTGTTTAAATTGCTACAAAATTTCCAGTGCATTTCTATTTCTTTGTGTGCTTTTCTTATAGATTTGACTATGTAATGTTTTAGTCTCTGATTGGCGCATTTATTTATTAAGATCAATTTCCCTTTCTTTTAGAAACAAAGAGTGATGTTCCATTTAGGATATTGCAAAGTAGTGTTCCTTAAGAAATGTTATAAATGTAAGGTCACTACTGAGATGATTTCTTGGTCATTTGAGCTGTACCTAGACCAATATCTTTTACTTATTCATGATCATTGATTTTTATACAAAGGATTAGTTAAACCTACATTTGTTCCTGATGTCTGTAACGAAGCATCTACAAGTAAAAGTAAGAATTTAGCCTTCATTCCAACAATTAAATATTTTACACTCATTGATTTTATGCTCAACAGTTGTTCTAATGTTGAGAATTTGCTTGAATTTTGAAATAGGAGTTCATTTTAAAATAGGAATGTGACATTTTAAAATTTTCATCCATGTGCTTTTTAACGTAATTTTAATGCCTCTGTAGAATAATATTTTAAGTATAGTTAATTGAACCCAAAAGTTTCTCTATCCATTAGAGATACTGACGCTGGAGTTCTAAGTGAGCTGCTCAATGATGCATACTTTCTCATTGAAAAGTTCTTTATTATATCTTGATCTGCTTTACTATGATCACAATATTTGTAGAAAGATACTTGAAAGAGGAATTGCATTTTACTGTAAATATTTTGGAGAGTTTCCAAAGTAATTGAACTTGCATTCATTAGAATGTGGTAAGATAATTAACAGAAGAACATTTATGAGAGTCCTTTATAAAAGGTTTACAAGTCAAGAGGACACATACAAATTCACTAACCTCTCAGAGTCCAGGCCACTTCACTACCTTGTCATATTTAAACATAATCAAAAAGACTGCCCAAGTAATTGAGTGAAAGTAGTTCTCTGTGGGTGACCTACAAACTTGTTCAACCAATCCAGATAAATGGACAAAAAATAAATAACCATTTGACTTTCATGACCGTGAAAGTCATGAAAGTCAAATGGTTATTTTCTAATCAAATAACATATTTCCTGTTGTTACTCAAACTAAGTTACAAAACCTATGTTGAGTATTTATTTTGTGTATTATTGGTCTAATATGTAGGAATGGCCACATCATCTGCCAATTTGCCCTTAATTTGTACCCATTCATAATGAAGTCATGTAGGATTTTATCTAGGCTTTCTTGGGTACTAATAAACAACCTTGAATGTATATATGTAAATCTAGATTTTAAATAACACATTTAAAACTTATAATTTATTTTAGCTTAAATTATTGCCTGTTTTAGCCCTGGGATTTTTCTTCCTTAGAGGCATAATTATCTAATGAAAAATGGTTATTTCTCTGAAAGTAAAAAAAAAAAAAATGTACATATAATATTTGCATACAAAGTAGAAAATATAAAGTCAATATATTTAACGGAAACAATTGTTTTAAATTACTTATATGTAGGACAACATTATATATAGAACTTTCTATAGAAGAGGCAAGAATGTATCACTGCTGAAAGGTTTGTAAGAATATTCAAATATAAAAAGTAGAAAGTAGCTTTTATTATAATTGTCATTATTTTTTTAAATACTTTTATTTTATTTGATTATTTATTTATTTTATGTGGTGACCAGGAATCAAACCCAGCGCCTTGTGCATGCTAGGCAAGCGCTGTACCACTGAGCCACAACCCTGGCCCCAATTGTCATTATTTTTGTTATGACTCAAAAACATTGCTGATATTTTTTTTAGGATCATGTAAGTATATTTTTTGTCACCTGTTTTTTTTTCCCTATTTCAATAATGTGAGCCACTCTAGGCTTTCTTCCATCCATCTCTTTTCCTTTATTTCAATGAACACTGCTTTTTACAAACTATTTTTTAAATAAAGGTAATTAAATTTGATGCAAATTAATCCTTTTGATCTTTTCTTATTTCTCAAGCATGTCTCCTTTTCTAGGCTGTAAAACTGGAATATACTAGTCACATTTGAAAACTGGAAAATGGCCAAAGGTAAAGAATGAGAAGTAGGGAAAAGAAAATAACTTTGTGCTAATGCAAAAATATTATAAATATTAAACATTTTCTCATGGATGCATCAACTTAATAAACACATTTTAATATGATACAGTGGGTGAAACTTCATATGTTAGCTCAGCTAGGCTGTGGGGCCCAGTTGTTTGGTCAAATGCTAATCCCATTGTTGCAGGAAACATATTCTATAGATGTGATTGATATTTACAACAAGTTGATCATAAACAAAAGTGATTGCACTCTAAAATGCAGCTGGGCCTCCTCCATTCACCTGAAATTCTTGGGAAAGAGGTTTCCCATGGAACAAGGAATTCTGCCTCGGGAAGATGACAATGAAACCTACCTGTCCTTCCAGCATACCATCATGCCTTATGGATTTATACACATACCTGCAGCTTCACCTCTTGATTGTTTCCAGCTGGCTGGCTTGTTGGACTTGCCAGAACCAAAATTACCAAAGCCAATTCCTCAAAGTCAACTTTTTTCTCTAACTTTTACACAATTTCTCAACAGCTCTTTCCAATGTTTTGTTGTCTTCTTAATTTCTAATGAAAAAAAGGCAACATGCAGTATCATTAAGCATAATAAAACAAAGTTTTTTGGTATAATTTTCACAAGTGAAAGTGATAAAAATTATGGATAAATGATGGAAATTGGTTCATGCTCATGTATAATTTATTAGGAAATGAGAGAGAGGATGCAAAGTAAAAAAAAAGGCCATTATTAAATGAAATACTTCAAAAACAAGGTCTCAAATGAATAATAACAATAGTGTGGTGCAGTATTCTAAAATTCACATTCAGGGACAGGGAAATGAAGATTTCTAGAATCTACCTTATATTTGATACTGAAATAGGTTGGGAAAAATAGGACAGAAGTAAATATTAGGACACTATACAACTCAGTTTTGTCAGATATTAAAGACATTAGTGAAAATATAAATAGTACTTTTACTATTAGCATTTTTCATTTGAAAAATTCATTTTTAAGAAAATAATTTGTTAATAAGTTTAGTACAGTTAATTTAAAGTGTATTAAAAACATTTTTTTTAAAAATATCTGAGCTTTAATTTCTATTATGGTACATATCTATAGATATGATACACTATTTTAGTCTTTTTAGGCAGCTTCAATAAAATACCATAATTGGATGGCTTATAAATACCAGGAACTCATTTCCAAAGTTCTGGAGAATGACAAATTTAAGATCAAGTTTTTGGTAGGTTTGGGGTCACATTTAGCTATCTTGTGGTGTTCTCACATCCTCACATGGCACAAGAGATAAGGGAGGTCTCTAGGCCTCTTCATAAAGACTAGAGATTATCCTTACTACACCCACCAAAAAAAAAATGTCCTTAAATAGTACTGAAGCTTTTTGAATCTCTATTTATTTTGGAGATTGGTTTGCTGTTTTCTTACTTGTAAAGGCTTTTATTTTAGGTAACATGATGATGCTGGCCTCATATGATAAGTTGGAAGTGATGACTCCTTCCATTTTGGGGACAACTTTGTGAAATGTGAATGCTAATTCTCCTTTAAATGCTTGATAGAATTCCCCAGCTAGCCATCTGGTTCTGAGTTTTTCTGTGTTGAGAGGTTTTTAATTAGTGATTCAATGTCCTCACTTGATAAAAATGTGTTCACATTGTTATGGATTTTGAGTCAGTTTTTATCCTTTCTGTGTTTCTAGGAATTTTGCAATTTTATCTGGTTTTCTAATTTATTGGTGGTCCTTTTAAATATATATATATATATATGTTTAAATAAAATATATTATATATACATATTTTCTGAATTGTATTATACTGGCTCAACTTTTAATTCTTTAGAAATTTCAATATTTGTTTTTTTCTCTTAATCAAATTAGCCAAACTTTTTTTTTCAATTTTATTCATCTTAGAGAAAAATACATAACACTGTTTTTCAGTATTGTTTTTCTATTCTCCATTTGATATATTTCTGAGGTATTTTTGGACTTTTTTTTCCCTATTTGCTTTAGGTTTAGTTTGCTCCTCTTTTTCTTTCCCTGCATCTTTGCCATCTTTTTTTTTTTTTTTTTTAGTTATTTGGTTAGGCATAAAGATTTGCTCATTCTGTTTCACAGGCATGTTTAGTTTTATGTTCCCTTAGCTATACATCCCCCAATGTTTTTCTTTGATTTTTCTCTTGTAAAATTTATAGTTCTATATGAAAGTCCTTTTTGCATGCATTTTGAATGAGCTTTATGTAAGCCATGTGAGGTTTATGTTGAGGTTTCTGGGAGTTTTTTTGTTTGTTTGTTTTGTTTTAGGCATGTGGATTGATCCAAATGATAGGGAAAGATAATCTTCCTGAAATGAAATGATTTCCTCCCTCTGTCAAAACATAGTTGGACATATTTGTTAGCAGCTATTTCTTTATCTTATTTTGTTCTTCTGGTCTGTGTTCTGTCTTTTGCCAGTACTCCATTCTCCTATTAATTGCAGCAAAGTAGCTGTCTTTAACATCAGGCACAATGATGCTTCCTGCTTTATTCTTTTCAATGTTGTTACAATTATTCCAAGGTTTTTGTCCTTCCATATGAAGGTTGTATAAAAAACTTGGACATTGACTTTTTACCTCTAAACTTGCTGAACTTATCAGTCCCAAAAGATTTTGTTGCTGTTTTATTCAAACATACAAAACCTATTTTAAATTTATCTTCAAATGGTAAACATTTTATTTCCTTCCTTCAAATTATTAATTCATTCTTTCTTCCTTCCTTTCTTCTTTTCTTCCCCCCTCCCTCCCTCCTTGCCTGTGATAGTTTGAATTTCTGTCTTGGATAAAAATACATAATCTTTGTAATGTTCACAGTCTTGTTTTAAAAATGAGACTGGTTGAAAAAATTTTTTTAAGTATTTTCTATTAAGTACAGAAAGTACACATCTATTCTTAATTGCTGGGAGGATTTTTTTTTCCTCTTGAATGGGTATTGATTTAAAAATATATATATTTGTTTCATTTATGTATTGGGGATTCAAACCAGGGACACTTTAACACTGAACTACATCCCACACCTTTTTATATTTTCCATTTTGAGACAGTCACTTTAAGTTGCTAAGGAGGGTCTTAAACTTGAAATCCTCCTGCCTCATTCACCAAGTTAGCTTGGCTCACAGGCCTGTACTACCACATTTAGCATGAGTATTGATTTTTTTTTTTTGGGGGGGGATGTGTACTGGGGATTAACCTCAGGGGCACTAGACCCACTAGACCACTGAGCCACATCCCCAGACCTATTTTGCATTTTTTTTTAGAGACAAGGTCCCACTGAGTTGCTTAGCATCTTACTTTTGATAAGTCTGGCTTTGAACTTTTGATACTCCTGCCTCAGCCTCCTCAGCCACTGGGATTACAAGTGAGCTCCACTGACCCTGATGAGTATTGATTTTTAAGATTCCTTTTCTGAACCAGACACATTGGCACATGTCTGTTATCCTGATCATTCTGGAGGCTGAGGCAGGAGGATTTCTAATTTAAAGATAGTCAGGGCAACTTAGCAAGACCCTCTCTTAAGATAAGAGTTTAAAGAGGGCTAGGGAGTAGTTCAGTGATAGAGTTCTTGCCTAGCATGTATGAGGTCCTAGGTTCTATCCCCAGTGTGCAAACTCACATGTATACACACACACACACACACACACACACACACACACACACACAAACACACACAAATGTTTTTTTTCTGTATCCATTTCAATAATTACAACTTTTATTTTTAGGTCTATTGATATGATAGATTACATTGACTGGTTTTTAATTGAAGTACTGGTTTACCATACTGACAATAAATTCCAGTTGGAATTATGAATATAAATCTTTTAACTACTTCTGGATGTGATTTGCTAATTTTTCACTCAGAATACTAGCATAACCTTTTGAATTGGCTTACTTTAACTTAACCTAATGAATTCAGAGTTGTTGTTCTTATTAAATTTATTTTTTTAAAGAGAGGGAGAGAGAGTTTTTTAATATTTATTTTATAGTTTTCGATGGACACAACACCTTTATTTGTATGTGGAGCTGAGGATAGAACCCAGCACTGCACACATGCCCGGCGAGCATGCTACTGCTTGAGCCACATCCCCAGCCCATGTATTTATTTTTATTCCATCCCTTTTTGTTAGTTTTATTGTTAGTTTAATTTGTTTATTTCCTAGATGAGGGACATTTGAGTTTTTATACTGATGAACATTTGCTTAAAGACTTTGTGTAAACTCAAATTTATATTTCTGTGAGTAAATGTGGAATGGGATCTGCAGTTCATATGGAAAACACAAATTTAAGTTCAGCAAAAGTACCAGACTAATTTCCAGAGTTGATATACAGTTTCACATTCCTTTTGATGAAGTATACAATTTTCAAATACTTTCTCCTTGAAAATGCTAGATATTTTCAGTTTTATACATTCTTAAAGGTGTATAAAGTAGTATTGTATTTTCCTAATGTCTAATGATGTTTGAAAATTTTTTCAGATCTTGTATCTGAAATCTGAGAAAATTTCTATAATTTAGATACAATTAATATCCAATCAAATATTATATCAAATATGAGTCATTTTTCATTTTTAAAATATTGACCAACACAAATTAATTTTATGATATTCAATTCATGTATTTCTTTCTTTCTTTTCTCTTTTTTTGGACCAGGGATTAAACTCAGGGGCACTCAACCACTGAGCCACATCCTCAGCCCTATTTTGCACATTTTTTTTTTTTTTTTTTTTAGAGACAAGATCTCACTGAGTTTCTTAGGGCCTTGCCATTGCTGAGTCTGACTTTGAACTCTGGATCCTCCTGCCTCAGCCTCTTAAGCTGCTGGGCTTACAGGCATGCACCACCGGTATTTCTTTTTTTATAAATCAACTTTCTGTTAATCAAGAACTTTGCCTTAGTAATGGTTACAAAAATTTTCTGATATACTTTTAGAAGTTTTATAATTTCATTCAATATAATTCAGGCCATGATTCATTTTATGTTAATGTTTGTACATATCATGGAGAATAAACTAAGGTTAATTATGTGTGTGTGCAAAATTTGCCTTTAATTAGTTCCTAAATGCATCACATATAATATGTGCTAATTCCTAATGCAGTAAAAAAATCAAATTATTTATGATCTAATGTCTTCAAATTTAGACTCTCTTGATTGAACTACATTCTAAAAATACCTCTAATAGAACTTCTAATCCTTGTTTTCACTGGCTTTACGGTTCCAGGATGTCATCTGCTCCATATTTGACTACTCTGTTTATAGGGAGTCAAGATTCAGGTCCAAGGACTTCTTTTTTTTTTTTTTTTAAAACATAATTTTTTAGGGGTTACTTAAAGTATAAATCATTGATTATAAACTGTTTGCATCTACATGGTTAGGTATTACATTACAAAAGTATTGAGCATTTAAGATAGTGTCTATTTTTATGGACCTAATATTTAAAATTTCAAATAATTAGCATGTTCAAGATGTCCAATCCAAAGGATACTCTCACAGTTAGGGTCTTATTTATATTTTCTAAAATTTAAAAATAATTTAGATAATTCAATAATTTATAATCTTAAAACATTTGAAATAAAATTAAGGCATGACAAGTGAAATTAAGGAAATAAGATCTTTTTCCCCTCTCATTTTACTGTTTAGAAATTTTACCTTAGTCTCTCCATTTATTTTTTTAAAAATTGATTTATAGTATAGATTTTCTTATTCCATAAGATTTGTTTATTTCTTATTATATTAGAGTTATTATACAATTGAGTGTCAATGTTAATTTTTTTTTTCCTTCTGAGAAATCACTGCTAATATTAGTAAAATTTGAAATTCTGGACAGTACCACAAAATGACTGAGTATCCATACTCGGTTATTTATCTCTAATTGTTCTTAGTTTAAAAAAAATGATCACATTAGCAATTTAAAATTTTGATATTGTTTGTATTTTAATGGTTGAACTCTATCTCAAGCTCGATTTTATCCTCTGCATGTGGTTTTTCAGTGGGAATATTGCTATGCATAATTGTCCCATAGTTTCTAGTCACAATTTAAAAGTAGTAAACTACTGAACATCAAAGAATGTTAAAATGAAAACTGTATCATAACATGGTGCAAAGGGCCAGAAGAATGGATAAAAAATTGTAATAGAGAATGAATTAAAATAAATTAAACGTCACAAGGGTAACTTTATATTTTGTTTAATTTTAACAAAAATATGAAAATGTTATGGAAGGATTCTGCTAGGATGAGTACCACCTGGTCTTATTTTGCTATATAACAATTTGCATAAAATCTATTAAGTTTGCTGTATTGCATGCTTCAGGAATTTAATAACCCAGAATTATGGATGATATACAGTACTTGGCAACAAATGTTAATAAACAGAAATTGTACTTCCAGTTAGAAATTCATACAGAAACCAATATGAATTTTAAAGGAAATGAAGTCATTGAAAATTATTTTCTTAATCTTTTGTAATTAATCTGTTCTAATTAAGAAGGTGTGATTTGTATTTCTATGCTCCTACTTCTTTAGTATATTAAAGAAAATGAAGTTTCATCATTAACTTGGTAGAACTTAATGAGTATCATATAATTACTCTACTTAGTGTCTTTCTTTTTCTCTCACTGGCTTTCTATAAAATAATGAATCTAGATGAAATTCCCTATTAGATGTGAAAATAAAAGTTTTTTTTTAACTGTTATCTATACAAAGATGATATATCTGCATGGCTTTTTAAATAGGTTCCACTCCCTTTTTCTTGTGTTAAACGGTTATTTTTCTCTCTCCTCCTGTCTACATTATTCTTAGGTTTGGCCTTCTTAGAGGTAAAGAATAATGACAATATTTTATATTAGAGTAAGTTTTTAGCCTAATATCTATACTTCAGGTATATGTCTTCTATTTCTATACTCTAGTAAATGCAAGGTTATTGCAAAATTCAACTATATTGGCCTTTTCTTGATATTCTTTCTTTATAAATTATAAAGTTTCGAAGTCTATATGGTTCTTTTTGTATCATTGGGAGGATAATATCATATTTAAAACAACAGGATTTTACCTCAAGTCAGTTATTGAAGAATTTGAGAATCTGAGAGAAGTTATTCTCTGATCATAGGTTTTTTAAATTTATTTAAAGAAACAGGACAGGGGCTGGGGATGTTGCTCAAGCGGTAGCATGCTCGCCTGGCATGCGTGTGCCCGGGTTCAATCCTCAGCACCACATACAAACAAAGATGTTGTGTCCGCCAAGAACTAAAAATAAATATTACAAATTCTCTTTCTCTCTCTCTCTCTAAAAAAAAAAAAAAAAAAAAAAAAAAAAAGAAACAGGACAACACAATAGTAATTACTAAACTGGATTAATGTGCAGATTAAATGGAATGGAAAATATGCAGCCAGTTTCTTGGCACAGAGAAATAATATAATAAATGCTGGCATTTTTTAAGCTCTTCATTTGGGGTCTGTTTAAAACCAAGAGGCAATCTATTTTGTGAACTATAATTTGTGGAGCCAAGCATATAGAAATCTCCATAACATTCCTGAAATATTTTACAACTACATAACACTTTAGGCATTTATTTTGTCAAACAATGGTACAGTAAGAGGGTATGATTTTTCTGTATGTTTATGTGCCTATTCTGTGTCTGTCAAATCCAATAGAGATAAAGATAAGTTAGAGTGACAATAGTTTTTGATATATTCTTGTGATTTCAAATCAAGCTAAACCCATTATTTAAACTCATTTATTTTTGTTAAAATTTTTACTTTTGGAGGGGGCTAAAAAAATACTTTGCTTTTCCTTTTAATTTTTTTTTCCTTTAATTCCCCATGTTTTATTCAGTTTAGAACAAAAATTGAGAAAAAATGACCTGTGCTACTAGCCAACCAGCCAGGGAATGATTCTATGTGGAGTGTTGGTTACCTGTTAGACACAAAATGACAGGTATTAAAGAAGCAATGGTGAAATGAGCAATCATAGTAGCTATTTTCAGGAATATCCCAGTTTAGTCAAATTGGAAAGACAAATAAATAAAACCATGTTATACCAGTTGAAATGGGTTTCAAATAAGAAGTATACAAGTGACACTGGAGAATACAGAGTAATTGAGTTTAATTATTTACTTAGCAGAGAAGTGATAGCCAATTAAATCTTCAAAATATGAATAGATATACACATGGTAGGGGAAATATGCTGTGTTCTGAATAACAACACAGGATGACGGCTGGGGTTCTGGCTCAGTGGTAGAGTGCTTGCCTAGCATATGTGAGGCCCTGAGTTTGATCTCCAGCACCACATAAAAATAAATAAACAAAATAAAGGTATTGTGTCCATCTACAACTAAAAATATATTTTTAAAAAACCCAAAACACCAGTTGATTTTCAAATGCTGATTAGCCTTAATACCTATACTCAATAAATTTTTTAAAATAGTACCTGTTTGCAATATACTATGGCATATTTTAAAATGATTATTTTTAGGGGAATATTTTGAGACTATGAAATAAGTACTATTTTATAGTGTTATCAAAGCTAGTAAATACTTGATTACCATGTTGGTACTACTACCTACATTGCACATGAATGTACAGTAGAATAAAAGGATAAGTGTTCTTATCTTACCTTAGATAATTGTCCCTGTAAATCTCCATGCCCCTGTAAAGTTTTCCATGCCCTAACCGCATCTACAGCAATTTGTGCGTATACGCCAGGATCATATTCAATTTGTTGCCATTGACCCTCATAAGGACCTTTTCCTAATAACATATCTAGATTTCTTTGAGGGTAACCAGCTGCTGCATTTCGCCTAGCTGTCTCCATGCAAAATTCCTCATTGGCAACCTTCCATAACAACTATTGTCCTCCATTTAGCACAGATCCACACGTTAGCCCAATCTGCTGGCGTCATGTCTAAGTTGGTGGATTCGACCATGCTCACAGTGAAGGGTGCTTGCAGCCCATAGGTTGTTACAGCCTCCTTTAATTGCTTTACTGTTTTGAAATCTAAAGCATGGTGAATTTGTTGCCCTCCTGCCTTCTCAAGTACAGGACATGCTAATCTTTGGGGTCCTGCCTCAGGATTCCGTCCATCAACTACGGGATTTGAGGGCCACTCAGCTGTAGATGGAGCTGTTGGTTGAATTATGCCCTCTGGTGATAGAACGGAGTTAGTAGCAGCCTCCTGTTGTAATTCCCTGCCTGATGGTTGTTTTTCCTCTAAGCTTTCTTTCTTCAAATTTTCCTCTGTCTGACTAGCTCGAGAGACCTTCTCTTTTGCTTGACCTAACATGTTTTCTACCATAGTCTGGACCTCTAACAATTTACTTAACACTCTTTTGGTTTGTTTTTTACTAGTTTCTAATCTACTGTAAAGGTAACGCAACCCAATAAGATAGCATAAAGCAAAACCGAAACAGAATGAAACAAAAACGGAACAAAGAATAGTTGTATCAATTTTCTCTTTCTCAGGGCCGAACAACTTCAAACCTTGAGCCAACCATTTTTCCCATTTTGCCTGAGAAAATTCTAGGGATAGGCAGCTTGAAACAAAAACAAAATAAATCAAAACAAGAACACATTGTTTTTTGAAATGGTTACCCATTTTGTCGCCTTCCCTCAGGGGCAAGCAATTTTACTCACCTCCAAGCTTCAGGCGTTCCCCGTACGGGCCACCAAATGCCGCAGTCTGGCTAGGCACAAAATCACGAGCCACTCAAGCAGAAACAAACTTTATTTTTTGAAACTGCCGCCAATATTCTGTACGCCCCTGGGAAGATCGCAGGTCCACCCACGCAGCATTCTCCCGGAACCCCCAGAGAATGTTCCTCCCCCAGAACTCCCTCCTACTGTACTTCCCCAACCAATGGGAACCCTCCAGGAGTCCCGTAGCAGGTAGCAGGCAGAGGTGAATAGCAGGAGTCCAATATCCATATGAATGCAAATCTTAACATAATCATATCATCTCAATGGCTAGCTGGAGTCACCTTTCAACCAAAAATGCCATGCATCATATACTTGGCTGACTCTTAGCATGCAGTCAAGGGGAGAAATAAAGAAAGTCCACGTGCTTCTGCCCCTTTCAATGCTTTCTTCACTCAAATTACTCAATATAATCTCACAATTATATTGACAAGAAAATGAAAATCCTTAATGCTAGGCACTCCAATAGACATAATCAATACACAGAAAGAATTCTAGATTAATTAATTCACAACAAACAATTCTAGATTAATTCTAAGCACTGCAAAACACACTTAATCATGACAGGTTAGTGACAGACATTCCCTCTTTGTGCTAAGTTCAAAGGTCTTAAGTCTTAGGCTTTGAGTGCAGCAGATACACACTCACTCAGACCATGGTGACCAGGTGATCAGGTCTGGAACCAAGGCAGGATTTTCCCGGCATGGAGTGGATGATCCCTTGAGTTGTA
This sequence comes from Marmota flaviventris, assembly GCF_047511675.1. Classification (NCBI taxonomy): domain Eukaryota; kingdom Metazoa; phylum Chordata; class Mammalia; order Rodentia; family Sciuridae; genus Marmota; species Marmota flaviventris. Next base: position 1,139,052 of record NC_092519.1, read on the forward strand.
GGGAGAAGATTGGCCATAGGCAGAAATTTCCTCTCTCACCAAGGTCCAGAGGAGATGGCAGAGTTTGAGAGTGGTGAGGATCATGCAGAGGCTCAGGAAGGATGACATGTGATGGGATGTCAGGTCCTCACCAGGCTCTCCAGCTTGAGTGCTTCCTTGTTTTGGCTGGCTGAATCCCTGTTCATTTGCTCTATCATTTATACTAGATTTTGGGGGGTTTTGACCCCCCTTTGAATCCTAATCAGCTACCACCGGATTTCTCAGTGACATCATTTACCCTGGAGTCAGAAACAACTGGTCTGGTGGTCTCCACCCTGATCTTCTTCCTTTCCCCTCCTATCAGGTGTGGAGGCCATACTGGAGGGCTCTATGGGTGTGCCTGGTGAAACTGCAGGTTTCAAACTGGAGTTTTCTAAAATGGAGTTGCTTAGACTCAGGCCTAAGGCCTTCCTAACATAAAAAAAAAGCCAACTATAGAGCTGGGATTGTAGCTCAGTGGTATAGTGCTTGCCTAGCCTGTGTGAGGCACTTAGTTTGATTCTCAGCACTGCACATAGATAAAAATCCATTGACAATTAAAATAATATTTTTAAAAGCTGTTTTCAAGCCAAGATAGGCTTTCAAGAAAAGCAGATCATATCAGCACCTTGATCTTGAACTTTTAGACTCCAAAACTGTCAAAAAATAAATGCATGTCATTTAAATAAGCCAGTCTATGGTATTTTGTTCAAGTAGCCTGAACTGACAAAGAAATAGTATAAACCAACAATTTCACTATGCTAACCAATTCCTGGTTATGCTACAAGAGAAATGAGTGCTTACCTTCAAAACAACAGCTGTAGCAGAAGATCCACTTCAAATTTATTTATAATACTTAACAACTAGAAAGGATGAAAAATATAAGAAAGTTAGAATGAGTGAACACTTTGTGCTGGATTCATGTGATAAAATACTACTGGCCAATGAACAAGAACAGAGTGCTGTGTCACATGAAAACACAGATGGATCTCCTGGACTGAGGATCTGTCCAGAGAAAGATCCAGACTCTGAAGACAACCTGGAATCTCCCCCCCCCCCCCATTGATATGAAGGGGAAATCAAGCAAACTAGTGCATCATGACAGAGTTCAGAATTGTGGGTAATTTGGGAAGTGACTATTTAAAAAGGCACAAGGACCATTCCAAAGTTCTGGAAATATTCATACTTTCTAGCAGGCACATCACATATACACGCACAATTACATGTACGTTCATTCCTAAGGTGTGTGAAATCCAATGAAAAGAAAAATAACAGGAAGGAAGGACTCTATGCTCTATCATCCCCAAGCCAGTGACTCGATCCATATTAACAAGTACTATATTCCCACAATGACCCAAGGGAATGAGTTTGTGTATGCTGGGCACCCAGGAGAGCACTTATTCTAGAGAAAGGGGTCTCAATAGTTATTACATGCGCTCAGCATTCCAGCTTTGCCTCCTGAGCCTTGGTGCTTTCCATCCCCCACCCCCACCCCCACTGCCACAGTGCCCTGTGACTTCAGCTATTGTGATGCAAACACCAAGGGAGTGGGAAGCAGCCTGAGAGCCAAGGAGACAGCACCTAGGAGAGGTCACTCACTGGTCAGCAGGCCATCTCCACATTCAGGGGCAGGAGGGGGGACTTGGAGGAGGAGGCAGGGGAACCTGTCTTGGGTTGGTGTGGTGCTGGCAACAGCTGGCCCTCTTAGAAGAGCTCCCTCCATGGGGACATTGTAAGCTGCCCTCAAGAGGCTCCTAAGGCCAGCCTTCTTTGTCTCCACAGCCCCCCATGCCCTTCTCCTATATATTGTCTGGTTTTATTTTGTCTGTAGTAGAGAGAGGAGGCAGGGAGCCTGGAATGAAAAGACCTCTGAAGAATATCTAGTAAATCCGCATCAGGTAGGAAGGGGTCCCATTACTTCAAGACACCCTCAGGGGTAGCTGTGCTCCCTTGGGCAGCAGGCGTCAGTTTCTCCTGGGGGTTGAGGGTCTGGTGTGAATGCCCCCAAGAACACTGTCTTGAGTGGATCATCCCTCCCAAGACACTGACCGCCAGTTAGTTGGGCTGTTTGCTCTGGTGTCTGGGAGAGGATGGAGCACCCCCTGGATCCTCTCCTCTCCTGTGTCCAGGTTCCTGCAGAGAGTCACAGACTTCTTTCTGGGTCTGGAGCTGGAGCGGTGATGTCCAGGACAGAAGCTACAAGGTAAGGGGCACAGAAGCCTGTTGTCGGAGGGTCTGATGCTTTGTATTTTCCTCTTAGGGTCCAAGGCAATGTATCAGCCTACAGCAGGTAAAGGGGAGACCTGCTTATGGTCACACCCAGGTAGAGGGATGGAAGGTGTTTGGGGAGGGCTAGGCAGGGCTCTTGTCTCCAGAGGCTGAGTAGGAGGACCCTGGCCTCCTGACCTCTCTCCGCAGCAGGCTGAGTGCCCTTCATCCCCTGCTTCCTGGTTCATTCTGTGGCTCAGAGGCCAGGTAAGTGGCTCTGAAAGAGGAAGTCCCAGGAGTGATAAGGAGGATGTTGCTTGGAGGTCTTTCTCTCCCAGAAGAATCACAACACAGGCTGCTTACAAGGAACTGGACATCTTACCCTCCCGGAAAACCAGGAGGTAAGGAGCTTAGTCCTGTCTTCCCAGATGTACTCAGGTCAGTTGAGGAGACACTCCCTCTGGGAGAAGAAGGAGGGCAGTGGTGTTGGTCTGTCCAGGTGTTTGGAGAAAGTGATGGCCACTCTCAGGCTGAAAGCACCTCCTCGCACACAGGTCTTAGATGTCAATATGTGAGCAAGTGAGAACACATGCCCAGGATGCACAGTTGGTAAGAAGTGACCACTATGGCCGTTGTGTTTGTTTATTTCCCTCTACCTGCTATGGGAAGGAATGTAGGGAGGTGAGGCCGCTCAGACCTGGAGGGCATGGTAAGGGCTATTTCAACTGTTAATTTTTCCATTGATTCTGTGTGTGATTCTTTGTGGGAGCTAGGAAGAGCCTGAGACAGAAGATGCAAGAGGGGAGGACCTTGGAGCATCTGGGGGATGGCAGGCCTTGCTCTCTTTGCCACAGGAAGTGCACCGTCCCTCCCTGGGTTTGGAATGGACAAGAGCCTGCTGTCCTCACCTGGAGGAGTCTTCCTACTGCATAGCAGGTTGGAGCTCTTTATGCATTTTTCCTGCAATTTCAGCAGCTCTCCACCTCTTCAACCCAGCCTCATGGAAATTTGGCTGTTACCTGCGGACAGGGGTTGGCTTTTCTCCATCTCTTCACACACCTAGTCATGCCCCACACGTGCTTACTGCCCATCCACCTGTGGCCAGATTTGGTGAGCTCCCTGCCTTCTCCAGGTTTAGCTGAACTGCTTGGGTTGTGCAGCTGCTATCTGGCAGCCCAGGGACTCTGACCAAGCCCCTGTCCCTAGGGTCTGCTTTCTCAGAAACAACTCTGCTTCCTCTCTGTAGGAGACTTGGCACAGGAGAGGGAGATGCAGAGGCTGGACCTATCAGGCCAGGGAGCTACCTTCTGGAGACTTCAATCAGAAGGGGTAGGGAGTTTTCAACTCTAGATTTCCAAAAGTGTTCTGCTTGGGTCCCTTTGGTGACCACAGGGACTTGAAAACCCTCATCAGTCCTGGGGGATGTTCTGGTTACTCCAAAGAAGTGTGAAGGTCATTGGGTGCCACAAAATATTTGTCATCAGGACCAAAAGGCCTCAAAAGCTCAGTGTGACTGTTGTGTGTCCACCAGGTTCACTGGAAACATGGCTCCTCTCAGCCCCTTTGCTGATTCTGGGTTGAAGGTATTTAATTCCTCCCTCTCTCCAGGTACGGTTTACAAACAGGCATGGAGAACCCAGCAGCAAGAAGTTTTCCCTGATATTATTTTTGGGTGCAGGCACAGGACTGGGGATGGAACCCAGTGATGCTTTACCTCTGATCTACATTCCTCGTCCTTTTCACTTTTTATGGAGACAGGGTCTTGCTAAGTTGCTAAGGCTGGTCTGGAACTTGCAATCTGCCTTCTTCAGCCTCCTGAGAAGCTGAGATTACAGGCGTGTGTCACCAAGCCCATCGGGAAGTTGGCTCTGAAAGCCATAAAGGACTGTTGATCCTCAGGGAGTTGGGATGCAGGTGAGAGCATGAAAACTTGGATGAACAGCTTCCCTTTCTACAGACGCAGACGGTCAGTCTTCATAAAGTAATAAGAACACATGTCATTTTGTGCTACTAATAAATGCCTTATTTGTCCACCATGGCTAATATTTAGGAATTCTTATTACTTAGTCTGGGGACTACACTCTGGACATTTCTGGTGTCCTTCATTTTGTGCCTTGAGGAAGAGTTTCCCTCTGAGTTGATACTCTGACTACTACTGCTGCACACACACATACACACACACACACACACACACACACATATACACACACAGAGAGAGAGAGAGAGAGAGAGAGAGAGGGAGAGATTGATTTTTTTGTAGTTGTTGCTCTGTGGTGGGGGGATCAAACCCAGGGCCATGTAGGTGCCAGGCCTCACTCTGCCACAGCTACTCTGTGCTGGTGCACTTATTTTTAAAATTTCTAGGTCTTGATTATCCCCACAGGATTTACTTGCATGTTTGCTGTGACAACGGATGGTCCTACCAGCAGGAGGCAAGGAACACAGGTGAGTCTGTCTACAGGTTGCAGAAGGTCCATGTAAGATCTTTCATGTTTGTAAGGAACACTGAGAACGTGTGTCCACGTGCAGGTCTGAAAGGGATGGGGAACGTGTTGTGTTCCTTTTGGGTACCATGGATCACTCACAGGAATTTGATGCAGGCCTATATGTTGCAGGATTTGTCCCCATGACCCAGATGTAAATCTGATGAAAACAGATCTTCCCTCAAGTCACCTGGAGTCAGGTAGGGGAGAGAAAGGCTGGAATAAAGAGGTGAAATGAAAGGAGCAGGTGGCAGAGACAGAGGTAAGTGTCCCTCTCTTCCCACCCCCAAGGGTATGTGAGAACTTCTGACCTGGCTTCCTAACCAGTTATAGGGAGGCCATTACCTCCCTGACAGGTCACCCAGTTCCACTTGGGCAATGTAGGGAGGTCTTTCTGGTCTTCACACTGGCAGAACAGAGTAGAAATAGGGCTTATCTCATCAGTCTAATGTGGTAATTAGGGTGTTAGATCAGGATGTTTGCCATGAGAAATGGGTGTCCCTGTCAGCTCTGAGAGGGACCGTGGCCTTTCCTGCACCGACATGTGAAGTGCATCTCAGGAATAAACAAGGAAAGTCAGAGAGACCGATGGGAACAAGATGGTAGGACGTTTGGGGGAGACGACTTCTCTGGAGGAGAGGAGCTGGTGGGTGATGGTTCTGGCCACCCATTTTCCTGATGCTCACTTCTTCCCCTTCAGGTTCCTAGAGTTTCACTTCCCAACCCCCATGAAGAATCACAGGTATTCCGTGGTGGGGAAAGAGGTTCTGGATCCTCCACACATCCACTTGATTTTCTGAGGCACTTGGTGAGGGTGGGGCCAGGGAGTGGGAAGAGATGGAGGCACAGGCCACCCTCTGCCCCCTTGTGTCCCCATGAGGTGTCAGGCAAGCAGTGAGGGTGGCCATTGTGCAGGCTGGGGTGTGATGCCCCTAGGGTCCTGCAACCTCCGGGTTCCAATGACTGTAGTATGGCAACAGCTTGTGTGGATTCCTCCTTCTTCACTCCGTCTCTGCTCCCCAAAATCCCCTCTGATGCAGGGACAGGGAGAAGATGTGAGACCTGCCAGGTAGGTGCTGCAGGGCTCAAATCTGCCAGCTCACATTCCTGTCCTGCGACCTCCCGCCTGCCCATCTAGTCAGCAGATGGAAGCCTGCCATTTGTGAATTCTGTGAGACCTGGTTGTTTTTTTTCTTCTCTTTCCCAGTAAGGGTGGCTGAAGTTAGGGTGCTAGGACTAGATGATCTTTAGGACAAGTAGCCCTCTCCCTTGACCCACAGTGGCAACACATAGAGAAACATCAGTGTTTCAAGCAGTCAGCTGGAAAGCACACTGGGAACTTAGCAATATTTGGTCAGCCAACACCCAAGGCTCCTTTCAATCCTAAGAAGGTGAGTGGAAGTTTAGTCCAATCCCGAGCATTCAAATAAATGCAGAAAGAGCAACCTGTGGCTCACAGCTATAATTGTGAAGGTCATCTGTTCCTGGGTAAAAATGATTCTGAATTATCTTAGATCTTTGCTACACCTAGCCTTTCAGCACTGTGAACTGTGAGGCTTCCCTTTCAATGTCCTGAGAAGGGCATGGAAACTAAAGTCACAACACTGAAGGGCAGTTGGTGGGCTGCAGTAACTGTGGTTCCGACTGCACCTGTATACCTGTGAGCACACCTTTGGCAATGGGCCTTTTTCTCCTCCTCCAGTCAGGCCTGGAATTCATTTCCCCACGTACTGACCCTGAGTGGCTCTATGTGACTCCTTTTGGAATAGTGTGTTTGAGGCATGTCATTGGTCACCTTCCTAGGGCCTGCCAGGGAAGATGGCTTTTCTTAGTTTCTGCCCTTGTTCTGTCAGCACGTGGAGCTCTCTGTGCTATGAAGAATTCCAGAGTGAAAGTTCAAGTGCAGGGAGAGACCCGCCAGCCTGGCTCTTCCTGCCTTTCCTTCTGGGATCTGATATTCTAATGAGATGGGCTTCTGAGTCCAGCCCACGTTCCCTGACTGCAATGGCATGAGAGAGCTCAGGTTGGTCCAGCAGGGCTTTGTGTGATCCTCAGGTGAGTACAGGTAGCCCACTTGTGATCCTCAGGTGAGACTACTTGTTTTCTTCAATGTGCTCAATTACATTTCACTTCTCTCAGCTTTTGTTATTCATCTACAAATGTGATAAAGCAAAGATGACCCAAATAGACTACTTAAAATAGAGGAATAAGAGACTTTGCAGAAATTTGCATCAGCTCTAGGTTCATACCTGGTATATCATCAACTCTACTTCATTTATTTAGCTTAGGAAAGTTACATGGCCAAGGCCAGCATTAGAGAATGTAAAAGTGGTTCTGCTTAGAATGAAAGAACACTGTAAATTTCCATACAGTGCTGGGACTGGGGTTGTGGCTCAGTTGTAGAGAACTTGCATAGCATTTTTGAGGCACTGGGTTCAGTCCTCAGCACCACATAAAAATAAATAAATAAAATAAAGATACTGTGTCCATCTACAACTAAAAGATTATTTTTAAAAAATTCCACAAACTGATAAGAAAATCGAGTGAGGAATGAAATATTGGTGACAGGAATATTATATGAGCATTGCCAGTACTTGTCTTATGAAAAATAGACAATTGTTTTAAATTATTAAAATTCATTTTAATACATACACCTTTTAGGTTAAAATACCATTATTAATATTGCATCTATGCTTTAAACATGTGCTGTATGTTAAACAATGCATTCATTACCTCAATTAACACAGTAACATTCTGCAGAAGGTTTTACTACTCTTATTTAAGAAAAAAATGAAAAGGATATATAATTAACAATTATGTTTTTAAAATTTTATTCTAAGCTATGTCTGGCTACATTCAAACCTGATGTTTTACAAAAAAGGATAAACTGGCTAGATGTGGTGGTGCATGTTTGCAATCCTAGCAGCTTGGGAGGTTGAGGCAGGAGGATGGCAAGTTCAAGGCCAGTCTCAGTAATGTAGTAAGGCCCCAAACAACTTAGCAAGACCTGTCTCAAGATAAAAAAAATTAAAAGGGCTGAGTATGTGGCTCATAACTCCTGGGCTCATTCCCCAGTATCTAAACAAGCAACCAACCAAAAAACAAAAGAATAAATGGTTTTTAAGCCAATTTTACTTAGTTTATTCTTTTTTGAAAATATGTTAGATTCTCTACATCATATTTTCTTTGATCCTATGGTAGTTCAAATATGCAAAATAATGACAGTCATCATTCAGATTCACATTCAAGTTTATTGATGACTTTCCATTCTCACTGCATATGTTGCAGGCGTTTTCATTCTGGGAATGACATTATTTGTAGAGGAAAGAATTACTAACAACTGCAAAGCTATTGAGTATTTCTCATGTGTCCCTCTGGTCTCATTCCTATTTAGATGTGTGTAGGGACTATAGAATCAGAGCTATCTCTACCCCCATTATTTCAGGTACGTGTGGGAAAATAATGGGCTTTGTGCATGTGAATCCCACATGCAATTTTGAAAAATTACTCCCTTGTTCATATTTCTGCAAGACTAAAATGAGATGCCCAAGGTACATGTTCACAGTGTTTAACATCTGGTCAGTTTCTTGTGCTGCCTCTTATTTCAATAAAATACTTGGAATCTTTCCAATTGCAGTCACATCAATTCCCAGAATCCTTGTAAAAGTTTACTTATAAGTGTAGGATTGAAAGATTAAAATGAAACGCAGTATGTAAGCAAAACATTATTACAGTGGTGGCTGATGGCAAGCATTTGTGGCAACTTAAACTAGTCTGCTGTTCTAATCACAGTGTAGCCATTTATTTAATTTCCCTTTTCCTGTGAGGAAATATACTCCAACCCACTTATTGATGCTTATGCCATGTTAGTCATTATGTTAGGCAATGGAAGAAAAGATGAATAAGAATTGATCCTTGCCCTTGAGGAACTCATAAACAGAGACAGCCACTGTGGAAGCTTTTACAAGGATAACTATGATCAGAGCTATAACAGAGATATAAAAATACTTCTATGAATACCTAAAGAAGCAAGACATGAAGAGATGTAATGAGTTAGGTTTTGAAGCCTGAATAGTATTTTTATATAATACAGAAAATGATCATTCATGAGCAGCAAATGAAATTATATTAGGCAAAAATGTTAAGGGGAAAAAATGTGTGGGCACAGGAGCATGGACCAATCCAAGGGACAAGGAGTACTTGCAGGGATGAAGTAGAGATTAATAAATAGGTTTGTAGTGGTTCAGTAGTGGGGGGATTAAGCACCTTATTAGTGAATGTGAACTCTTTTATTATATTAATTTTTTTTGATTTGTTCACATACACCTAACAGTTAAAATAATTGAACTATAATCCCAGTTCCAATATATGCATACATATTGATACACTACAGTTAGCCATCATTATTCATGGAGATTGGTTCCAGGATCCCTGTGTATGCCAAAACATGTGGATAATCAAGTCCTTTGTTTATAATGATACAGTACTTAAATTGTCTTATTAAATATGTAGAGAAATGGACTGTGAACTGAAGAAATAATAAACCATTTGAAAGCTATTAATCTGTCAAAATATTTTTCTTGCAATTATTGAGAAACTATAATTAATAGACTTCATTGTTATAACTTTTCTGAATCATTGTAGAATGATCTATAATACGGCAATTCAAAAGACTAGTAAAAGTTCATTTCTATATGTTTAAGTGCTGATACGCCTGAAGAAAGAATTCAGAGATATATGGAGCTCTATTAAAAAAAGCATGTCATGGAATACATTTTTTATTACAAAATACCAGTTGTATAAATTGTGCAAATTGTTTTTGCTGACAATTACCAAATTGATGCTTGAAATACTATTGCTGAAAATAATATTAATTAGAAAAGCTACATTATTATATTTTAAGACTTTATTTGAAAATCATTGCAGCTATTTGCTTAGAATATACAACTATTTAATTTTTTAATGTATAGAGATAAGTTATATAAGCAGCATATTTATATTGTTTGGACAAAATGAAAGATAAATCACATGAATATTTCAAACATCCATTTTTGGAATGTTCTTTCAATAACATAAGTTTCCTTTAAAAGGACTTTATAATTTACTCATTAAAATGTTTACAAGTCACTATTTGGAAATTCAGATGGGTATAAGGTTCTCACAGGAAAGAATTATCAGTTTTGATATTTTGATGTTTTAAATTTGTGCTTCAATATCATTATTATCTATGATCTGTGGTCTATTTCCATTAATATCTTTATGTCCTTTTTCTACTTTGTGACATGTTAATTCTTATTAGATAAAATAATCTTAAAGTATAGTCAACAGAACATAAGTAAACACAATGGGTAGCATGTGATGACTGAGAATAAAGTTTATGGAACCACCCACTTTTCCCTTAGGTTATCTTGACATTCACAAACAGAAGGAAGTTATTTGTATGTCATTGTAGACTATTACCAATGAATGGATTAATTAAAAGCAATGCTTTTTGTAGTTTTCCTTAAATAAGATTTCTGGATAATATTCTAATATTTTGTTATAGACTACCTTTGTGCTGTATGAACAAGTGCTATTTGATCCACAAAGCTCAAGATCCCACAATTGAAAATGATTTATAAAGTAAGATCAAAAACATGTACACTGCAGGATTTACCAAAGCATTGGCATTGTCACTTTCTGAAGAAGCTGCCACTGTTTTGTCAGAAGAAAAAGGACAACTTGTTAATACCTATCTAAATCGTGAGTCCAGAGTTTCTTGCATCCATTATTAAGTGGGCCTAGTCTCTCTTGGATAAATTGGAAAATAATGGGTTATAGGAGAAAGAAAAAAGTACCTTAAGTCAGGGATCATTGATTACCTAGCCGTCAGCAAAAGAGTTAATACAATGAAAGTAGGAGGAAGCACATTCTGTGAAGCTTGGTAACAATAACCATCAGTAATACTACAGAAAAGGAGTTTAGTACCATGAATGCCAGGACTCAATCATATTTTTAGATATATGTTTTTCAAAGAAAGGCAAAGTACCTGTGTTTGAGTGTGAATCAAAAAGTTAAAATTGTAACTAATTGTTGCAGGCCCAAATGGAAATAGCATAATTCCTAAACATGTCTTTGTGAAGTAAGGGGTCAATTATAGGTGTAGTTTGGCCAGGTAATCCAGAAATATTTGGAGTCTTCCAGTGGATTAAGAAACAAACAAACAAACAAGAAGAATATTTCTTCCTGTCCTTCAGGTGATTATTGTTTAATGGGGCTAAAAACTTGCACACATTGTTACAAATATTGAATGTCTCACCTCTAACTGGTGGGAAAGTGATTTCAGATAAATCTTGAAAAATGAAGTGGTGTGGATCTTAAAAAACAAACAAACAAACAAACAAAGAAAAAAAAACTTACACAGTAGACATGAAGGGGGGGGAAGTATATGCTTGTTTCACCCATTTAAAAACACAGTGTGTTTAGAAAATGGTGAAATATGTTGTGTGGTTGAAATGTAAGCATGTTTTTATAAATAAGTATGGAAAGATGCTACTAAAATATGGTTTTGTAGGCTAGACTATGGATACCCTTGTATATTCAACTGACACTTAATTATCCTACCTTATTCTATAACCTTCTTCTAGGAAAAGACCCTGACTTATAACAGGTGATATATGTAATGTTCAACAATACTGCCAGGTGTGGAGGCAATGCCTATAATCCCAGTCTTTCATGAGGCTGAGGCAGGAGGATTGCAAGTTCCAGGTCAGCCTCAGCAATTTAGCAAGGCCCTAAGCAACTCTTTGACTCTAAATAAAAAAATAAAAAGGACTGGGGATGTGGCTCAGTTGTTAAGTATCCCTGGGTTCAATCCCAGGGAGGGGGGGGGGGGGACAAAACAAAACAAACAAACAAAAATAGTGTTCATCAAATGGAAGGTACTGCCTTTAATTAGTATAATGATTTTGATTAACATTCTACTCAGTCATTTAATTGGATTCTATTTTATCTAGTCATGACTATTAGATAAATGGTCTATGAGAATATATAGATTTTGAAACAGCAAAAATTCAGTTATATTGGCTTCCTCAAGCATCACTCCTAGTCTTCTGCCTCTAGGACTTTCTAGGACATTGTATAGCAGCATATTATTGATTATCATCTGTCATTAACAACAGACATCAAAATCAGACAGATTTATTAACATTTTTTTTTCCTTTTACTTACTACCAGCATTAAAGAACTTATTTTCTTATGCAATTAATCATAATACTGATATTATACTATAGCCTGCTTGGCTACTTCTTCTGTGATTGAAAAGTGATTTTATGACCTAACACACTACTCCACCTTTCTCAGTGGGCCAACTTTGTATAATAATTACATGTCATACTCAGCACCTATCATATTTTGTTATAACTATTAAAGAGTTTTCCCTTATATGAAGCCTTGTCATCTTTTCAAGGGTGAGTTAAAGGTAAATCCACCCAACATGAACCAGACCTCTGGCCATAAATGATTAGATCAAGTATAAGTAGCTAGCTAAATATATTCTTGTGAATTTGAAATATAGTGTAAAATTTAGTTTCTCTTGAGGAAGATGAAAAAATCACCTGATTACTTGTGAGTAGCTTATCACTATATTTTATGTCCAGTGTCTTTACTGTTTCAAAACAGAAATAACCTGCTTGCCACTAGAGTTTATATAACACACACACACACACACACACACACACACACACACACACACTGATTGTACATAGAGATAAGACTAGAAAGGCAATTTTGAAAACCTAGAGGGCATTTCAATTTGTTTCCAGTCCTTGAAACTTAACTGTATTCAAGAACCTTGAGATCCACAAATTCATTCCATAACCTTATATTTCATATCCCTATTTAGCTCAAATCAATGCAAAAAAGCTTCTCTTATTTACTACATAAATACTTGATAGTATCGATTTGTTTATACTTCTTATCAGGGACCTTAATTAAATGTCTACTTTTTCAATTTTAGTTTTAACTGATCCATAATAGCATAGAATTATACATATTAATAGGGAAAACATATAATATTTGGTGATACATGTATACATTTGGTAATATTTAAGTCAGGTTAAACATATCTATCTCTTTAAACATTTATCACTTATTTTGAATGAAAATGTTCAAAGTCCCTTCTTCTATTGTTTTGAAATATATACTGCATTACTACTATACATAGTCACTCTACTGTGCCATAACACATGAGAACTTCTTGCTACCAATTCTAACTTCACAATCATTATAAGCTCTACTTTTTATACAGTCTTGTAATCTAGCTGCAGGATATCACTTAAACTAACACCAGTAACCATTTATAGAAGTAATATTTTTAGTATAGTGATCATGTTTCCCTGAATTATAAACATTATGTGTTTAATATATATCAAAGTCAAATATTATGGTTTGAACATTCATAGGATATATTTTTAAACTAACCATGAAGTGAAATAATCCAGACTCATAAAGTCAAGCGTTGAATATTTTTTTCTCATATGTATATTCTAGACAGAGAAAAAGGGAAAAAAATAATTTCATGGAAATATAAAGATCAATAGAGTAGAGGAACGGGATCCACAGGGAAATAATAGAGGAGGGCATAGGGAAATACTGGGGGAATTATGCTTGTACATAGATATAAAATTATAATTCACTAATTGAAATAATACTAAAAACAACAATAGTAGTATACATGAGATCAGTAGAGTAAAACAAGTGGATAGGGGAAGGATCAGGGGAGAGGAAGGGGTAGTACTGCAGAATGAGATTGATCATGTTATGTTATGTGGACTTTAAAATGTGGCACAACAAATTTTACTATTATGTATAATTATAATGCAATAATAAAATAACTAAAATATAATAAACTTTTTAGCCATGAGCACTTGAAATCTAATTTTTACACATTTCAATTAGTGAACTACTTTTCTCGACTGACATGGATAGTGTTGATTGTTTTACCAGGAATTCTAGTAAGAATATCCACATTTCTGAAACTCCATGTTCTGAATGCATTTTCTTTGCTTTCAATTCCAGTTATAATGGCATTATAGCAAGGCTAAAAAATAGTGCCATCCATGATTTCTTTGCTTACATAAATTATTAAGAAAGGTACTGGCAATATTTTATCTGAATACTTGGCTACATAACAGAAACATTTGGACTAAACTACAATGTTGAGCAAAGTTCACTCCCTCAACACCATTTCTCCTCCACATTCTTACACATAGAGTTAAAATAATGAAAAAGGAAAACAAAAACAATACTTTAAAGTACAGATTAAATGTCAAACTATGTATTCATTATGAAATTTTGAAAAGAAACAGATTATATTTCATAGCTATATTGTCTGAGACATCAGATTGCTGTTGTAGATCACACTTGATTTTTCTGGCTTTTGATCTTTACCATCTACCAGCTGGACTCTAACAATTTTGTATCCTACTGTTTAGAATTCGATTGCCCACAGATCTATAAAATTGCGGTGTTATTAGGTAGCAAGCAAAACTATTTTCTTGTGATGACCAACAGAGGAAAGGTGAAAAAAACAACCTTTAGCTATGGCCTCTTTTTTAGAGACAAGATCTCACTGAGTTTCTTAGGGCCTTGCCATTGCTGAGTCTGACTTTGAACTCTGGATCCTCCTGCCTCAGCCTCTTAAGCTGCTGGGCTTACAGGCATGCACCACCGGTATTTCTTTTTTTATAAATCAACTTTCTGTTAATCAAGAACTTTGCCTTAGTAATGGTTACAAAAATTTTCTGATATACTTTTAGAAGTTTTATAATTTCATTCAATATAATTCAGGCCATGATTCATTTTATGTTAATGTTTGTACATATCATGGAGAATAAACTAAGGTTAATTATGTGTGTGTGCAAAATTTGCCTTTAATTAGTTCCTAAATGCATCACATATAATATGTGCTAATTCCTAATGCAGTAAAAAAATCAAATTATTTATGATCTAATGTCTTCAAATTTAGACTCTCTTGATTGAACTACATTCTAAAAATACCTCTAATAGAACTTCTAATCCTTGTTTTCACTGGCTTTACGGTTCCAGGATGTCATCTGCTCCATATTTGACTACTCTGTTTATAGGGAGTCAAGATTCAGGTCCAAGGACTTCTTTTTTTTTTTTTTTAAAACATAATTTTTTAGGGGTTACTTAAAGTATAAATCATTGATTATAAACTGTTTGCATCTACATGGTTAGGTATTACATTACAAAAGTATTGAGCATTTAAGATAGTGTCTATTTTTATGGACCTAATATTTAAAATTTCAAATAATTAGCATGTTCAAGATGTCCAATCCAAAGGATACTCTCACAGTTAGGGTCTTATTTATATTTTCTAAAATTTAAAAATAATTTAGATAATTCAATAATTTATAATCTTAAAACATTTGAAATAAAATTAAGGCATGACAAGTGAAATTAAGGAAATAAGATCTTTTTCCCCTCTCATTTTACTGTTTAGAAATTTTACCTTAGTCTCTCCATTTATTTTTTTAAAAATTGGTTTATAGTATAGATTTTCTTATTCGATAAGATTTGTTTATTTCTTATTATATTAGAGTTATTATACAATTGAGTGTCAATGTTAATTTTTTTTTTCCTTCTGGGAAATCACTGCTAATATTAGTAAAATTTGAAATTCTGGACAGTACCACAAAATGACTGAGTATCCATACTCGGTTATTTATCTCTAATTGTTCTTAGTTTAAAAAAATGATCACATTAGCAATTTAAAATTTTGATATTGTTTGTATTTTAATGGTTGAACTCTATCTCAAGCTCGATTTTATCCTCTGCATGTGGTTTTTCAGTGGGAATATTGCTATGCATAATTGTCCCATAGTTTCTAGTCACAATTTAAAAGTAGTAAACTACTGAACATCAAAGAATGTTAAAATGAAAACTGTATCATAACATGGTGCAAAGGGCCAGAAGAATGGATAAAAAATTGTAATAGAGAATGAATTAAAATAAATTAAACGTCACAAGGGTAACTTTATATTTTGTTTAATTTTAACAAAAATATGAAAATGTTATGGAAGGATTCTGCTAGGATGAGTACCACCTGGTCTTATTTTGCTATATAACAATTTGCATAAAATCTATTAAGTTTGCTGTATTGCATGCTTCAGGAATTTAATAACCCAGAATTATGGATGATATACAGTACTTGGCAACAAATGTTAATAAACAGAAATTGTACTTCCAGTTAGAAATTCATACAGAAACCAATATGAATTTTAAAGGAAATGAAGTCATTGAAAATTATTTTCTTAATCTTTTGTAATTAATCTGTTCTAATTAAGAAGGTGTGATTTGTATTTCTATGCTCCTACTTCTTTAGTATATTAAAGAAAATGAAGTTTCATCATTAACTTGGTAGAACTTAATGAGTATCATATAATTACTCTACTTAGTGTCTTTCTTTTTCTCTCACTGGCTTTCTATAAAATAATGAATCTAGATGAAATTCCCTATTAGATGTGAAAATAAAAGGTTTTTTTTAACTGTTATCTATACAAAGATGATATATCTGCATGGCTTTTTAAATAGGTTCCACTCCCTTTTTCTTGTGTTAAACGGTTATTTTTCTCTCTCCTCCTGTCTACATTATTCTTAGGTTTGGCCTTCTTAGAGGTAAAGAATAATGACAATATTTTATATTAGAGTAAGTTTTTAGCCTAATATCTATACTTCAGGTATATGTCTTCTATTTCTATACTCTAGTAAATGCAAGGTTATTGCAAAATTCAACTATATTGGCCTTTTCTTGATATTCTTTCTTTATAAATTATAAAGTTTCGAAGTCTATATGGTTCTTTTTGTATCATTGGGAGGATAATATCATATTTAAAACAATAGGATTTTACCTCAAGTCAGTTATTGAAGAATTTGAGAATCTGAGAGAAGTTATTCTCTGATCATAGGTTTTTTTAATTTATTTAAAGAAACAGGACAGGGGCTGGGGATGTTGCTCAAGCGGTAGCATGCTCGCCTGGCATGCGTGTGCCCGGGTTCGATCCTCAGCACCACATACAAACAAAGATGTTGTGTCCGCCAAGAACTAAAAATAAATATTACAAATTCTCTTTCTCTCTCTCTCTCTTAAAAAAAAAAAAAAAGAAAGAAACAGGACAACACAATAGTAATTACTAAACTGGATTAATGTGCAGATTAAATGGAATGGAAAATATGCAGCCAGTTTCTTGGCACAGAGAAATAATATAATAAATGCTGGCATTTTTTAAGCTCTTCATTTGGGGTCTGTTTAAAACCAAGAGGCAATCTATTTTGTGAACTATAATTTGTGGAGCCAAGCATATAGAAATCTCCATAACATTCCTGAAATATTTTACAACTACATAACACTTTAGGCATTTATTTTGTCAAACAATGGTACAGTAAGAGGGTATGATTTTTCTGTATGTTTATGTGCCTATTCTGTGTCTGTCAAATCCAATAGAGATAAAGATAAGTTAGAGTGACAATAGTTTTTGATATATTCTTGTGATTTCAAATCAAGCTAAACCCATTATTTAAACTCATTTATTTTTGTTAAAATTTTTACTTTTGGAGGGGGCTAAAAAAATACTTTGCTTTTCCTTTTAATTTTTTTTTCCTTTAATTCCCCATGTTTTATTCAGTTTAGAACAAAAATTGAGAAAAAATGACCTGTGCTACTAGCCAACCAGCCAGGGAATGATTCTATGTGGAGTGTTGGTTACCTGTTAGACACAAAATGACAGGTATTAAAGAAGCAATGGTGAAATGAGCAATCATAGTAGCTATTTTCAGGAATATCCCAGTTTAGTCAAATTGGAAAGACAAATAAATAAAACCATGTTATACCAGTTGAAATGGGTTTCAAATAAGAAGTATACAAGTGACACTGGAGAATACAGAGTAATTGAGTTTAATTATTTACTTAGCAGAGAAGTGATAGCCAATTAAATCTTCAAAATATGAATAGATATACACATGGTAGGGGAAATATGCTGTGTTCTGAATAACAACACAGGATGACGGCTGGGGTTCTGGCTCAGTGGTAGAGTGCTTGCCTAGCATATGTGAGGCCCTGAGTTTGATCTCCAGCACCACATAAAAATAAATAAACAAAATAAAGGTATTGTGTCCATCTACAACTAAAAATATATTTTAAAAAAACCCAAAACACCAGTTGATTTTCAAATGCTGATTAGCCTTAATACCTATACTCAATAAATTTTTTAAAATAGTACCTGTTTGCAATATACTATGGCATATTTTAAAATGATTATTTTTAGGGGAATATTTTGAGACTATGAAATAAGTACTATTTTATAGTGTTATCAAAGCTAGTAAATACTTGATTACCATGTTGGTACTACTACCTACATTGCACATGAATGTACAGTAGAATAAAAGGATAAGTGTTCTTATCTTACCTTAGATAATTGTCCCTGTAAATCTCCATGCCCCTGTAAAGTTTTCCATGCCCTAACCGCATCTACAGCAATTTGTGCGTATACGCCAGGATCATATTCAATTTGTTGCCATTGACCCTCATAAGGACCTTTTCCTAATAACATATCTAGATTTCTTTGAGGGTAACCAGCTGCTGCATTTCGCCTAGCTGTCTCCATGCAAAATTCCTCATTGGCAACCTTCCATAACAACTATTGTCCTCCATTTAGCACAGATCCACACGTTAGCCCAATCTGCTGGCGTCATGTCTAAGTTGGTGGATTCGACCATGCTCACAGTGAAGGGTGCTTGCAGCCCATAGGTTGTTACAGCCTCCTTTAATTGCTTTACTGTTTTGAAATCTAAAGCATGGTGAATTTGTTGCCCTCCTGCCTTCTCAAGTACAGGACATGCTAATCTTTGGGGTCCTGCCTCAGGATTCCGTCCATCAACTACGGGATTTGAGGGCCACTCAGCTGTAGATGGAGCTGTTGGTTGAATTATGCCCTCTGGTGATAGAACGGAGTTAGTAGCAGCCTCCTGTTGTAATTCCCTGCCTGATGGTTGTTTTTCCTCTAAGCTTTCTTTCTTCAAATTTTCCTCTGTCTGACTAGCTCGAGAGACCTTCTCTTTTGCTTGACCTAACATGTTTTCTACCATAGTCTGGACCTCTAACAATTTACTTAACACTCTTTTGGTTTGTTTTTTACTAGTTTCTAATCTACTGTAAAGGTAACGCAACCCAATAAGATAGCATAAAACAAAACCGAAACAGAATGAAACAAAAACGGAACAAAGAATAGTTGTATCAATTTTCTCTTTCTCAGGGCCGAACAACTTCAAACCTTGAGCCAACCATTTTTCCCATTTTGCCTGAGAAAATTCTAGGGATAGGCAGCTTGAAACAAAAACAAAATAAATCAAAACAAGAACACATTGTTTTTTGAAATGGTTACCCATTTTGTCGCCTTCCCTCAGGGGCAAGCAATTTTACTCACCTCCAAGCTTCAGGCGTTCCCCGTACGGGCCACCAAATGCCGCAGTCTGGCTAGGCACAAAATCACGAGCCACTCAAGCAGAAACAAACTTTATTTTTTGAAACTGCCGCCAATGTTCTGTACGCCCCTGGGAAGATCGCAGGTCCACCCACGCAGCATTCTCCCGGAACCCCCAGAGAATGTTCCTCCCCCAGAACTCCCTCCTACTGTACTTCCCCAACCAATGGGAACCCTCCAGGAGTCCCGTAGCAGGTAGCAGGCAGAGGTGAATAGCAGGAGTCCAATATCCATATGAATGCAAATCTTAACATAATCATATCATCTCAATGGCTAGCTGGAGTCACCTTTCAACCAAAAATGCCATGCATCATATACTTGGCTGACTCTTAGCATGCAGTCAAGGGGAGAAATAAAGAAAGTCCACGTGCTTCTGCCCCTTTCAATGCTTTCTTCACTCAAATTACTCAATATAATCTCACAATTATATTGACAAGAAAATGAAAATCCTTAATGCTAGGCACTCCAATAGACATAATCAATACACAGAAAGAATTCTAGATTAATTAATTCACAACAAACAATTCTAGATTAATTCTAAGCACTGCAAAACACACTTAATCATGACAGGTTAGTGACAGACATTCCCTCTTTGTGCTAAGTTCAAAGGTCTTAAGTCTTAGGCTTTGAGTGCAGCAGATACACACTCACTCAGACCATGGTGACCAGGTGATCAGGTCTGGAACCAAGGCAGGATTTTCCCGGCATGGAGTGGATGATCCCTTGAGTTGTAGGGAGAAGATTGGCCATAGGCAGAAATTTCCTCTCTCACCAAGGTCCAGAGGAGATGGCAGAGTTTGAGAGTGGTGAGGATCATGCAGAGGCTCAGGAAGGATGACATGTGATGGGATGTCAGGTCCTCACCAGGCTCTCCAGCTTGAGTGCTTCCTTGTTTTGGCTGGCTGAATCCCTGTTCATTTGCTCTATCATTTATACTAGATTTTGGGGGGTTTTGACCCCCCTTTGAATCCTAATCAGCTACCACCGGATTTCTCAGTGACATCATTTACCCTGGAGTCAGAAACAACTGGTCTGGTGGTCTCCACCCTGATCTTCTTCCTTTCCCCTCCTATCAGGTGTGGAGGCCATACTGGAGGGCTCTATGGGTGTGCCTGGTGAAACTGCAGGTTTCAAACTGGAGTTTTCTAAAATGGAGTTGCTTAGACTCAGGCCTAAGGCCTTCCTAACATAAAAAAAAAGCCAACTATAGAGCTGGGATTGTAGCTCAGTGGTATAGTGCTTGCCTAGCCTGTGTGAGGCACTTAGTTTGATTCTCGGCACTGCACATAGATAAAAATCCATTGACAATTAAAATAATATTTTTAAAAGCTGTTTTCAAGCCAAGATAGGCTTTCAAGAAAAGCAGATCATATCAGCACCTTGATCTTGAACTTTTAGACTCCAAAACTGTCAAAAAATAAATGCATGTCATTTAAATAAGCCAGTCTATGGTATTTTGTTCAAGTAGCCTGAACTGACAAAGAAATAGTATAAACCAACAATTTCACTATGCTAACCAATTCCTGGTTATGCTACAAGAGAAATGAGTGCTTACCTTCAAAACAACAGCTGTAGCAGAAGATCCACTTCAAATTTATTTATAATACTTAACAACTAGAAAGGATGAAAAATATAAGAAAGTTAGAATGAGTGAACACTTTGTGCTGGATTCATGTGATAAAATACTACTGGCCAATGAACAAGAACAGAGTGCTGTGTCACATGAAAACACAGATGGATCTCCTGGACTGAGGATCTGTCCAGAGAAAGATCCAGACTCTGAAGACAACCTGGAATCTCCCCCCCCCCCCCCATTGATATGAAGGGGAAATCAAGCAAACTAGTGCATCATGACAGAGTTCAGAATTGTGGGTAATTTGGGAAGTGACTATTTAAAAAGGCACAAGGACCATTCCAAAGTTCTGGAAATATTCATACTTTCTAGCAGGCACATCACATATACACGCACAATTACATGTACGTTCATTCCTAAGGTGTGTGAAATCCAATGAAAAGAAAAATAACAGGAAGGAAGGACTCTATGCTCTATCATCCCCAAGCCAGTGACTCGATCCATATTAACAAGTACTATATTCCCACAATGACCCAAGGGAATGAGTTTGTGTATGCTGGGCACCCAGGAGAGCACTTATTCTAGAGAAAGGGGTCTCAATAGTTATTACATGCGCTCAGCATTCCAGCTTTGCCTCCTGAGCCTTGGTGCTTTCCATCCCCCACCCCCACCCCCACTGCCACAGTGCCCTGTGACTTCAGCTATTGTGATGCAAACACCAAGGGAGTGGGAAGCAGCCTGAGAGCCAAGGAGACAGCACCTAGGAGAGGTCACTCACTGGTCAGCAGGCCATCTCCACATTCAGGGGCAGGAGGGGGGACTTGGAGGAGGAGGCAGGGGAACCTGTCTTGGGTTGGTGTGGTGCTGGCAACAGCTGGCCCTCTTAGAAGAGCTCCCTCCATGGGGACATTGTAAGCTGCCCTCAAGAGGCTCCTAAGGCCAGCCTTCTTTGTCTCCACAGCCCCCCATGCCCTTCTCCTACATATTGTCTGGTTTTATTTTGTCTGTAGTAGAGAGAGGAGGCAGGGAGCCTGGAATGAAAAGACCTCTGAAGAATATCTAGTAAATCCGCATCAGGTAGGAAGGGGTCCCATTACTTCAAGACACCCTCAGGGGTAGCTGTGCTCCCTTGGGCAGCAGGCGTCAGTTTCTCCTGGGGGTTGAGGGTCTGGTGTGAATGCCCCCAAGAACACTGTCTTGAGTGGATCATCCCTCCCAAGACACTGACCGCCAGTTAGTTGGGCTGTTTGCTCTGGTGTCTGGGAGAGGATGGAGCACCCCCTGGATCCTCTCCTCTCCTGTGTCCAGGTTCCTGCAGAGAGTCACAGACTTCTTTCTGGGTCTGGAGCTGGAGCGGTGATGTCCAGGACAGAAGCTACAAGGTAAGGGGCACAGAAGCCTGTTGTCGGAGGGTCTGATGCTTTGTATTTTCCTCTTAGGATCCAAGGCAATGTATCAGCCTACAACAGGTAAAGGGGAGACCTGCTTATGGTCACACCCAGGTAGAGGGATGGAAGGTGTTTGGGGAGGGCTAGGCAGGGCTCTTGTCTCCAGAGGCTGAGTAGGAGGACCCTGGCCTCCTGACCTCTCTCCGCAGCAGGCTGAGTGCACTTCATCCCCTGCTTCCTGGTTCATTCTGTGGCTCAGAGGCCAGGTAAGTGGCTCTGGAAGAGGAAGTCCCAGGAGTGATAAGGAGGATGTTGCTTGGAGGTCTTTCTCTCCCAGAAGAATCACAACACAGGCTGCTTACAAGGAACTGGACATCTTACCCTCCCGGAAAACCAGGAGGTAAGGAGCTTAGTCCTGTCTTCCCAGATGTACTCAGGTCAGTTGAGGAGACACTCCCTCTGGGAGAAGAAGGAGGGCAGTGGTGTTGGTCTGTCCAGGTGTTTGGAGAAAGTGATGGCCACTCTCAGGCTGAAAGCACCTCCTCGCACACAGGTCTTAGATGTCAATATGTGAGCAAGTGAGAACACATGCCCAGGATGCACAGTTGGTAAGAAGTGACCACTATGGCCGTTGTGTTTGTTTATTTCCCTCTACCTGCTATGGGAAGGAATGTAGGGAGGTGAGGCCGCTCAGACCTGGAGGGCATGGTAAGGGCTATTTCAACTGTTAATTTTTCCATTGATTCTGTGTGTGATTCTTTGTGGGAGCTAGGAAGAGCCTGAGACAGAAGATGCAAGAGGGGAGGACCTTGGAGCATCTGGGGGATGGCAGGCCTTGCTCTCTTTGCCACAGGAAGTGCACTGTCCCTCCCTGGGTTTGGAATGGACAAGAGCCTGCTGTCCTCACCTGGAGGAGTCTTCCTACTGCATAGCAGGTTGGAGCTCTTTATGCATTTTTCCTGCAATTTCAGCAGCTCTCCACCTCTTCAACCCAGCCTCATGGAAATTTGGCTGTTACCTGCGGACAGGGGTTGGCTTTTCTCCATCTCTTCACACACCTAGTCATGCCCCACACGTGCTTACTGCCCATCCACCTGTGGCCAGATTTGGTGAGCTCCCTGCCTTCTCCAGGTTTAGCTGAACTGCTTGGGTTGTGCAGCTGCTATCTGGCAGCCCAGGGACTCTGACCAAGCCCCTGTCCCTAGGGTCTGCTTTCTCAGAAACAACTCTGCTTCCTCTCTGTAGGAGACTTGGCACAGGAGAGGGAGATGCAGAGGCTGGACCTATCAGGCCAGGGAGCTACCTTCTGGAGACTTCAATCAGAAGGGGTAGGGAGTTTTCAACTCTAGATTTCCAAAAGTGTTCTGCTTGGGTCCCTTTGGTGACCACAGGGACTTGAAAACCCTCATCAGTCCTGGGGGATGTTCTGGTTACTCCAAAGAACTGTGAAGGTCATTGGGTGCCACAAAATATTTGTCATCAGGACCAAAAGGCCTCAAAAGCTCAGTGTGACTGTTGTGTGTCCACCAGGTTCACTGGAAACATGGCTCCTCTCAGCCCCTTTGCTGATTCTGGGTTGAAGGTATTTAATTACTCCCTGTCTCCAGGTACGGTTTACAAACAGGCATGGAGAACCCAGCAGCAAGAAGTTTTCCCTGATATTATTTTTGGGTGCAGGCACAGGACTGGGGATGGAACCCAGCGATGCTTTACCTCTGATCTACATTCCTCATCCTTTTCACTTTTTATGGAGACAGGGTCTTGCTAAGTTGCTAAGGCTGGTCTGGAACTTGCAATCTGCCTTCTTCAGCCTCCTGAGAAGCTGAGATTACAGGCGTGTGTCACCAAGCCCATCGGGAAGTTGGCTCTGAAAGCCATAAAGGACTGTTGATCCTCAGGGAGTTGGGATGCAGGTGAGAGCATGAAAACTTGGATGAACAGCTTCCCTTTCTACAGACGCAGACGGTCAGTCTTCATAAAGTAATAAGAACACATGTCATTTTGTGCTACTAATAAATGCCTTATTTGTCCACCATGGCTAATATTTAGGAATTCTTATTACTTAGTCTGGGGACTACACTCTGGACATTTCTGGTGTCCTTCATTTTGTGCCTTGAGGAAGAGTTTCCCTCTGAGTTGATACTCTGACTACTACTGCTGCACACACACATACACACACACACACACACACACACACACACATACACAGAGAGAGAGAGAGAGAGAGAGAGAGAGAGAGAGAGAGAGAGAGGGAGAGATTGATTTTGTTGTAGTTGTTGCTCTGTGGTGGGGGGGATCAAACCCAGGGCCATGTAGGTGCCAGGCCTCACTCTGCCACAGCTACTCTGTGCTGGTGCACTTATTTTTAAAATTTCTAGGTCTTGATTATCCCCACAGGCTTTACTTGCATGTTTGCTGTGACAACGGATGGTCCTACCAGCAGGAGGCAAGGAACACAGGTGAGTCTGTCTACAGGTTGCAGAAGGTCCATGTAAGATCTTTCATGTTTGTAAGGAACACTGAGAACGTGTGTCCACGTGCAGCTCTGAAAGGGATGGGGAACGTGTTGTGTTCCTTTTGGGTACCATGGATCACTCACAGGAATTTGATGCAGGCCTATATGTTGCAGGATTTGTCCCCATGACCCAGATGTAAATCTGATGAAAACAGATCTTCCCTCAAGTCACCTGGAGTCAGGTAGGGGAGAGAAAGGCTGGAATAAAGAGGTGAAATGAAAGGAGCAGGTGGCAGAGACAGAGGTAAGTGTCCCTCTCTTCCCACCCCCAAGGGTATGTGAGAACTTCTGACCTGGCTTCCTAACCAGTTATAGGGAGGCCATTACCTCCCTGACAGGTCACCCAGTTCCACTTGGGCAATGTAGGGAGGTCTTTCTGGTCTTCACACTGGCAGAACAGAGTAGAAATAGGGCTTATCTCATCAGTCTAATGTGGTAATTAGGGTGTTAGATCAGGATGTTTGCCATGAGAAATGGGTGTCCCTGTCAGCTCTGAGAGGGACCGTGGCCTTTCCTGCACCGACATGTGAAGTGCATCTCAGGAATAAACAAGGAAAGTCAGAGAGACCGATGGGAACAAGATGGTAGGACGTTTGGGGGAGACGACTTCTCTGGAGGAGAGGAGCTGGTGGGTGATGGTTCTGGCCACCCATTTTCCTGATGCTCACTTCTTCCCCTTCAGGTTCCTAGAGTTTCACTTCCCAACCCCCATGAAGAATCACAGGTATTCCGTGGTGGGGAAAGAGGTTCTGGATCCTCCACACATCCACTTGATTTTCTGAGGCACTTGGTGAGGGTGGGGCCAGGGAGTGGGAAGAGATGGAGGCACAGGCCACCCTCTGCCCCCTTGTGTCCCCATGAGGTGTCAGGCAAGCAGTGAGGGTGGCCATTGTGCGGGCTGGGGTGTGATGCCCCTAGGGTCCTGCAACCTCCGGGTTCCAATGACTGTAGTATGGCAACAGCTTGTGTGGATTCCTCCTTCTTCACTCCGTCTCTGCTCCCCAAAATCCCCTCTGATGCAGGGACAGGGAGAAGATGTGAGACCTGCCAGGTAGGTGCTGCAGGGCTCAAATCTGCCAGCTCACATTCCTGTCCTGCGACCTCCCGCCTGCCCATCTAGTCAGCAGATGGAAGCCTGCCATTTGTGAATTCTGTGAGACCTGGTTGTTTTTTTTCTTCTCTTTCCCAGTAAGGGTGGCTGAAGTTAGGGTGCTAGGACTAGATGATCTTTAGGACAAGTAGCCCTCTCCCTTGACCCACAGTGGCAACACATAGAGAAACATCAGTGTTTCAAGCAGTCAGCTGGAAAGCACACTGGGAACTTAGCAATATTTGGTCAGCCAACACCCAAGGCTCCTTTCAATCCTAAGAAGGTGAGTGGAAGTTTAGTCCAATCCCGAGCATTCAAATAAATGCAGAAAGAGCAACCTGTGGCTCACAGCTATAATTGTGAAGGTCATCTGTTCCTGGGTAAAAATGATTCTGAATTATCTTAGATCTTTGCTACACCTAGCCTTTCAGCACTGTGAACTGTGAGGCTTCCCTTTCAATGTCCTGAGAAGGGCATGGAAACTAAAGTCACAACACTGAAGGGCAGTTGGTGGGCTGCAGTAACTGTGGTTCCGACTGCACCTGTATACCTGTGAGCACACCTTTGGCAATGGGCCTTTTTCTCCTCCTCCAGTCAGGCCTGGAATTCATTTCCCCACGTACTGACCCTGAGTGGCTCTATGTGACTCCTTTTGGAATAGTGTGTTTGAGGCATGTCATTGGTCACCTTCCTAGGGCCTGCCAGGGAAGATGGCTTTTCTTAGTTTCTGCCCTTGTTCTGTCAGCACGTGGAGCTCTCTGTGCTATGAAGAATTCCAGAGTGAAAGTTCAAGTGCAGGGAGAGACCCGCCAGCCTGGCTCTTCCTGCCTTTCCTTCTGGGATCTGATATTCTAATGAGATGGGCTTCTGAGTCCAGCCCACGTTCCCTGACTGCAATGGCATGAGAGAGCTCAGGTTGGTCCAGCAGGGCTTTGTGTGATCCTCAGGTGAGTACAGGTAGCCCACTTGTGATCCTCAGGTGAGACTACTTGTTTTCTTCAATGTGCTCAATTACATTTCACTTCTCTCAGCTTTTGTTATTCATCTACAAATGTGATAAAGCAAAGATGACCCAAATAGACTACTTAAAATAGAGGAATAAGAGACTTTGCAGAAATTTGCATCAGCTCTAGGTTCATACCTGGTATATCATCAACTCTACTTCATTTATTTAGCTTAGGAAAGTTACATGGCCAAGGCCAGCATTAGAGAATGTAAAAGTGGTTCTGCTTAGAATGAAAGAACACTGTAAATTTCCATACAGTGCTGGGACTGGGGTTGTGGCTCAGTAGTAGAGAACTTGCATAGCATTTTTGAGGCACTGGGTTCAGTCCTCAGCACCACATAAAAATAAATAAATAAAATAAAGATACTGTGTCCATCTACAACTAAAAGATTATTTTTAAAAAATTCCACAAACTGATAAGAAAATCGAGTGAGGAATGAAATATTGGTGACAGGAATATTATATGAGCATTGCCAGTACTTGTCTTATGAAAAATAGACAATTGTTTTAAATTATTAAAATTCATTTTAATACATACACCTTTTAGGTTAAAATACCATTATTAATATTGCATCTATGCTTTAAACATGTGCTGTATGTTAAACAATGCATTCATTACCTCAATTAACACAGTAACATTCTGCAGAAGGTTTTACTACTCTTATTTAAGAAAAAAATGAAAAGGATATATAATTAACAATTATGTTTTTAAAATTTTATTCTAAGCTATGTCTGGCTACATTCAAACCTGATGTTTTACAAAAAAGGATAAACTGGCTAGATGTGGTGGTGCATGTTTGCAATCCTAGCAGCTTGGGAGGTTGAGGCAGGAGGATGGCAAGTTCAAGGCCAGTCTCAGTAATGTAGTAAGGCCCCAAACAACTTAGCAAGACCTGTCTCAAGATAAAAAAAATTAAAAGGGCTGAGTATGTGGCTCATAACTCCTGGGCTCATTCCCCAGTATCTAAACAAGAACCAACCAAAAAACAAAAGAATAAATGGTTTTTAAGCCAATTTTACTTAGTTTATTCTTTTTTGAAAATATGTTAGATTCTCTACATCATATTTTCTTTGATCCTATGGTAGTTCAAATATGCAAAATAATGACAGTCATCATTCAGATTCACATTCAAGTTTATTGATGACTTTCCATTCTCACTGCATATGTTGCAGGCGTTTTCATTCTGGGAATGACATTATTTGTAGAGGAAAGAATTACTAACAACTGCAAAGCTATTGAGTATTTCTCATGTGTCCCTCTGGTCTCATTCCTATTTAGATGTGTGTAGGGACTATAGAATCAGAGCTATCTCTACCCCCATTATTTCAGGTACGTGTGGGAAAATAATGGGCTTTGTGCATGTGAATCCCACATGCAATTTTGAAAAATTACTCCCTTGTTCATATTTCTGCAAGACTAAAATGAGATGCCCAAGGTACATGTTCACAGTGTTTAACATCTGGTCAGTTTCTTGTGCTGCCTCTTATTTCAATAAAATACTTGGAATCTTTCCAATTGCAGTCACATCAATTCCCAGAATCCTTGTAAAAGTTTACTTATAAGTGTAGGATTGAAAGATTAAAATGAAACGCAGTATGTAAGCAAAACATTATTACAGTGGTGGCTGATGGCAAGCATTTGTGGCAACTTAAACTAGTCTGCTGTTCTAATCACAGTGTAGCCATTTATTTAATTTCCCTTTTCCTGTGAGGAAATATACTCCAACCCACTTATTGATGCTTATGCCATGTTAGTCATTATGTTAGGCAATGGAAGAAAAGATGAATAAGAATTGATCCTTGCCCTTGAGGAACTCATAAACAGAGACAGCCACTGTGGAAGCTTTTACAAGGATAACTATGATCAGAGCTATAACAGAGATATAAAAATACTTCTATGAATACCTAAAGAAGCAAGACATGAAGAGATGTAATGAGTTAGGTTTTGAAGCCTGAATAGTATTTTTATATAATACAGAAAATGATCATTCATGAGCAGCAAATGAAATTATATTAGGCAAAAATGTTAAGGGGAAAAAATGTGTGGGCACAGGAGCATGGACCAATCCAAGGGACAAGGAGTACTTGCAGGGATGAAGTAGAGATTAATAAATAGGTTTGTAGTGGTTCAGTAGTGGGGGGATTAAGCACCTTATTAGTGAATGTGAACTCTTTTATTATATTAATTTTTTTTGATTTGTTCACATACACCTAACAGTTAAAATAATTGAACTATAATCCCAGTTCCAATATATGCATACATATTGATACACTACAGTTAGCCATCATTATTCATGGAGATTGGTTCCAGGATCCCTGTGTATGCCAAAACATGTGGATAATCAAGTCCTTTGTTTATAATGATACAGTACTTAAATTGTCTTATTAAATATGTAGAGAAATGGACTGTGAACTGAAGAAATAATAAACCATTTGAAAGCTATTAATCTGTCAAAATATTTTTCTTGCAATTATTGAGAAACTATAATTAATAGACTTCATTGTTATAACTTTTCTGAATCATTGTAGAATGATCTATAATACGGCAATTCAAAAGACTAGTAAAAGTTCATTTCTATATGTTTAAGTGCTGATACGCCTGAAGAAAGAATTCAGAGATATATGGAGCTCTATTAAAAAAAGCATGTCATGGAATACATTTTTTATTACAAAATACCAGTTGTATAAATTGTGCAAATTGTTTTTGCTGACAATTACCAAATTGATGCTTGAAATACTATTGCTGAAAATAATATTAATTAGAAAAGCTACATTATTATATTTTAAGACTTTATTTGAAAATCATTGCAGCTATTTGCTTAGAATATACAACTATTTAATTTTTTAATGTATAGAGATAAGTTATATAAGCAGCATATTTATATTGTTTGGACAAAATGAAAGATAAATCACATGAATATTTCAAACATCCATTTTTGGAATGTTCTTTCAATAACATAAGTTTCCTTTAAAAGGACTTTATAATTTACTCATTAAAATGTTTACAAGTCACTATTTGGAAATTCAGATGGGTATAAGGTTCTCACAGGAAAGAATTATCAGTTTTGATATTTTGATGTTTTAAATTTGTGCTTCAATATCATTATTATCTATGATCTGTGGTCTATTTCCATTAATATCTTTATGTCCTTTTTCTACTTTGTGACATGTTAATTCTTATTAGATAAAATAATCTTAAAGTATAGTCAACAGAACATAAGTAAACACAATGGGTAGCATGTGATGACTGAGAATAAAGTTTATGGAACCACCCACTTTTCCCTTAGGTTATCTTGACATTCACAAACAGAAGGAAGTTATTTGTATGTCATTGTAGACTATTACCAATGAATGGATTAATTAAAAGCAATGCTTTTTGTAGTTTTCCTTAAATAAGATTTCTGGATAATATTCTAATATTTTGTTATAGACTACCTTTGTGCTGTATGAACAAGTGCTATTTGATCCACAAAGCTCAAGATCCCACAATTGAAAATGATTTATAAAGTAAGATCAAAAACATGTACACTGCAGGATTTACCAAAGCATTGGCATTGTCACTTTCTGAAGAAGCTGCCACTGTTTTGTCAGAAGAAAAAGGACAACTTGTTAATACCTATCTAAATCGTGAGTCCAGAGTTTCTTGCATCCATTATTAAGTGGGCCTAGTCTCTCTTGGATAAATTGGAAAATAATGGGTTATAGGAGAAAGAAAAAAGTACCTTAAGTCAGGGATCATTGATTACCTAGCCGTCAGCAAAAGAGTTAATACAATGAAAGTAGGAGGAAGCACATTCTGTGAAGCTTGGTAACAATAACCATCAGTAATACTACAGAAAAGGAGTTTAGTACCATGAATGCCAGGACTCAATCATATTTTTAGATATATGTTTTTCAAAGAAAGGCAAAGTACCTGTGTTTGAGTGTGAATCAAAAAGTTAAAATTGTAACTAATTGTTGCAGGCCCAAATGGAAATAGCATAATTCCTAAACATGTCTTTGTGAAGTAAGGGGTCAATTATAGGTGTAGTTTGGCCAGGTAATCCAGAAATATTTGGAGTCTTCCAGTGGATTAAGAAACAAACAAACAAACAAGAAGAATATTTCTTCCTGTCCTTCAGGTGATTATTGTTTAATGGGGCTAAAAACTTGCACACATTGTTACAAATATTGAATGTCTCACCTCTAACTGGTGGGAAAGTGATTTCAGATAAATCTTGAAAAATGAAGTGGTGTGGATCTTAAAAAACAAACAAACAAACAAACAAAGAAAAAAAAACTTACACAGTAGACATGAAGGGGGGGGAAGTATATGCTTGTTTCACCCATTTAAAAACACAGTGTGTTTAGAAAATGGTGAAATATGTTGTGTGGTTGAAATGTAAGCATGTTTTTATAAATAAGTATGGAAAGATGCTACTAAAATATGGTTTTGTAGGCTAGACTATGGATACCCTTGTATATTCAACTGACACTTAATTATCCTACCTTATTCTATAACCTTCTTCTAGGAAAAGACCCTGACTTATAACAGGTGATATATGTAATGTTCAACAATACTGCCAGGTGTGGAGGCAATGCCTATAATCCCAGTCTTTCATGAGGCTGAGGCAGGAGGATTGCAAGTTCCAGGTCAGCCTCAGCAATTTAGCAAGGCCCTAAGCAACTCTTTGACTCTAAATAAAAAAATAAAAAGGACTGGGGATGTGGCTCAGTTGTTAAGTATCCCTGGGTTCAATCCCAGGGAGGGGGGGGGGGGACAAAACAAAACAAACAAACAAAAATAGTGTTCATCAAATGGAAGGTACTGCCTTTAATTAGTATAATGATTTTGATTAACATTCTACTCAGTCATTTAATTGGATTCTATTTTATCTAGTCATGACTATTAGATAAATGGTCTATGAGAATATATAGATTTTGAAACAGCAAAAATTCAGTTATATTGGCTTCCTCAAGCATCACTCCTAGTCTTCTGCCTCTAGGACTTTCTAGGACATTGTATAGCAGCATATTATTGATTATCATCTGTCATTAACAACAGACATCAAAATCAGACAGATTTATTAACATTTTTTTTTCCTTTTACTTACTACCAGCATTAAAGAACTTATTTTCTTATGCAATTAATCATAATACTGATATTATACTATAGCCTGCTTGGCTACTTCTTCTGTGATTGAAAAGTGATTTTATGACCTAACACACTACTCCACCTTTCTCAGTGGGCCAACTTTGTATAATAATTACATGTCATACTCAGCACCTATCATATTTTGTTATAACTATTAAAGAGTTTTCCCTTATATGAAGCCTTGTCATCTTTTCAAGGGTGAGTTAAAGGTAAATCCACCCAACATGAACCAGACCTCTGGCCATAAATGATTAGATCAAGTATAAGTAGCTAGCTAAATATATTCTTGTGAATTTGAAATATAGTGTAAAATTTAGTTTCTCTTGAGGAAGATGAAAAAATCACCTGATTACTTGTGAGTAGCTTATCACTATATTTTATGTCCAGTGTCTTTACTGTTTCAAAACAGAAATAACCTGCTTGCCACTAGAGTTTATATAACACACACACACACACACACACACACACACACACACACTGATTGTACATAGAGATAAGACTAGAAAGGCAATTTTGAAAACCTAGAGGGCATTTCAATTTGTTTCCAGTCCTTGAAACTTAACTGTATTCAAGAACCTTGAGATCCACAAATTCATTCCATAACCTTATATTTCATATCCCTATTTAGCTCAAATCAATGCAAAAAAGCTTCTCTTATTTACTACATAAATACTTGATAGTATCGATTTGTTTATACTTCTTATCAGGGACCTTAATTAAATGTCTACTTTTTCAATTTTAGTTTTAACTGATCCATAATAGCATAGAATTATACATATTAATAGGGAAAACATATAATATTTGGTGATACATGTATACATTTGGTAATATTTAAGTCAGGTTAAACATATCTATCTCTTTAAACATTTATCACTTATTTTGAGTGAAAATGTTCAAAGTCCCTTCTTCTATTGTTTTGAAATATATACTGCATTACTACTATACATAGTCACTCTACTGTGCCATAACACATGAGAACTTCTTGCTACCAATTCTAACTTCACAATCATTATAAGCTCTACTTTTTATACAGTCTTGTAATCTAGCTGCAGGATATCACTTAAACTAACACCAGTAACCATTTATAGAAGTAATATTTTTAGAATAGTGATCATGTTTCCCTGAATTATAAACATTATGTGATTAATATATATCAAAGTCAAATATTATGGTTTGAACATTCATAGGATATATTTTTAAACTAACCATGAAGTTAAATAATCCAGACTCATAAAGTCAAGGGTTGAATATTTTTTCTCATATGTATATTCTAGACAGAAGTAAAAGGGAAAAAAAATAATTTCATGGAAATATAAAGATCAATAGAGTAGAGGAAGGGGATCCACAGGGAAGTAATAGAGGAGGGCATAGGGAAATACTGGGGGAATTATGCTTGTACATAGATATAAAATTATAATTCACTAATTGAAATAATACTAAAAACAACAATAGTAGTATACATGAGATCAGTAGAGTAAAACAAGTGGATAGGGGAAGGATCAGGGGAGAGGAAGGGGTAGTACTGCGGAATGAGATTGATCATGTTATGTTATGTGGACTTTAAATTGTGGCACAACAAATTTTACTATTATGTATAATTATAATGCAATAATAAAATAACTAAAATATAATAAACTTTTTAGCCATGAGCACTTGAAATCTAATTTTTACACATTTCAATTAGTGAACTACTTTTCTCGACTGACATGGATAGTGTTGATTGTTTTACCAGGAATTCTAGTAAGAATATCCACATTTCTGAAACTCCATGTTCTGAATGCATTTTCTTTGCTTTCAATTCCAGTTATAATGGCATTATAGCAAGGCTAAAAAATAGTGCCATCCATGATTTCTTTGCTTACATAAATTATTAAGAAAGGTACTGGCAATATTTTATCTGAATACTTGGCTACATAACAGAAACATTTGGACTAAACTACAATGTTGAGCAAAGTTCACTCCCTCAACACCATTTCTCCTCCACATTCTTACACATAGAGTTAAAATAATGAAAAAGGAAAACAAAAACAATACTTTAAAGTACAGATTAAATGTCAAACTATGTATTCATTATGAAATTTTGAAAAGAAACAGATTATATTTCATAGCTATATTGTCTGAGACATCAGATTGCTGTTGTAGATCACACTTGATTTTTCTGGCTTTTGATCTTTACCATCTACCAGCTGGACTCTAACAATTTTGTATCCTACTGTTTAGAATTCGATTGCCCACAGATCTATAAAATTGCGGTGTTATTAGGTAGCAAGCAAAACTATTTTCTTGTGATGACCAACAGAGGAAAGGTGAAAAAAACAACCTTTAGCTATGGCCTCTGCTGAAATGAATGGATTTTATATTGTACATATACAGGGAGACCCTTTATCAACCTTGATGAATTTGGATGGAGGATCACAAGCCTCCATCCTTTGTGTTATACCACTAAATATTTCCAACTGTATTATGGAACAAATTGCCCCCATAATATTTATCTCAACTTAAGTTCTCAAAGTAAAGTTTATTTTATTTTAATAAAATGTTAAAGCTATCTATTTATTTTACAGGAGTACAGGGGATTGAACCCAGAGGTACTTTACCACTGAGACACATCCCCAGCTTTTTTTTAAATTTGAAACAGAACCTTGCTAAGAATTGGTGAGGCTCGTCTGGAAAAAACTAAGGATTGATACACAAGTATTTGTGTTTTATTTCCTTGAGTAGTTGACATTTAAATAGAGATGAAGGGGAAGAGTAGGGGGAAAGGGTAAGCCAAAGTAAATAAGTATTATATAAGGATGTATATTATTAGGAATTAAAGAAGATGATGACAAAGCAAAGAAAGTCATGAAAAGGAAGGTGGTATGAAGGACATTCTAGATGGAAAAGTGTGAGTGAAACCAGGGAATCTGAATATCATAGTGTATATTGCACAACAGAAAGTAAGTTGATCTAGTTTGTGCTTAAGGCATAAGAGGAATCAGGGCTGGTCTAAAGAACTTACCCATTAGTACATGAGGATGAATTAGAAGGAATACTAATTACATATGATGTGTCTAACACACTGCATATGAGGCCCAAAGTCACAGACATTTTTGTGTGTACACACACACACACACACACACACACACACACACACACACAGTAGCTTATGGATGTTCCTGGAATATTATTGTAGACAATACAAACTGCCTCCATTGCAGTTTTTCATTCAGACAAGTTCCTAGGGACATGAATCATTCTAGGGAGTCAGTCTCCTGTTTTAGCATGTAAAACAACAGTTGTGTTCCCAAAATGCAGCAACATTTCAAACAAGTGTCTTTTAATTATATGGAAGAGGGGGCCTAGCTTGATCAGCATTCCGTTCTCCCTAGGATTCAAATATGCTTAGGCACATCTGGAGGACAGGTGAGGCAAGCCCACAGGGTCTATATGTAGGATAGACGGAATCACTTTTTGGAAAAGAAAGTTTGTTTTGAATGAAGAGGATGTCAAATCTACATGGTTTTAGTACCTTTTTCTTTAGTCATCCAACAGAGGATACTTCTGAGTATAGTTTAGTCTCTATTTTTCATTCTCAGGACTCAGCTTCACATGTTTTCTTATGATCTACTTCCTAGTGAGGCAGGCGGTCTGCAATTAAAACAGAAAATCTGTCTAATTTAACCCTCTATAATGTTACAGTGCAAGGCTGAACTACTATGGGATATTATGACTCAAAATAATAAGAAAAAGGGCCTTATCTATGGATATTCCTTATGATATTAAAATGATACAAATCATAAAGTCATGAGATGTCAAACAATGCTCTAATGTTTTGAAGGGACTTCAGAAATATGCAACCTGTGTTTCTCAAATTTACACAATTATAGTATTACTATATGTCAAGATTTTGCAAATTGGGGTCTATGGAATCCTGGAAATCCACAGATATATTCTTAATGGGCTACCAGTTTTCTACAATAAGTTTTTATTTGTTGTCTTTCCATTTTATTTATAAACTGTAAAAATAATGTCATCATATTCCAGACCACCTGGATAAAATGAACTAAGCATTGTCATATAATTTTATTAACTACATGATGTTTTAATTGTAGGCTAATGAAAATGTGAGATAGATTAAATATGCAAACAATGTATTTGAAACTGATGAGAGCAATACTATTATATCACACAGTCCACATGAAAATTTCACACTAATTTAAATGGAGAAAACTTGTAAAAATTGAGTTGCCCCAAGACACAAGGTGAGATAGCCATGTTGAATACTCACGAAGAAATTGTAGTGTAGCAGTAGTCATTACTATGTTCAATTGGTAAGGACTAATGTATTCATTAGGATGTATAACCTTTTACATAAATTTAATATTATAAATTTGCATTTTGGTGCATGAATGTTTTTATTTACTTGGTAAATATGTTCAAATTGTATAGGTATATAAGACCTATGAGGATGTGTTTATTAGATTTCCGATAGTGCACATTTAACTAGTCATTACAAAAATTTTAAGAGTCAACACCTGAAATGTTTTTCACTCATTTATATCCAAATATTTTTCAGTTTTGGGAAAAACCAAAACAAAAGTGTTTTGTACTCTTCTGAGAGATATATTAAGTATTTCAGAACCATCTAAGGCATGGCCAATGTCTTGGCACCACTAACTCCAGAGTAAGACTAGACAAACTTTATGTTCTCTAATTATGCCACTGTAATTAAAAAAAAAAAAAGAAAGAAAATTAAGAGACATGAGTGAATAATGCCAACTAATTTAAAATTGAGATTGAACTGAGGAATTTTCATAAGAACAACTTTTAATGTTGTTTTAATTTCTTTTTGGATCATATTCAGATATAACACATATCTATAAATAAGGAGTTGTGCTATATGCTGTCAAACCTAAGAGAAAGATGTATTCTTGCTTTGTATATGACTAAAAGAAGGATCAGAGGAATTAAGTCATCCAAGGGTCATAGAGTAAGGGGTATGATTGACACTTATTTACAAGTCTTCTGACCCCAAGTCCCTTGATCTTTCCACTTATCATACCAGATCCTTCTGAATTTACTTCTTTGTTCTATCTAAAATTCACTTTTTTATAAACAAGTGAACTTTGCCCATATTCTTAGTAAAGAATATGATCTTTAATTAGACGTCAGTGACTTCCTGCATGACTTGAGCTTTGAGATATTCTAGTTTCTCAAATAAGTTCACATTTATCTTGACTTTTTAAACTTTTATTATTAAATGTACATAGTTCAAATACTATAAGATAGTTAAAATATGCACCTTCCAAGTTTAAGTACAGAAATATTTTAGTCAGCTTTTATGAATTTTACATGCTTTTTTTGTACTGTCTAATTGAACCCACGGGTGCTTAAACAGTGAGCAACACCCTCAGCCCTTTTTATTTTTTATTTGGAGACAGGATCTCACTAAGTTGCTTACGGCTTCACTATATTGCTGAGGCTGGTTTTGAACTTGTGATCCTCCTGCCTCAGCCTACAGAGAAATTGGTATTTTAGGCAAGCACCACTGTGTCAAGCTCTCCAATTCTCTGGGGTCTTTTAAAAGGATGGCTTACTTGAGTTGCAAATTACCAGACTTTTTCAAGATGGTAACAGGGTTTATATTTTTTTTTTCCTTATTTTGTCATGGATTGAAATAATTTATGTAACAATGTCAACAGATCTGACAACTTTAACTGGAAATTGCAATCAAAATCGTGCCAAAAATATTAAAATTGTCAACTTTTATACAATAAACTGTCACAATTCAGTAAGATTTAAGGAAAGGCAAATACTTTCTTGGGGAGAAAATCAAGGCTAAAAAGATTAAAGAATAAGAAATTACTCTGAATTTTCAAACATTTATAGAAGTAACTTCTTATCAAGGCCCCCATCCCTCCTATGTAATTTTAATTGAAACCCTTCATCTTAGACCTATTTTAGCCCAGTATTTGAAATTCTAAAGTGAAAGATCCTAAACTTTTTATTTCCATCAAAGATAACTCATGGAGGGTATGGGCAATTGAACTAAGAGGTGCTTGACCACTGAGCCACACCCCCAGCCTTATTTTGTATTTTACTTTGAGAGACAGACAGGGTCTCACTGAGTTGCTTAGTGCCTCACTAAATTGCTGAGGCTGGCTTTGAACTTGTGATCCTCCTGCCTCAGCCTTCCAAGCCCCTGGGAAGCAAAGACTTTTTAAAAAATGTCATTTGTTTCTATTACTTGAATTTTAGGGATGTGAATATCTTATAAAATTAATGTTGAGTTGTCATCCTTCATAATATAAAATATATGCAGCATGTTATAGAAATATTTCTGAGGAAAATAATATGGAGATGAATAGAAACTTTTAATTCATAATCCTACATTTAAAGAGAAAATATATTAAACATATTGAGTGAATTTTTAATAGGCACACTTCTTTTGAGTGAGTGTGAGACAATATGATTAATTAGAATACTTTAATACAGAGAGCAACAAAGACACAGGTATCCTTTTTTTAAAGCAAAGTTAAACATTTTCAAAATATCTCTGATATCATTTGCTAAAGCTATATATCATGTGAGGGAAGAAACAGATTGTGATGAATTTCAAACATTTTAGTGAACTTGTACATTTTTAAGTGGGCCATGAACTTGAAATACATCACTTTTAAAAAATCACTTTGTGGGACCACTCTGAAAAAGTAGAATAAAACCACTCCATGTATAAGATAATAAACTGCATTTTTCTCTTTTTATATGTGTTGAGGAGTTAACAGCCTCCAGCTCCTGCCACATATTCATGCCCTGCTGCATATGAATGGGGAAATAAGCACTCCCACAGATACTTACAGGAATGTAAATTGACACAACATTTTGGATAGTAATATGGAATACCTCTTACATGTGGCAAAAATTTACACATGGCCACTCATCTGTGAAACTTACTCTAAACTATAGGAACAATGGATAGAAAAAAAATGGCAAGGGGGCATTTGTTAAATATGCATACTCAAAGAAACCAAATATTGCCCAAGGCTTAAAAAACTATTTCAGGTAAGCTAAGATTGTTTATGGCTAAATGGTAAAACTTTCTATGTTTATTATACTTCCACTTCTCCTTTCCATGGATGAAATTTTTTTTAATATCTTTTATTTTTATTTTTACGTGGTGCTGAGGATCGATCCCAGTGCCTCATGCATGGTAGGCAAGTGCTCTACATCTGAGCCACAACCCCAGCCTCATGGATAAAATCTTAACATAAAAAAATTATGTAGCATTATGGATGCAGAGGAAGGGAATCTGGATCAAAAGTTATCTTGTTCTATGGGCACCTACCAGCCCCTTTATAAGATATAGCTCACTTCTGGTTTGGGGGCATGACACTCTGTTAGCAGCTGTTGAAATGCCTATAGTTAATATATAACCTACAGTGTTTTCTCTTGGTAGAGTAATGTGCAGGGGTTTCTAGAAGAATATCTAGCCAATTATTTTGCTGACGAGGCTTCTCTTCATGATTCGTTGGTGTTGCTTATACTGTGAATTATTCCATATATTTCATCTACTCTTTAGCTTTGGGATATTAATCTTGAAGTCTTTGCAATTTTGATCCCAAGGAACAATGCTAACTTAATTCTAATATGCTGCCAGGGCATGATAGTGCATGCCTTCAATCCCAGCCACTCAGGAGGATGAGGCAGGAGGATCACAATTTCAAAGCCAGCCTCAGCAATATAGCAAGACTCTGTCTCAAAAGGGAAAAAAAAAAGACTGGATTGTAGCTCAATGGTAAAGCATCATTGAGTCCAATCCCCAATAACAATAAACAAACAAACAATCCTTATTATACTATTTTCTTTCCCCAGTTCCTGATGGGAGCTTCTAGACCCATTTCATATCTGATGAAAATTGTGACAAACCCTCTCCATTATCAAATATATAATATCACCATTCCTACTCTACTACAACCACTCCAAGTTTGTTTGGGGAGCTACTTTTTTCAGATTGCTATAGGGGAAAGTATATATATATATTTAAAAAGCCCTATGCTTTAAGCTTCTCTTTCTTTTAGAAACTTATCAGTAATGCTGTTTTGTCTCCCTCTTTTCATCCCACCCCCTCTGCTTAATCCCAGGACAAGGATTTCTGGGATGGGAACACTGATCATTATTTAGATGATGTAGGCACTGTTTTTATCCTCTTTGGCTCCTGTCATATTTCTCCCAGCATGGAGAAGTTTTATTCCCATTTCTCTATAACAGGAACTTTCCTTAAGTCACAATCACTGTCCTCTCTACATTGCAGATTATGGTAAATATCTGTGCTCAAATGGAAGGTGTGTTCTTCATATGTACAGGAAAGTTTTCAATTTTACAAAGCCTTTTTCTTCCCAAAAAAAAAAAATCATGGTAAGAGCTGGGGCTGTAATTCAGTGGTTGAACACTCACCTAGTACATGTGAGGCACTGGCTTTGATCATTAGTCATTAGAAATATTTAATTATATATCTAGTCACAGATAAAAATGTCCAAAATAGTGTTAATACAAAAAGCAGTTTCAGGAACTGGAGCTGTGGGTCAGTGTTAGCAATGTGTGAGGCACTGGATTCGATCCTCAGCACCACATAAACAAAGTAAAAATTCATTGGCAACTAAAACATATTTTTTAAAAAGCAGTTTTCATACAATGTATATAATATTCATTAGACTACATATCTTTTTGGATACTATTATCGGGGATTTTCAGTTTTCCTATCATATTTCTTATAATCATTGCATTTTTAATAAAGAAAAAATATAGATACAAAGATGTAACTAAATATATCTTAAACCAACAAGCAGTGTCTCACCAGTAAAATACTAGTGACATTCTTATTAAAAAAGAAAAAGAATGAAAAATTGTAAGGCTCATATTTACTTTAATATCATTCAGAATGCATTAGATGTTGCAGTGAGAAATGCAATGAAATTAGAAGACAGAATTACTATAAAGGTAGAAAATAAATTATTAGTATGGATAAATGACACATTTGGTTATAATTCTATATAACAGACAAACTGTTATAACTAAAAAGATTTCAAAAATGTGATGTTTTAAAACAAGAATATAAAAATCATTGGCTATCCAGTAAAATAGTAAGCAATTATCAAACAAATAAGTCACTCATATATCAATAGAATATACAAACAACCAAGTAATAAAGTTAGGAAAAAATGAAAAAGCTTTAGGATAGAAAATGATGTTTTACAGAGAAATATAAATGGTTGAAGACAAAAATATAAAACCTTTTTTATGACCAGATGAGAATTTGTTAAGTTGGAAAGATGTCAGTTTAAAAATTAAAGAACATTTGAATTGTTTCCAAATGACTTTAAAGATTAAATGTGCTTTGTATGGTCTGGGGATATGGCTCAAGCGGTAGTGTGCTCGCCTGGCATGCGTGCGGC
This sequence comes from Marmota flaviventris, assembly GCF_047511675.1. Lineage (NCBI taxonomy): Eukaryota > Metazoa > Chordata > Mammalia > Rodentia > Sciuridae > Marmota > Marmota flaviventris. The sequence continues at coordinate 1,180,441 of NC_092519.1, forward strand.
CCGGGTTGGATCCTCAGCACCACATACAAACAAAGATGTTGTGTCCGCCGAAAACTAAAAAATAAATATTAAAAAAATTCTCTCTCTCTCTTAAAAAAATTAAATGTGCTTGCAAATAAAATCAGAGTATCATATATGAACATATGAAAAAAATAAATCAACCTTGAAATTATGTCAAGTCTTTTTAGGTATACATGTTCTTGTGCTTGAATGTGTCTCATTAAATCTCAGGTTTACCAATGTGACAGAATAAAAGATGGAGTCTTTAAGAGGTGATTAGTCCATGAGGGCTCCTTCCGCACTAAAAGAATTAATGACCTTGTACAGTAGAATCATACAGCATGTGGCTAGCTTTTTCTTCAGCTTTTCTGCCATGTGTTCACATAGAGGTCCACCCCTCTGTAAGAGGAAACATCACCATACAACAAAAGCCAAAGTTGCCTTGAGCTTGGAATTTACAGTCTTCTGAAAAATGAGAAATTAATCTTCCTTAAAAATTACCCCGTCTCAGGTACTTTGTTAGTGCAGCACAAAAGGAACTGAAACACATTTTCTCAAAGTATACAGAAAGGGTCTGGGCAACATTCTAGGGCTGTATATGTACATATTTGAGTCAACGGGAAGAGCAAGGAAATTTAATTAAGCCAAAGTTGCTTAATATTATGGCATAAAACATAAAATACCATGAAGTCCTATAGATTTACTAAGCAATGTTTTTTTTTGAGTTTTATTTTTTTTTGTTTTAATTGTGAATGACAGTACAATGATCTTGACATATCATACATTTGAATCAAATGGGGTATAATTTCTCATTTTTCTGAGTGTACAGGTTGCAGAATCACATTGGTCATGCAGTCACATATATACATACAGCAATACTAGTGTCTATTTTATTCTGCTGTCCTTCCTATTCCCCCCCTTCCCCTCCCCTCCCCTCCCATCACTTCTCTCTATCCAATCTAATGTGACACACTTCTTTTTTTTCCCCTCACATTTTCATACATGTATTTTGTATAGTGATGAGGGTCTCCTTCCATTTCCATGCAATTCCCCTTCTCCCTCCCTTTCCCTCCCACCTCTCTTCCCTATTTATTGGTAATCTTCTTCTCATGCTCTTCCTCCCTATCCCATTCTGAGTCACCCCCCCCCCCCGCGTTATATCAGAGAAGACATTCAGCCTTTGATTTTTAGGGATTGGCTAACTTCACTTAGCATAATCTGCTCTAATGCCATCCATTTCCCTGCAAATGCCATGATCTTGTTAATTTTTAGTACTGAGTAATATTCCATTGTGTATAAATGCCACATTTTTTTAATCCATTCACCCATTGAAGGGCATATAGATTGGTTCCATAGTCTAGCTATTGTGAATTATGCTGCTATAAACATTGATGTGGCTGTGTCCCTGTAGTATGCTCTTTTTAGGTCTTTTGGGTATAATTCAAAACAAATATTTCCACTCATTTCTCACAAAATGCACCTTATAACTATAAAGAATAAAATTTATAATTTGGTACTTCAGATGTCAAAGACAAAGCTAGCATTAAAAAATGCCCAATTCTATGTATTAGAAACTAAATGAAATGCAAAAATAAAGGGGAGGGGAAAAATAGGGGAAGTAAAATAGTTTTACTTAAAATGTTACATTTATTTAAATAAATATTGCTTGATGAAAGATCTAGAATTCTATTCTTATAGACACAAAGAATTGGTTAGTATTTATGTAACAGACTTTAGGAAAAAACTTAGGACTGAAAGAACTTCTAGCAACAGAGACTCAAAAATAAGTAATTAAAAAAAAAGAATAAACATGAATGATAAATGCTAAATAAAGTATTATAATATGTATTAAATAAAGTATTAAATGATTTATTTAATTGAAGTAAAGTATTATTAAATTATGTGATATAGGTTTATAAAACAAAAGACTAAATCTTTCATGAAAAAGAAAGAAATTATGTCAATAATTCTTAGGGGGCTGAAACTCAGTGGTAGAGCACTTGCCTAGCATGTGTGAGGAGGCACTGGGTTCTATCCTCAGAACCAAATTAAAAAAAAAAAAAAGGTATTGTGTCCATCTACAACAACAACAATAATAATAATAATAATAATAATAATAATAATAATAATAATAATTTCTTTAGTATACTAAACAAGGTCTTTACAGGTTTGGCCCTATATAACTTAATTCAACTCCTTTTCTCTCATTTCTCCTTTACACACAGGCACAGTGAAGTTGATTATCAAGTAACAAAATTCCACAGCTATGGAGGGCCTAGTATTCATTTGTAACATAAATAATAAAATTAAGTTCTGTGGGATGCCATTTACATCTATTATCTCATTTGACTTACACAAAAATCTTATTACAAGAAAAATATTAATTATCTTAATTATTTATTACTAATTTATCTGTCTTAATTTTCTATCTGATTTCAATTCTTCAAATATTAATCACTATTTTCTATTTTATTTTTAAAATAAAAATTTAATGTGGTCTTTTATATTGGTATATTTCATAAAATCATGGTCCTATTATATGATTAACTATTACAAACCTGTAAAATAATATTTATGAATATATGTATTACATAAGAATTCTTATCATGTTGATCTATTAAAATAAGAGGAAACCTATTTTATGAAAAGCTCTTTCTATACATATGATTAGAAGTAATTATATCAAAATTCAACATATATTTCAATATTTTTCCTATGACTATGAAATTATTTAAAAATTTTAAGTATTCACTATTTCTACTTGAAATGCAGAAATATAACACATCCCCAAATTAGCAATTTCACTTAAGAAAAATCTATAGAAACCCAACATGTGGGATATTTTATTAAATAATAGGGTGTTAAAATTTCTGCTTTCACCCATTAGGTACTAAGAGAAGCAGGAATTCCCCTCTTTCTATGGAAAACTAGAAAACCAGACAAAATACATGAATCAAAGGTTTTAAGAAACTGCTCATCAAGTGGAGCACGGGACTATGATCCCTGACCAGGATTAAAAAAAAAAAGTGACCCATTCTATGGGCCTAGCCTGATTTCTAAAGGCATGTGCTATCATAACACACAGATAAAAGTAAGAAGCTAGAGTATTGTAGCTTTCCTGAATTAAGAGGAAAACTACTGGGGCCGGGGTTGAGGCTCAGTGGTAGAGCGCTTGCGTAGCATGTGAGGCACTGGATTAAATTCTCACAACTAAATAATAATAATTTAATAATAATAATAATAACAATAACAATAATAGGTGGCTAGAATTTATGGATGGAATATTGGAGAGAAAGGAGCTACACAGAGGGAAACCATAGAAATCTGCAGAAAAGACTCCCTGATTTTATGGTTAAGTGATAATCTGCATATGTGTAGCAGGAAAATTCAAAAGGCAATGTAAAATACTACTGATAAAGAGTAGACAGGATCATTTCACAGGCTCATTGATGGTGGAAACTTATTTGATTTCCCATTAACCAGAGTGGAGAAAACTTGCAATATGTCAGACATAAGAAGGATCTTAACAAGTGTCACATGTTAAGAGTAAGGATATTTAGTCTAAGAACAAAGGCAGTATATTAGACCTTGCATAACAAAAATTAAAACCAAGCCCTAAATGAATCAAATTGAACCGCAAGTAATTTAACACCCGACAAAAACCCAGTACTCTTTAAAGGAATATGACAACATAAAATCTGCAATGTATGTTATTTAATAAAATTGATTAGTTAGGCATGGTGGCACAAACCTGTAGTCTCAGCGACTCAGGAGGCTGAGGCAGGAGAATCATAGATTCAAAACCAGCCTCAGCAATTTATCGAGGCTGTAAGCAACCTATCAAGACTCTGTTTCAAAATGAAAAAAATAAAATATAAAAGGAGTGAAGATGTGGCTCAGTGGTTAATCACCCATGGGTTTAATCCTTGATACAAAAAAGAAAAAAAAATTCTGACTAGAAACTAGTAGAAAAATCAAATAATAGAAAGTGTGAGAAAAATGCAATTAGTGAATAACACTTTAAAACAGCCATTAAAAATCTCATTAATGTACACAAATGTATAAAAGAAAGAATGAGTAGAAAAATATAGGATGTAATAAAACAACCAAATGTAACTTCTAGAGACAAATGCAATAGATGATATTAAACATCACTGTATGCAATTAATAGTAGATTAGATACTCCAGAAGAATGGTGAACTTGAAGAAATAGATACTCTTTAAAATAAAGAAACAAGAGAAAAGAAAGCTGAAATAATATCAGCTGGTGTCAAATAAGGTAAGGGGAGGCAGAAAGAAAAATATTTTTAAAAATAATAGATGAGTCAGAGGTCTCAGTATGTATCCTAAAGATATCAAAAGTATAATAAGGAATATTTATGAACTAGCTTTACCAGTTTATTGGACAATATAAATGAAATGAACAAACTATTTGAAAGACAGAAATGACCAAAGCTCACTGAAGAATAAATAAAAAATATGGCTAATCTTTACCTATTACAAATCTATATTTCCTAGTTTTAAATCTTGACCCAATACGAAATCTACATCCAGATATTTTCATTGGTGAAAGATATTCCATGCTTAATTCTTGGTCCTGGTACAGAAGATAATATTGCTATGAATCATATATATATATATATATATATATATATATATATATATATATATATATATATATAGCAATTCTTTTCAAAATCCTAATAGGGATTGATTTCGATATTAACAAGCTATTTTTAAATTATACATATTTAATATATTATACAACATATTGTACATATTATATATAAACAGATTACCTGATTTCAAGTCTTATAATTCCATATGCAAATATTAATTTCCTATCAATCATACTCATTATATTTCAAACCTGAAACTAAGAGATCTGGGATGTAGATCTGTGGGAGGCTGTGGAAAGAAAGCTTTGTGCTTAGTCCTTAGGCACTGCAAGATAAAAAAAAAAAAAAAAAAGACCTGAAACTCATAAGCTATCAAGTTAAAAAAGATAAATTGTATTTTATCACATAATTGTTTTAATCAAGCTCTACTGTTAAAACAATTTAAAAGACAGAAAATGTTTGAAAAATATATATCTGATAAAAATGTGTAGTCAAGATACATAAAGCACTCTTGTAACTCAACAAGACAAAGATAATCTACCTGCTTTTTAAACATGAATTTATTTTATTAGACACTTCACAAGAAAATATACATGAATGGCTATTCAGTACAAGCAAAAATGATCACCACCTATATTCATAGAGAAAATATGATATAAAGCTACAATAAGATAGTAATATACATATGAGAATTGCTAATATAAAAAAGCCTGACTATACCAAATATTCTTAGAATAAGAAGGATCTGAAAATTTTATACATCTCTAGTGAGAATGTAGAACTATGTGGCAACTTTTTAGTAAGTTAAATATGGTTATAATATGAAATTCATTTAAGAGAAATGAAGTTATTTTAATACAAAGATTTGTTCATATTATTTATTCATAATAGCCTCAAATTGAAAACAACCCCAATGCCCATAAAAGATAAATAGATAAAGTGATTTATCCCTATATAGATATACTAATCAGCAATAAAAAGAAAAGTACTATTGATACATATAATCATGGATAATACTCAAATGCAGTATGATGAATAAAAATGCCAGGCAGGGGACTATATACTATTCATTAGAAAATCAGAAAGAGGAAAACTTATTAACAGAGATAAGATCATTGATGGTCAGTTGGTGAAGGTGGAGATAGAGATCAAGTGCAAAGCTGTATAAACAATACCTTGGGAACATGAAAATAGTTATTTTGATTGATTGTGGTAATGGTAAAAAGGATTGTATTTGCAGAAATGCAACCACTGTTAATTAAAATGGATGCAATTATTATGTGTAAGTAGAACTCAATAAAACTGATTCAAAAATGAATTATATACACATAGATTGTGTATATAATTAAATGCACATCTTAAATATACATAGATTGTGCCAATTCTATGTGTATTTCAAAGTATCATTACAATGAAAATAACTTCTTATAAAAACTTTGAAAACTTTCTTATAGTCCCCATGCAGGAAAATTTTATTTTTAAAAATGAGGTTAGAATATAATTCAAAAAATTCCTTAAATTTTGTTTCTTGTTGTGTATGTGTCCAACATTTTCCATGTAATTAGAAAAGTTGTAAAAAATATTTGATTTACTTTATAATGGGACTCAAGTCCATATTCTACCACTTCTGTGGGTTGGGAAACAATTATAAATCTGGATTTCACATTCCTTTTCTGCAAAGCAATATTATTGTTTCAGTACTGGCAAAAGAATTTCTAGTTTGGTCATTGACTCTAGCTTCTCTGGGAATTTACAATGACAGAGTGATTTTGAATGTAAACAAATTGGATTAGAGTTAACAATTGTGCATTTGTAATTAGCACAGTGAAAAATCCATATACAGGTAATTGGGTCATGACTACATTTAAAATGTCAATGGCTAATGGTATTTGACAGAAAGATACTGTCTCCTCCAGTATATGTTCCCTTGACCTCTTTTCTGGCCAATTTCCATTCTACTGATGGAAATGAGGGCTAGAGAAAATTCAAAACCATTATTATAGAAGATTTTTTTCTGGGAATGCACATCTTTGAAAGATATGGTAGTATAAAAAAAGATAATGGCGGGCTGGGGATGTGGCTCAAGTGGTAGCGCACTCGCCTGGCATGCGTGCGGCCCGGGTTTGATCCTCAGCACCACAAACAAACAAAGATGTTGTGTCTGCCGAAAACTAAAAAATAAATATTAAAAAAAAAATCTCTCTCTCAAAAAAAAAAAAAAAAAAAAAAAAGATAATAGCAATTACTTTGGTAGTAAAAATTGACTAGGAGCTCTTTCTAGAATCCAAGAGGATATTACAAAATTATTTTGTCAAATCATTTTCTAGAAATAGTTTTTTCAAAACTGAGATTTTGATTTCTTATCATTCAGATGTTAATTGTTTTCTTAGGGTGGTATAAAAAGTGTCATGGAAAACTTGAAATTTTCTCTGATCCTGCCTGTATAATTCTTTCTGCTTCTAATCGTATCTCAAACACCAGCTTTTCCATGAAGTTGTTCCTTAGACTATAAGCAGGTAAAGTCTATTTTCCTCCCTAAAATCCTTAGAAGTCACTAGCTCTGTATGTCGTGCAATGCTGACTATTTTACCTAAAGTCGAGTTGTTTGTGTAATTTTTTATTTCATTGCAAGCTCCTTGATGACAAATAATGATTCACCCAACCCTCTATTAGCCAAATGACCAAAGAAGGATGATGTAAAATTATAAGACAGTACAGTTATTATCAATACAGGAACTGAGTTCTACCTACTTGGAATTTTGCCCTGGGTAAAACATTTCACATTTCTGTTCTTCAGATATTTTTAATTCATAAAATTGAAACTCTATCAAAATATTGGTAAACTTTACGAAACATTATTTTTCATATCAGGGTTCGCTAATTGAATGTAAGTTCCCTGAAGGCAGGAACTCATTTTTTTCACCTCTGTATACACTGTGCCCAGAACTGTGGCTGGCATATAGCAGATTTGTAATTATTTATTGAATTATTTAATAAACAAGGATATTAAAACACTGTGAGTGGGCTGGGGCTGTAGTTCAGTGGTAGAGCGCTTGCCTAGCACATGCGAGGCCCTGGGTTTGATCCTCAGCACCAATAAAAATAAATAAAATAAAGGTATTGTGTCCATCTACAACTAAAAAATAAATATTAAAAACAAAACAAAGTAAAAAAACCTGTGAGTAATGGCCAACATTGTACACAATAAGTATTCTATAAGTAGAAAAGGCAAATAATGTCAAATGTTTTTTTTTTTTTTTTTTTTGTTGTTGTTGTTTTTTTAATTCAATTGAATGGAAATGGCCTCTGCAATGGAACCCACAAGTTTAATTTGGGACAATTTTAGTACCTTAAGGTGAAAACAATTATACTGTAGGGATTAGAAGATCATATGTGTGTGTGTGTGTGTGTGTGTGTGTGTGTGTGTGTGTGTATATATATATATATATATATATATATATATATATATATATATATATATATATACACATATGTATGTAGGTATAAATAATTTATGTGTATAAAATTTCTTTCAAGGTGCTTCTTTTATAAGCATTTCAAAAGTAAAGCATATGAAGTATTTATAATTTTTGTTGTTTTTAGTAAATGTTCCATGAAGTTCTTTTTCTTCCATTTTTTTTTTTCCTGTCAGGATAATGTGTCTAGTTATCACCAAATCTGATCAGAGCTTAAATCTACTTTATGTATGCTCCCCATCCCCACTATAGTGGAAGGATAGGAATACAGGAGGGGATTCTTCAGAGGATGCAGAAGTTGCCACAAATAGCAAGCCTGAACAGTATTGATTTCTTTGAAGTGTCCCTCCTGATGTCTCTTAATAATCAAGCACTGTCGATTGACTACTGCAAATTGAATTTTCCTTGTTGACACTTCAGGTTTTTAATTTTGTAAATGCAGAAACCAGAACAAAATAAATGAGATTTTGCTGCATTTAAAATCAATACCAGTTATATCAGTCATCAAAAGAACACAACACACACACACACACACACACACACACACACACATACACACACAGTGTCTTATCTCTGTAGTTAGAATTTCTGGTCCCCTGTCTCTACATCTACATGTACTGCATCATCCCCTCTCTCTCTCTGAGGTATGGCCCTACATTTCCCTACTTCTAGAAACCCTCATTTTTCCTTCCATAGCAGACAGTTAATGAATGTTCACCACCTAGTGCCCTGATTTTAGCTCTCCAGCATCCACAAGCAGACATGAGTATCCAAAAATGAACAATTATAAAACAATTTGAATTGTATATTTAACATAATTATATGAAAAATATAAACACCTAATTAATGTGTTAATCACTGTTATTAGTTTAATAATGTTCACAAGGTAGCTGACAGTGACAATGTGGGCTACAGAATTTATAGTTCAAATTTAGAAGGAGAGTGGAAATCCTTTCCTTTACTGATACGTATTATAAGTCCTTCCTTCCCTTCTGTCTGATGGGTTAATTAATGTTACATGCCTGTTTCTGGGCAATTATTGGCAGGCAGAATACCATCTGCTACTTAGTTTACACTAATTAGGATATTCTTATGAAACTGGGCATGGAGTAAATACCTGAACAAATTTGCAGTGAATAAAAAACAGGTTAAACCAAAAGAATTAGGAATCCGAATGATATTGTATTTCTCAACAGCAAAATTGGAAGATAAAACAGGCAGGAATAATAGTTTCAAAACAGTTAAGGTAAACAATTTCTCACATAAAATTCTATCTTCATTCTATGCTGATTGATAAAACATGACATAACATTATTAAATTTCAAAAATTTACTTCCTAGGTAAAATTATCATGGATTAATTTGACAATGTGTTCCACCAAAATAAATATTATACCATGAACAAAAGAGAAACAGAATTTAAGAAATAGGGAATCCACATTCGACAGGCACCAAAGAAAGTTCTGGGATAACAACAGTGCAATAGGCCTACAGAATAAGTAGTTAAAATTGGAACAAAATGCTCTAGGGCTTCAGCAAAGAGGACTCTAGGAAAATAAAAAGGATACAACTTTTGTAGATTAAATTTATCTTGTGAAAGAGAAAGCTAGAGATTTTTAAATTTCATGAAGGACTAATAAAAGGCAAACAGATGACTAAGAAATAAATGAAGACAGGAATTATTGCCTTTAGGAAAAATAGAATGTTGTATAAGAGGAAATATGGTTGTATTGTAATACCTGATCCTTCAGTGAATAAATTTAATGGAATGATGATAAATAATACACAGATACTATTGGGGCCTCTGAATGGGTACAATAAATAGCCTTTTCTTTGTTTTCTACCTGGATGCTGAACAAATTTAGAAATAAAGAATAGCAGATTAGAAACCAGAATGTCATTATTTATTACTTACAAAAATAGAAGACATAGTTTAATGCAAAAGCAAAATGGATCTCTGACTGAATTCCAGGAAGCTTTCCCCACCAGCCACAGCCAAATAGGATAAGGAAGGCCTCCTCCATAGCAGAGCACAGCTGAAGGGGCATGGTGCACTGACGCTCTCTATGGGCAGCTCATTTGGAAGAGAAGGAAAGGAAAGCTGAATAAAACAATACTCCTTTCTTCAATTTCTTGAATTTCTATTAATACATGTTCTGATTTCTTCATAACTGTTTTCTTACCTTTGCATCCTTCATGACCAATATGTTTTATTTTAAGCTCTTTATTATTCAAATTAGTAAATACATAAAATTAGTCAAAATAGATTAGTTAAATCCATGAAATATTATTGCAGCTTCATGGCCAATCTTGTTTCATGTATACTCCCTCTTTGGCTTACTTTGAGAAAATATATTTTAAACGTATCGACCAATTTTCACTGTAATTTTATGTTATTTATTGTATCTGAAAAGAGGAGGTAATTCCTTAAATATGATTATATCCTTGGAGGTAGTATTTCACCTCAAAGAATTGTATAAAAAATTGTTATTTTATACTATGACAAACTATACTATTTTATTAACATTAAGTTCTTCTATTAAATGAAACATGCCAATAACAGTGATTAAGACATTAATTAGGTGTTTATATTTTTATATTATCATGTGTAAATATAATGTTTTTTTTTTTTTTTTTTTTTTTTTTTTTTTTTTTTTTTTTTGTGTGTGTGTGTGTGTGTGTGTTTGTGTGTCAGGGATCAAACCCAGGAGCACTTAACACTGAGCCACATCCCCAACATTTATATTTTTATTTAGAGACAGGATGTCACTAAGTTGCTTAGAGCCTTGCTAAATTGCTGAGGCCAACTTTGAACTTGTGATCCTCCTGCCTCAACCACCTGAGCCACTGAGATTACAGGTGTGTGTCACTGCATGCAGCATAATTTAAGGTTTTTGTTTTGTTTTATAGTTTTTCATTTCTGAATATTCATGTCTGCTTCTGAATGCTTGAGAGCTGGAACCGAGGCACTGGGTGGTGAACATTGCTGAACTGTCTGTTATGGAAGAAGAAATGAGGGTTTGTAGAAGTAGGGAGGAGTAGGGCCAATACCTCAGAGAGCAGTGAGGGTGCAGTACATGCATATGTAGAGACAAGGGGACCTGTCCTTATCCTTTGCTTGCACAGCAGAAATTCTAATTACAGAGATAAGACACCCAGTGTATATGTAATGTTAATTGTGTTCATTTGATGGCTGATATAACTGGTGTTGATTTTAAATGCAGACTTTAACCAGATGCAGATTTTAACCAGACTTAAGGAGATACACAGGGAGAAGGACGGGGCAGTTAGAAGTGGGGTCTTTAATCACCTCAACCGAGTTACTGATCACACTATTTCTAGAACCTAACCCTACTTCTAAAGTCGCTTTTATTAAGACAATTAATGTAATTATGATTTCAATGGTCTGAGTGAGGATTTTCTTTCTGTTTCAGCCTGAAACATCCTGACTCTCTACAGTATGTTTTAAGATTTTTCTCTTTATCTTTAGTATCCTAAACTTTTTTAATGTCTCATCGATTCAGATAGAATTAGTCATTTTTATTTTTGCTAGGCATTTGCCAGCCCCTTTCACTCTAGAAATTCATATACTTCTATTTTTATGAAATAATTTATTGTGTCTTTGATAATTGCTTCCTTTATTTCCCTGTATTTTCTCATTCTGGACTGCCATCATAAACAGGTGAACAAGTCAGGTGAGTATTATACAATAAGAATTTTTAAGTGACCTCCTAGCAGTTCCAGGATGAATTTTTATCTTCATAAAATTGTATGCAAAATACTGTATTAATGTAAGTCTTCATTTTTCCTGAGAGGGAATCTAAAGCTACTTTTTATTCTTTTATCATTCCCTGAAGATTTAATCCTTGAATGTGACAGAACTGTAAGCTTCCAAGAGACCATAACTTTGAACTGCTGACTGGTTAAAAATGAGGAGGAGGGAGCAAAAGATAAGGTAAGTTCCTATGAGTAGCTCCTGACATTCTGTATGACATGAATGGCTATTAGATTTGCTCCATTTAAAAAAGAAAAAGAGAGTTAAAAGGTTAACCACCTGTTTGACTGATTTGAAATGCTGAAGCAAAATATCTCATCGTTTGTACAGTGAATGGGCAGCTGTGCAGCTGTCAGTGGGATATTATTCACAAAATTAATATGATTTGAGATCTTACTTTAAAGAAAGAAGTGTAAGAATTCTTAATGGAATTAAATTCTCTTTGTGTGCCAAAGTCTCATCTAAGGTTTTATTATGCTGTGAGACGTGTCATACGATAAACAATATTCTATGTATGGCTATGGATTTACTTGAGATTTAATGAAAAAGAGAAAATGAAACTGTTTTAATGGAAAATCTTTGCAATTACTTTCCAAAATAGCTTCTTAAATTGCTCTGTTTTCAGAATATTTTTGGCAAAGCAATATATTATGGTAACTACAATAGTAGTTCTAAAAGTCCTTAAAATCTTTTACTTTTTCTACCATTTAAAATTAATATTAAGTTAATGCTGGCATCATTCCAAACAAACCATCTTTAAATAGATTTGCTTTATATATTCCTTCTTATATGCTTATTTCATTAAAATGCCATGTTAATGGGCTTGCAGCTGGTTTTATATTGGAACTGCTGTAACAAGAGCTCTGTAGTCATTCCCAGAGCCATTGTATTACAGTATTTATAGAAGAAAGTAACTTCATGAATTATTTTTTTCCTGCATATTCAGTCTCTCTCTCCTTGTCCTGGCATCCTATTCTTCTCAGCTTATAAACATATTCAGGTTCTACCATTTAAAGAAAACCCTTCTAAACTCCATTTCTTCCTCCACTTACTGCTGCATCCCTTTCGTTGACTCATAGTCCAATTGTTCCGAAAGTATTCTTCTGTATGTCCATCATAAATAAGGGAGCATAAGATGGGTTATAAGATCCAAGATTTCAACCTGGACTGAAGACTGAAGAGCTCAGAGCGGGAGTAGGTAAGAGAGTCAGATTAGCCACTGATGAGTTCTGGGCCTCAGCTTATAAATGTCTGGGTACAAAAATATGAAAATGTGTTCAACATTATTAGACATTAGCAAAATAGAAATGGTAACTGCAGTGAAATACTCCTACACATCTAGTAGAATGTCTATGATTATAAACAAATCCAGCAATATGGAATACTGGAGAAAATGTAGAGCAATCGAAACTTTTATGCTTTGCTGTGGTAATGTAAAATGGTTCAGCAGCTTTGGAAATATAGGAAATTTTATATAAACCTTAAGCATGGTTACTATAGGGTAAGCAATTCCCATCATACACAAGAAATATGAAACCTAATGTATATATAAGACTTGAACATAAGTTTTCATACCAATTGTATTCACAAAACGTAATAATTTGAATGATTAAAATAGCCATTAACATGGGAATGCATGGTTTTTAAAATACAGTTCTATCTAGCAAAAAGAAGGAGTAAATCACTGAGGCATACAAATCATGGAAAAATATCAGAAATGATTTATTAAGACAAGAAAACCACAGAAAAGTGAAGGTGTATTATTTCTATGTATGAATTTTTAGAATGTTCAAAGGTAAGTTACATTAGACTTTACATCAGATTTTAGAGGGAGGATAAAAATAGAATAGACTGAAGAGGCATGACAAAATGTTGGAGGTGATGGGAATATTCTGTATTTTGACTGGAATAGGGGTTTGGAATGTTTACATATTTGTCAGGGTTCATAAAACTATGCTAAAAATCCATGGACATTATTGTATGTAAGTTACATATACCAAGTAATATAAAAACTTAATAAAACAAAGCAAACATAAAACTAAATACAACCACCTAGAGAAAGGATTTTAATTCCATACAGGAGTCTGTGATATCAATATGAGATAGAAATCAAATAAGGGAAATCTTTGGTGAAGGAGGTGTTTGTAATTGTGTTTGCAAAATGAATTAGGAGGAGAGCCCCTTAACGTTGGAAGTGTGCAGTGGAATTTTGTCTGGTTAGGATTGGTCCAAAGACAATGAGAGAAGAGAAATACAGACAAATATAATGGAGAGAAATGGAGACAAGCATCGCCAACAATTTCAAAGAGTTTTTATCAAAAAGAAGCAAACAGAGAAAAATTGGGAGGGACAAAATCTGGTCTCCGCATTTTTTAAGATAAAAAATTGATATCATATTTGATATTGCAACTGCTATTTATGTTGCAGTGTTTAGTCAGTATTGACAACATGAATAATACTTAATGAATATTTAAATAATAAAGGAAAGAAACTAATATGTGTTACCTGCCTGCAAGAATTGACAGGAGAACAGAATAAAATTTTGTTTCTGCCTGGGAAAGTGCAATAAGAGCAAGAAGAAAGAGGGTAATTGTGGAAGTAGGAAAAAATAATGGATAACTGAAAGCAAAAGTAAATGACCTGAATTTTACTAGTATTTACTTTTGAACTGTGGTATTGAACTTCAATACTCTAGACTTTATTGTGAATTTTAATTGTCCATTTATAAAACAAGGTTAGCACATAAACCAAGTCCTTACTCAAGGTAGGCTATGCTAATCAATTACGGCACCACTTATGTTTCAAATTGGATAGGGCCTTAACTCATCTCTTCAAGAAGCAATTACCAAACTATTAAGAAGAGCATGAGAAAATAAATTATTTGTCACATCTCTTCTAAAAGTTCCTAGTCCTAGGGCTAAACTAGCCTCCCATCCTATATATTTCTTTGGAGTATAGTTACATATCATAAAAGACTTTAGGTTCTTAAAAAGTGAAAGGTGAATATGTTCAATATAAATGATTAATTTTGTATTTTTGATGGGTAGACCTGCATCCTGAGCTGATCAGTTCAGATGATTTTTGATTGAAAAAATTAGAAATTACCTATTGATTCATTTCAAAGAACACACTTCTGTTTTCATTGATTCTTCCTATTATTTTCTACATCCTTTTTCCTTTATTTCCACTTTGATATTTGTTATTTCCTCTTTTTTCTAGTTTTGTGTTTATATTGCTGTTTTTTCTTCTAGGCACTTATAGTGCATTAGGTCATTGATATGGACTATTTAACTCTCAATTTCCCTCTAAGCACTCTTTTGGCTGTATCTCATAAGTTTTGCTACATGTACTTTCATTTTCTTGTTTTTAAGCATTTTCTAATTTTCCTTGTGATACCTTTTGATCAATTGGTTGTTTCAGAATATGTTGTTTAACTTCCACATTCTTGTAAATTTTCCATTTTTCTGTCATTTATTTCATGTGTCATTTCATTGTGGATTATGTTTGAATAGATCAACCATTAAGAAAACTGTAGCTAAGCTAAAAAGAAGGAAAATATGAATAACTAAAATAAGAACCCATAGACACATACACCCTACCAAAAGTGAACCAAGGGTATGTACAGAACCTAAACTGATCGATATGAAGCAATGGCATTGAAACAGTATTAAACAAACAAACAAACAAACTTCCAACAAAGAAAAGCCCCAGAATTAGATGGATTCCCAGCTGAATTTTACCAGACCTTTAAAAAAATTAATGCCAGTATACCTCAAATTATTTGATGAAATAGAAAGGGAAGGGATACTCCAAATTCATTCAATGAAGCCAGAATCACATTCATACTAAAACCAGATAAGGGACACATCAAGTAAAGAAACACCACAGACCAATATTCCTGATGAACACAGATATAAAAATCTATAATAAAATATAGGAAATTCATATTCAAAACACATGAAGAAGAGTCTACATAATGATTGAATTGGTTCCATTCTAGGGATGCAAGGAATGTTTAACATATGCAAATCTATGACATAATTCCTTACAAAAATAGAAGGACAAAACTCATATTGTCATTTTATTAGATGTAGAAAAGCCCTTGGACAAAAATCTAGCACCCATTCATGTTAAAAATACTGGAGCAACTATGGGTAGATGGAACTTACTTCAACAGTCTAAAAGAAGAATATATATATATATATATATATATATATATATATATATATATATATATATATATATATAGACAAACCCAAAGCCAACATTATACCACAAAGAGAAAAAAACTAAGAGAAATTCCTTTAAAATCAGGAACAAGATAAGGATATCCACTCTTACTTCTCCTATTCACTATAGTAGAAATTTTAGCCAGAGCAATTAAGCAAGAGAAGGAATTTAAAGTGATACAATAGGAAAGGATGATGCCAAATTATCAGTTTGCAGATGATGTGATCCTATACTTAGAAGAGCCAAAACAAACAAACAACAACAACAACAAAAAAAACCTCACCAGAAGACTCCTAGAGCTGATAAACACAGCACAAATCAGATACAAAAGCAACATGTAATAATTGCTTTTTGAATGTTAAACCAACATTACTTTTCATGGGCTAATCTTTATTTATTCGTGAATTTTTGTCCTTTAATGTATTTTTGAACTTGATTTTCTTACCCTTTTTTCTTCTTTTGGTGTTTTGGATCAAACCAAGGGATTTATGAATGCTAAGCAATTGCTCTACCACTGAGCTAAATTACAAGCCCCTTCTTATGTAATTTTAAATGTTCTTTTATTAATTAGGTATATTGGTCTGTAGTGTTTTTTAAATGTCTTTATTATATTTTGATGGAATTATTTCAGCCCCATGCAATTTGCTTATCAGTGACTTCCCTTTCTTTCATTTGGTAGAAATATTTATGTAAGATTGGTGTTGGTTTTGCCCCCTCCCTTCTGAATTTGTGACACGTTCATCAAGAAAAATCTTCCTTATGATTTTCTTGTTGGAAGGTTTTCAAACTTAATTCAAAATCTTAATAGATATAAAGTTGTAGTATTAAATAATTATCCTTCCCCAATGATTATATATGTTTCTAATACTCAAAACCTATGAATTTTGTCTATTTGCCCAAGCTGGGGAGTATCCTTCAGATCATTGAGGTGAACCTAACATAATCACAATGGTTTTTAGGAGAGGAAATTAGGAAGTGAAGAATCAGTCTTTCTCATTGAAGCTGGACTTTATTTTTAGCTCAATGAAACTTATTTCAGACTTCTGTCATCTAAAACTAAAAGGAAACTATTTTGTCATAGGTTTAGAAGCCCTAATATTAATCATATGGTCATTTATCATATTTATGTCTTCCTAAATAATTTAAGGTCTGGTATTTTGATGCCTCCTGCTTCATTTTTCTCACTAAGGATTGCTTTGACTACTCTTCCCTCTTATTTTTCAAAATGAATTTCATGACTGATTTTTCTACAAAGAACATCATTGGAATTTCTTTGATTTCTTTCTTTAGTGTTCTGTAGTTTTCATTGTAGAGGTCTTTCTTCTCTTGTTAGATTGATTCCCAGGTATTTCATTTATTTATTTATTTATTTTTAAAGAAGATGCAGTCTTCTTTTTTAAAAAAATATTTTTATTAGTTATTTATAGAGCTTTATTTTATATATTTATATGTGGTGCTGAGAATAAAACCCAGTGCCACACACATGCTAGGCAAGCACTCTTCCACTGAACGCCCGCCCCCCACAGCCCCAGCCCCAGGTTTTTTAATTTTTGAGGTTATTATGAGTCTGATCATTTTCCTGATTTCTATTTCACCTGATTCATCATTGGTGTATAGGAATACAATTGATTTATGGATGCTTATTTTATATCCTGCTACTTTGCTGAATTCATTTATGAGTTCTAGAAAGTTTTATGGTGGATATTTTTTGGGCCTTCTAAACATAGGATCATGTCATTAGCAAATAGGGACATTTTGAGCTCTTTTCCTATTTGTGTCCATTTATTTATTTAAGTTGTAGATGGACACAATATATTTTTATTTATTTATTTGTTTATTTATTTATTTATTTAATGTGATTGTGAGGATTGAATGCTGTGCCTCACAAGTTCTAAGCAAGCACTCTAACACTGAGCTACAACCCTTGCCCCTGTATCCATTTAATTTCTTTCTTTTGCCTATTTGCTCTAGCTAGAGTTTCAATACATATGCTGAATAGAAATGGTGAAAGAAGGCATCCCTGTTTTCTTCCAGTTTTTAGAGGGAATGTTTTCAATTTTTCTCCATTTAGAATGATGTTGACCTTGGGCTTAGTACGCATAGCTTTCACAATGTTGAGATATGTTCGTATTATCCCTAGTTTTTCTAGTGTTTTGAACATGAAGGGATGCTGTATTTTGTCAAATTCTTTTTCTGTATCTATTGAGATAATCATGTGATTCTTGTCTTTAATCTACTGATGTGGTGAATTACTGATAGGTTGAATTTCAGTGAATTGATTTTTAGCAAATTAGTCTGCTTTCAGAGTTCAGTGACTAGTAAACTATAATTTTTGCTTTAATTTGTATTCAGTAAAATGGCAGAATAAGAGGTCCCCTGCTCAAATACCCCCATAGGAACATTAATTTATAACCATCCTTGGACAAATGTGCCATTGTGTTCTGGTGGCACTATGGAGGAGTCTATTAATTTGCAGAAGAGCCCAAGACCAAGGAATGTTGTTTGTGAGGGCAGGTCACACATAGGTGGGAAATTTGTGGCTGGGTCTCACCTACAGACCTGAAAATGGCTTTGTTTCCTTGTGGACTCAGCTGCAAGTCCTATTGTGCCACCAGAAGTCTCCACCAAGAGCCTTGAGGTGAGTCATGCCCACCTGTATCTTGAGTGACTGATACCCTGACCTCAGGCCTAGTTATGGACCATGAAGCATCCCTGTAAGTTAGGTAGATATCCTCTTAGCTAAAGTCTGTGAGTGTATTCTGTGAGTGGATCCATACATCTAGGAATTTACCAGGAGACATACACATCTGTGTCACCAGAACAGGCCTTCAGATCTTGGTCTTAGCTGTGTAACATGAAGCAACCCTGTGACTTTTCAACTAAATCTCATTCCAAGACCAGGGCCAGGCCTATTTCTTTAACACCACACCCAGTGACACTAAGATCTCTCCCTGGGAACCAATGGAAGCCACACTTATTTATGTACCTGAAAACAAGCCTTCTGTCTACAGTTCCAAGTGGGAAAACTCAGGTGGACTCTTATCCCAGCATAGACAAGGTCATAAAGGGAATCCAGTCCACCCAAGACCAAACAAAATCCATGATGCTGACTGAAGTGGCTAGTAAGTGGGCTGCCAATTGTGAAACCTACTTTAAACTTAGTTGTAGCCATATGACCCAGCTCCAACACCACTTGATTGAAACTGGAGATAATCCCATTAGCCAAAAGAAAAAAAAAAAGTGAAAAATACTGAAAAAAAAACCCATAAGGGAATTTAGGACACCATCAGGAGTATGAATATGTGAACTATTGGGAGTTTCACAAGGAAAGAGAGAGGCAAGAAGCTTATTAAAAGAACTAATGGCAGAAAATTTCTCAAACCTTGGGAATGCTATGTACATCTACACTTGTGTGAATCACTGAACTCTAAGCAAATTTAACCTAAAGAACAATCCCAGGTTTGTTATAATAAAATTGTCAAAAGTCAAACACAAAGAGAATATTGAAATTTAGCAAGAGAATAGACAGTCACACATGCAGAAAGCCACATATAACTTTCAGAACAATTAAGACATTTTACAACAAAAACCTTGCAGGGTAGTTTGGAGACAGATTATATATTCAAAGTACTAAAAGGAAAAAAAAAATGTCAACTAAAAGTACTACACCAAGAAAATAATTCTTTCAGAAATGAATGACAGAAAATAACATTTGCAGATAAAAAAAATTGAGAATTTATCACCACTAGACCTGACTCCTTTAGTAAGGGAGTTCTTCAGTTTGATTAAAAGAATGTAAAGTGCCAAAAATGGAAACATAGGAAAGTATAAAATACACTGATAAATGTAAATACATAATCAATTCAGATTATTCTAGTAGTGCAATTTTAAGTAGTATAGAAATCACTTAAGTCTAAAATGAAAGTTGAAAGACAAAATAGTAAACATAATTATAGCTATAATAATTTCAAATGGATACATGATATATGTGTGATATTAATACCATAAAATGTGGTCTGTGGGATGCCGGGTTTTTGTTCTCACAACAAAAAGCCTCAGGGGTCACTCCAGGGAAAGTGGGCTAACTGGGCTGCATAAAATAAGAGACACAAATACCTTTTTGTTTGGGGTCCTTGCTGTGACGGCTCCTATGACTTAAGGGTCCCCAGGAAGAGAGAGAGCAAGAGCACACACTGACCCCTTTTATATTGAGGAGAAGCTATTCAAATGAAGCAAGGGGTCAGGTTTCAGGGGGCTGAGTCTATCTTCATGATATCCACTGTCAGCAGGTTGACTGACACCTGGGTAGGCCACACCCAATGGCACAGTAAGAGAAGGGGACACACACAAGGCACTTCCATGGAAGATTCTATCCTAAACAGGGCAAGGGGTTATGTTACAAAGGAACAGGTGAGCATAGCTTCACCCATGGGGCTGTAGCAAGACACACCCATGCCCAAGACACCGACCCTCTAACCCAAGAAGGGTGAGGAAAGCTCTGCCACATTTCTGTGACTGAGTGCCTCAGCACCCAGCTGGGGAGTGTGACTCAGTCACATGCATGCTTGGTCTCCTACAGTGGGAGAAATAGAATTCATATGTAATTGAAGTTAATTTGATAACAGCTTAATAGAATGCTATATTTATTACATATACAACTTCTATGACATACACAATACATAAAGAGAAAGGAATCAAAGCATGTTAATATAAAATAAAAATCACAAAGGACCAGGTGTGGTGGTGCATGCCAATAATCCCAATGGCTTGGGAGGCTAAGGCAGGAGGATTGCCAGTTCAAAGCCAGCTTCAGCAATGGTGAGGCCCTGTCTCTAAATAAAATACAAAATAGGGCTGGGGATGTGGCTCAGTGGTCAAGTGCCCCTGGGTTCAATCTCTGGTACCCACCCACACAAAAAAAAAAAAAAAAAAAAAAAGAAAGAAAGAAAAAAGAAAAACCACAAAGGAATACAAGACAGGCAAAAAGGAACAATGGAATTACAACATAGTCATAAAACAATTAACAAGGTGTTAATAGTACTTATTAGTATCAAAGTTACCTTATATAAATATACTAAATTCTGCAGTCAAAAGACATAGTAGCTGAATGAATTAAAAACTAATGATATTCAACAATATGCTTTCCACAAGAGACTTTAGACTTAAGGATAGACATAGGCTAAAAGTGAAGGGATTGGATAAAATATACTATATGCATCTGTTTTAACAAAATGCTCAGGTGTAGTTATATTTATAGTAGGCAAAACTTTTTTGTCATTTTAAAATAAAAAATGGAATTACTATATGACCCAGAAATCTCACCACTGGTTATATATCTAAAGCAACTGAAATGAGCATGTCATAGAGCTATCTACACTGCTTTTTTAAAATTGTAGCACTTGTACGATAGCTAGTATATAGACTGAAACTGAATTTATATCAATGCATGAATGAATAAAGAAAACATGGTATATGTATTTACAATAAAATATTATTCAGCCATGAAAAGCATGAAATTCTATTATTTGCAATAACACAGGTGGAACTGGAGATAATTGTACTAAATGAAAGAAGCCACACACAGAAAGACAAACATCACATGATCTTCTTTGTAGAATTTGAAAAAGCTCATCTCATGGAAGTATAGAGTAGAATAGTAGTTACTAGAGACTGCAAAGTGAATAGGAGTGGGAATGGGGAGAGGTTAGTCAATGGATAAGTTTCAGGTAGATAGGAGGAATAATTTCTTGTGTTCTATGGCACAGTAGGGTGACTATAATTAACAATTATGAATTATATATTTGAAAATACCTAGAAGAGTATATTTGAAAGTTTTTTCCACAAAAAGTGATACATATTTGAGTTGAGGGATATACTAATTATGCTGATCATTACACAATGTAATATGTATCACAACATCACTTTGAATCCCATAGATTTGTGCAATTATTATGTCCATTAAAAATTTAAAAAAATCATTCCAAGAAGAAGTTCATTATATAATAATAAAGAAGTCAATTCATGATGACGATATAATAATCATGGATATTTATATATCCAACTTTGAAATACTTAAATATATAAAAAAAAACAATTATTACAACTGAAGGAAAAATAGACATCAATACAGTAATAGTAGAGTACATTACCCCACTTTCAATAATAAATAGAGAAATGAGACAAATTCTACTTAGAAACAGCAGACCTTCATAACATTGTAAACCAATGAGACTAAGGAATATATATGGAATATTCCATTTCACAACAACAGAACACACATTCTTTTCTAGTCCACATGGAACATTTTGGTGGTTAGATCATGTTGGACCAGAAAACAAGACTTAACAAGTTTAACAAAATGTTAAATAATACAAAATGTCCTTTTTAACCTCAGTGATACATGAAATCAAAACCAGGAAGAATTTTGGGAAATTCACAAATGTGTTAAAATTAAATAACATAGTTTGGCATAACCAAGTGGTCAAGAAGTAATTGATAAAAAAGTTAAAATTTATCATAAGGATGAATATAGAAAATCAACATACAAAAACTTATGGGACATAGAAAATGCAGTCTTAAGGGGCTGGGGATATGGGTCACTGGTAGAGTGCTTGACTAGCATGTGTGAGACACTGGGTTCAGTCCTTGGCACCACATAAAAATAAGTAAAATAAAGGTCTATTGACAACTAAAAAATATTTTTTAAGAAAGAGGAAAGCATATAGCCATAAATGCATACAGTAGGAAAAATGATCTCATATAAACAATGTAAATTTATACTTCTGGGAACTAAAAAAATTAAGATGAGAAATAAAATGAAAAGGGTTAAAAGAAAAACCCAAAGAAAAGATAAACAAAATTAAGATACCTTTAGTTATACTGAGAAAAAAAGAAGATTCAAATAAATTTAGAAAGAAAACATTGCAATTGATAACACAGAAATTCAAAGAATTATGAGATACTATCATGAATAATTACATACCAACAAACTGAAATACCTAAGGAAAAATTAATAATTTCATAGAATCATACACTTTTCACAACTGAATCATGAATAAATAAAAAAGTAAGTAAAACAATAATTAATAATAATGAATGAATCAGTAATCAAAATCTTCCCAACAAATAAAAGGACATGACCTGATTGCTTCACTAGGGAACTCTAACAACTATTTAAGTATTAATTATTGCAAACCCTTCATAAACACTTCCAAAATTTGAAGAGGAAGGAAAAATTCCAAGTCATGTTGTAAGGTCAGCATCACCCTCACACCCAAACCAGATAACACTGTAAAGCCATATTGAGAAAGAAAGAATTTGAAGTGATCTCACATCCTGATTCAAAATACATTGCAAGGCAATAGTAATCAAAACAGTATGGTGCTGGCAAGAAACAGAGTAATGGAGGAGAATTGAGAACTCAGAACTAAATCCATACATAAAATATCAATGAATATTTAACAAAGGCCCCAGGAAACACAATAGGGGAAGGCCAACCTGTTCAATAAATGTTATTTAGAAAACTGGATATCCACAGGTGAAATAATGAAATTAGACAATCAGCTCTCACCATGTGCAAAAACAAACAAACAAACAAAAAACCCTCAAAATTATCAAAGGCTTAAATATAAAGCTTCAAACCATAAAAGTCCTAGAAGAAAACATAGGAAAAAATCTCAACACTGGTGTTTGCAATAATCTGTTTGATAACAACAAAAATAAGAATAAATAAATGGGACTAAGTAAAACAAAAAGTTCTACACAGCAAAGGAAACAATAAAATTAAAAAACCACCTGTGATATAAGAAAATATTTGAATATCACGTATATGTAAGGAGATTAATATGATAGACATAAGGATTAATATGATAAACATAAGGAACAAAATAACTAAAAAAATCAAAATCAAATAACCTAATTAAAAAGTTGCCAATAGGCCTGAAAAGATATTTCTCAAAATAAGACATACGAATGATCGACGTATATATGAGAAGGTGTTCAACATCACTGATTATGAGGAAGATGCCAATATAAACCACAACAAGATATCACCTCACAGCTATGATGGCTATTACCAAAAAGACAAGAGATAGCAAATACTGGCAAGGGTGTGAAGAAAATGGAACCATCATATACTGTTGGTAGAAATGTAAATGAATACAAACATAGTGGAAAACTCTACAGAGGTTTCTAAATAATAAAAAAATATAACTAATATTTGACCCTGTGATCCTACTCCTATTTATCCAAAGAAATGAAATGATTATGTTGGAGAGATATTTGCAATCTATGTTCTAGTACCATTATTCACAATATGGAGTCCACCTAATTGTCCATAAATGAATGATTGAATAAATAAAATATAGTATATATGTAATGGAACATTATTAACCCATACAAAAGAAATTCTGCCATTTGTGACAACATAAATAAACCTTAGTGATATACTGTTAAGAAAAATAAGTCAGACACAGAAAGACATTGCATGATCTCACTTGGATGTGAAATCTAAAAATAATAACCTCAATGAAGCACAGAGTAGAAAAGTGATTATCAGGGTCACTTTAATTTATAAAATGAATCGATTCTTAGGATTTAATGTATAGCATATTGAGTCAAGTTAACAATAATTTAATACTTGCACATAATAAAGTATTCTCACCACAAGTACAAATATACCCAGTAGCAATTATGTAAGGTGATTTTATGTGTTTTATGTGCTAATTAACTCGATTGTTGTAATCATTTCATAATGTATACACTTCATCAAATCATCACATCATGAGCCTTGAATATATATAATTTCTATTAATTATAACTGAGTAAATTGCAAAATATTTTTTCATTTGTTTATTTGGAAATTTATCTTTGTTTTAATTAATTTTTATTGAACAAAGATTTTTCAAATTATGAATTAAATTTGTGCTTCTTGTAACAAGTGAAACAACACATTACATCTGGATAGCCCAACCTCACATGCCATATTAACCACTGTACTTTTCTCACTGTTCACATGAATACACGTATACTTTTGTACACACTTAAGAATCAGAATTATGTACACTTTTATAGCATTTCTAAGAACTCTTTTTAGAAATAAATCTATTAAAATGTCAGGTATAAAGCAGGATAGAATGGCCTAATCTCTGGCTGAATGAGGACCATGTAGGCAATTTAAAGACCTTGAAATACATGGATCTGAGTCAGAGCCCATGCTGGAAGGCCACCCTAAGGAACCTGTGATAAGCCCTCATACTCACTAATGGAGGTAGAGGGGAGGCCTGCCCTTTCTCTGAGAGAAACCATGTCATATTACCTTAGTCTTGTCTGTACTGTATATAAAGTTATATAAAGCATAAAAATAAAATGAAGACTTGTGATGCAGAATCAAAAGAAAGTACAATTGGGCTAGGATGTGGCTCAAGCAGTAGCGTGCTTGCCTGGCATGCGTGCACGCCCGGGTTCGATCCTCAGCACCACATACAAAGTTGTTGTGTCCGCCGATAACTAAAAAATAAATATTAAAAAATTCTTTAAAAAAAAAAAAAAAGAAAGTACAATCATTTCAAGCAGGTCACTGATATTCCAGAATATACTGCTTTATCACAACCATTGTCAATATGTGAAAGGTTAATAAAAGTATCATAAAAAATGAAAGAAAAAAGCTATTTCTAGAGAGATCTGGAAACTTGAACTAAATGGAAATAAAATAAAACTGTATCCTCTACAGGTAATATTCCACATGGTTGACTTTGGGGTAGTTTGAGAGCTGAAGGAAAAAAAAATTAAAAGACTACTGTGTTGACCAAGCCAAATACATCTTCAAAATTCCATGCAAGACCTGCTGGTTTGGTACCCCATGACTTAAAAGAAATATATAATGTGAAACAGAAAATTGCACAGCTAAACAAAATGAAATCTCCCCTGTTTCACACATAAAAAAATAGCAAAATGATTAAAGCAATCATCTGTGATATTGATTCTAATTTGGGGCAAGATTAGAGATCAGGAAGTATTGAGATCTTATAAGCAAGTAATACTTTGGTAGAAAAGGCACTTTCTGTTTGAACAAAATGCATTCAAGTTATGCCTTCAGTATTCTTGAGTTATAGAACATTGGGTAGAAGAGCTCAACTTCTCTGCCTTTCCCATATTCCATATATTTCAAAATAGAAATTCTTTTACCATAGTTACTGAATGCCTATAGTATATTTAGAACTATGCTAGGATTTAGGATTCAATAGTAAATTAAAAAATGGGTCAGGGTGGTTCATGCCTGTAGTCCTACCTACTCAGGAGGCTGATTAAGCAGGATCACTTGAGCCCAGAGTTTGAGAGCAGCCTAGGCCACATAGACTCTCTCTCAAACAAACAAAAATCTGAACTACAGAGGTATAGACCCTATGTGGTAGTGGGAGAAATATAAATCTAATAAAAACAAGAGAAGAAAGAAAATAATTACAAGTTGAAGTAAATGTTATGATGAAAACTGACAAGAGATAGATAATACCATGGTGATAAGAGTTTAGGCATATAATACCTGATTTTAAACATACTATAGAGCCATAGTCAGAAAAATAGCATGGATTTGGGATAGAAACAGACAGATATATCCATGGAACAGAATAGAGGACCAGAAAATAAATTTATGCACTTGAGCCAGATTCTTGACAAAGATGCTAAAAAATATAAGTTGGAGAAAAAGTAGCCTCTGAAAGAAATGGTTCTTGATAAACCAGATATCCACATGTAGTTTGAAACTAGACCACTGTCCCCTTGAAGAAAAATCAAATAAAATGGATCAAAGATCTTAATGTAATACCTAGAACTCTGTCTGAAAATACTTATAGGGGAAAACATTTCAACATATTGGCTCAGGCAATGATTTTAATAATAGGACTCCAAACAGACAAGAATAAAAAGCAAAACTGACAATGGATTGCATGAAACTAAAAAGCTTTTTTTTTTTTTCCTTTTTCTTCTTTATGTACAGCCAAGAAAGCAATCAATGGAGTAAAGAAAATACCTATGGGGGAAAATTTTTTCCATCTATTCCTCTCACAGAGGATTAATATGTAGAGTCATAAAAAACTTAAAAAAACAAGTAATCCAATCAGTCAATGGGCAAATGATCTGATCAGAAACAAATGAAGTACAGATGGCCAATAAATACTTTATAAAAATGCTCAATTTGTTAGCTATCAGGGAAATGCAAATTTAACTACAATAAAATTCAATCTCCTTTACTTAGTAGTTATTATAAAAATTGATAAGTAAATAGCAAATGCTAGCAATGATTGAAAAAAAATGGAACCCTTATACACTGTTGGTAGTAATGTAAATTAGTACAGCCACTATGGAAAAGAGTATGAAGGCTCTTCAAAAAGCTAAAAAGACACCTACCATATGATTCAGCTATCCCACTCCTGGATGTATATCTAAAATTCAGTGGCATACAAAAGAGATAACTGCACACTCGTGTTTATTGAGGCACTGTTCACAGTATCCAAGATAGAAATCAGCCCAGGTACACATCAACAAATGGACATAATGAATATATGGTGTATATACACAATAGAGTTTGAACCAACCATAAAGAATGAAATTATAAAATTTCAGGAAAGTGGATGAAATTGTAGAACATCATATTAAGTGAAATAAGTCAGACGCAGACAAGGATTGTATGCTCTTTCTACCAAAAAAAAAGTGATCTGAAAGCAGAAGAGGAACCATTCAATTCAATTCAGGAAAAGGAAGGAGTTGGGAGAGGCAAGAGAGAGAGGGTGGACATGATCAATGCATAGTGAATTCATATAGAAAATGTCACAATGAATACCATCAGTTTGTGCAAGTAATGTATGTTATTTTTAAAAACTATAGGCTTTGGATCCCATTCCCACTTTGTCATTGACTGCCTTCATGGCCTTGGATAAATCATGTAACAGCTTCATGGCTTCATTTTCTTTTTTGAAAAGTCATTTTATGCAAATCTTTGTGAGAAACTTGAGAGAATTAAATGAGTTATTAAATGAAAAATTCTTATAATAGTGCCTGGCACAAAGTAAGTACTCAATAAAAGTTAATTTTTATTTTTATTACTTACAGAGTTGATGTATGAATTAACAAACTTGTCAGGTAAGAATAAATGTAAAGCAAGGCAAATATGCCATTATTTTCCTTATACCCTGTGCTACAGAAATAGCAAACTAAAATTTGTCACACCATGCTGTGTCACCTGAGCTTAGAATGCCCTCCTAGTCCCACATTCCTTACATTCAGCCTTCTGAATCATCTTTCCTATTTAGGATCAGTCACCAGCTCCAAAAAGTCATGTCTGTCTCACTTTCCTCCCAGATAGCTTATCACACCTCTTTCTATATACATTCTATACATTACTGAATTTCATGTTCTGACACTGTTTTGTTTCCATGGTTCTCTCCCATAAGAAGCTGTAGAGTATCTCAAAGACACAGACTCAGTTTCATATGCATTTTTCAATTTCTACAAGATCTGTAGTGGCTAATGCTTAGTAGGTTTTCAAAAATTATTCATTGAATGATTGAATGGATAAATGAATTTTTTCATTGGCATCTTTCAAACATTTAGCAGTTACTCAAATGAGCAGATGAATTTGTGATGCAATGAAGAAAAAGTATGTAATAAAATTAGGTATGAGAAACAGTACTAAAACTGATTCCTACCTTTTTACAAAAACCATATTTAGTCTCCTTAACAACCCTGTTAGATATTTCCAATTATTATCCACATTTTCAGAAGTACAAAATGAGACTTGAAGAAGATTAAGCTGATTGTGCCAGATCATATTTATTTAATGTTTTTAAAATTATTTTTGCAATGCTGGGGATTAGACTAAGGGTTTAATGCATGCTTGGCAAATGTTCTACTACTGAGCCACATCCCTAACTACATATAGCTAATAAAACCATTTTTGGTTGCTATATACTAATTAAGCTTTTGTTAGCTATAGTGGCATTGTTTTAGAACCATGATATTCAAAATAGATTACGATAAAACAATAATAGAAATATTTTAATGTTTTATGGCTAAATAAACTTGGGAAATACTACACCCTGCTCTTGAAGGATGCACAATACACTTATCACATAACACTTTCAAAAGTTCTATAATAACAGATGTAATTGCTTTTCTTAATACGGCCTAGCCTAACTGACAGAAATTGGCATTTCATGGAACCAAGTGAGATTCAAAAAAAACTGTATTTCTGAGGAATATACTTTGGGCATGTGCTCACGAATCTTTGGAATCAAAGCAAACAGTTTTACATGATCATCTATAAAATGCTCCTTGATTTGAGAATGTTCCTGCCAAACTGGAATCATTTGGATAAATATATAGCTGTATGCAAGGAGAATATCTCAATTTATATGAGATGTTTATATCCATTTTTGAGTGTACTGCTTTCTGTTAAATTTTAAGTGAACATGCAAAGAGGGAAATGACTTTTACCACATTATCTATGTGCTTAGTGACAATGGCAATGCGGTACTTAAGGTAGAATATGCCTCTATCAAAAAAAGATCCCATCAAGGCTTTTAGCATTCATTCTTGTTCAAATTAAACAACTGATATTTATCCGTGCAATGAACTAATTTGTGTTTTAGGATGTTACATATTTTGGAAAAATGATATAAGGAATTACAATCACTTAGAAAATTCCATTAATGAAGAGAGTGAATTTGTAAAGATGTTATAACTTGGAGATTGTTGAATTTCTTGGCTTCACACTTTCAAATGAATATTGTCATATGATGTCATTGCCTGAGTTTAGTGTTATAACTACATTGCCAGTAAGTACTACTGTTTTAGTACTACTACTTTGCATTGAAAATGTGAGAAAGGAGTAGGTGCGGGCTGTATACCTAAATGATGCATTGCTCCAAGAGAAGGTCAAATTCTGGCATACTACATTGTAAAACTTAATATTTGAAAATGTCTGGACAATAGAAAATATAAGCACAAAGACTTAAAGAAAAAAAAATTGGTTACAGAGATATAAAGCAAGTAATTACAGTCCAGTTTAGATAAACACTCTGTACACATCCCTGGATACACAGATATACACAAACACACTCAGATCCTTTAGGGAATGAGGTCAGATATAAATAATTAAAATATTCTGAGTGTGGATAAAAGGGAATGGAAAAATATTAAAGCCATCAGATAAGCATCCATATCTGTGGATCATATGGTAAAAGGCAATTGCTAAAGTTTTGCTGAAATTTGCCTCTAACATGATAGTTATCAAAATTGGCTGTGGAAAAATCTAGCTCAGGTGCTATTGGAGACAAATATTTTACTATAATATTACTTAAATATATACAAAATAAGACTAGCTACTAAGTTATTCTGATAATGCTCAAAGTACTTTAAAGCAAAACATTTGTAATTAAATGATGATAAAAGTATAGTATCTATGGAAACAAGAGCACTGCACAAAAGATGATTATGATACTGACTGACACAGCCCCCATAGTTGTGCTTTACAAAGCCCATACTAAAAAGGATGGTGTGATGATTAAGAATCTGATTTTCTCTAAAGTAAGTGGTTATTGTTTCTAAATGGAAGATGATGAACAATTTAAATCTGTTATCTCAGAAGTTACCAAGTGGGGGTATTCAGAAATGAGTAAAAGCATTGTCCTTGTAACTAAATCTAGGTGCTGCTATAATCAACTTTTGTGACTTAGAGGACAGTGACCAATTATGCTAAATGGGTTTCAAGGACTTAAAATAGACTCAACTAATCAAGTCTATTATTATGGTTATTTTGTTTCTTTGTGTTAAATTTTTTGAGTTTTTTATTAGTTGTTTATGGACCTTCATTTTATTCATTTATGTGTATGAACAAACCCAGTGCTTCACACATGAGAGGCAAGCCTCTACTGGTGAGCCACAACCCAGCCCCATTTTTATATATCCTGGAGATTAATGCCTTATCTGTGGTGCAGGTAGCAAAGATTTTTCTCCCATTCTGTAGGCTCTCTTCATGCTCTTGATGGTTTCCTTTTTTTGTGAAGAAGCTTTTTAGTTTGATGTCATCATATTTTTTGATTATTGATCTTTACTTCTTGTGCTTTAGGAGGAAGTCAGTTTCTGAGCTGATATATTGGAGTGTTGTACTTACATTTTCTTATAGCAGGTGAAGGATTTCTAGTCTAATACCTAAGTCCTTGGTCTACTTTGAGTTGAGTTCTTTGCAGCATGAGAGAGAGGGGTTAAATTTGATTTTGTTACATATTGCATTCCAGTTTTCTTAGCACCATTTGTTGAAGAGGCTATCTTTTTTCTCCAATACATGTTTAATGGGGTCTTTGTCTAGTATGAGATACCTATATATTTGTGGGTTTGTTTCTGTGTCATCTATTCTGTTCCATTGGTCTTCTTTCCTGTTTTGGTGCCAATATCATGCTGTTTTTGTTACTATAGCTCTATAGTATAATTTAAGGTCTGGAGTTGTGATGTCTCCTGCTTTGCATTTGTAAGGATTGTTTTTGTAAGGATTTATTTATCCTGGGTTTCCTATTTTTCCAAATTAATTTCATGACTGCTTTTTCTTTGTCTATTTAGAACATCATTAAGATTTTGGTGGGAACTGCATTGAATCTTTATAGTGACTTTGGAAGCATATATATTTTAACAATATTAATTTTGCCTATCCACTAACATGGGAGGTCTTTCCAGATCCATGAACATGAGAGGTCTTTCCATCTCCTAAGGTTTTAATTTCTTCTTTAGTATTCTGTAGTTTTCATTGTAGAGGTCTTTCACTTCTTTTGCTAGATTGATTCCCAAGTATTTTAGTTTTGAGGCTATTGTAAAGGGGATACTTTTCCTAATTTCTCTGTTAGCTGATTTGTCGTTGAAGTATATGAACACAATTGATTTATGAGTGTTAATTTTGTCAAATTGATTCTGCATTTCTTCCCATTTCCTGGCCCTCTTCCCTCCCTGCCCCCCTCAATCTCATACTCTGCTGATCTTCCCTCTGTTTTTATATCAGATCACCTGATTTTCCCCCTAACTTTGCTCTAGATTCCACATATGAAAGAGAACATTCAATTTAGCAAGATGTTCTCTAGTTCTAGTTCCATCCATTTAATGGAAAATACCATACTTTTATTCTTCTTTATGGGTAATTAAACTCTCTCTCTCTCTCTCTCTCTCTCTCTCTCTCTCTTTCACACACACACACACACACAGACACACACACACGTGTGTGTGTGTGTGTGTGTGTGTGTGTGTGTGTGTGTGATATTTTCTTTATCCATTCATCTGTTGAAGGGCATCTAGGTTGGTTTCATAACTTGACTATTGTGAGTTGTAATGGTATGAACATTAATGTGGTTGTATCACTATAGTGAGCTGATTTTAGTACTTCTGGATAAATACCATGGAGTGGGATAGCTGGGTCATATGGTAGTTCCATTATTTCAAGGACTTTCCACTCTGTTTTCTAGAGTGGTTTTACTAATGTGCCATCCCACCAACAATATTTAAATGTACTTTTCTTTTTCTGACAACCTCACCAGCATTTCTTTTTATTCCTATTCTTGATGATTGCCAATCTGATTGAAGTGAGATGAAACCTTAATGTTGCTTTGATTTGTATTCACTTGATTGTTAGAAATGTTGAACTTTTTTTCACATATTTGTCGGCCATTTTTTTCTTCTTTTGAAAAATGTTTCTTTAGTTCATTTGCCCATTTATTGATTGGGTTATTTGTTTTTATGGTGTTAAGCTTTTTGAATATGTATTTCCTCTATCAGAGGAATAGTTGACAGCTTGAAAGGTTTTTCTTCTCCCCATTCTGTAACCTCTCTATTCACATTCCTGTTTCCTTTGCTGTGAAGAACTTTTTAATTTGATGTTGTCTCACTTATTAATTCTTAGTTTTATTTCTCATGCTTTTGGGTCTTGTTATGTAAGTCAGTGCTTGTGCCAATATGATGGAATGTTGGCCTTGTGTTTTCTTGTAGTAGTTACATGATTTCCACTCTAATCTTAAGTCTTTGATCCCTTTTGAATTGATATTTTTTTCAGGATGAAAGATAGGGATCTAATTTAATTCTTATACACGTGGATATCTAGTTTTCAATGCACCATTTGTCAAAAAGGCTGTCTTTTCCCCAACATATATTTTTGGCATTTTTGTCAAGTATCAGGTGGCTATTAGCATATGGGTTTGTGTTTGTGTCTTCTATTCTATTCATTTGTCTTCATGCCTGTTTTTATGCCAATACCATGCTAGTTTCGCTATTGTAGCTCTGTAGTATAAATTGAGAATCAGGTATTGTGATGCCTTTAAGCATCACTTTTCTTATTGAGAATTGCTTTGGCAATTCTGGGTCTCTTATTCTTCCAAATTAATTTAAGAACTGTTTTTTTTTTTCAGTTCTGTGAAGAATGTCATTGGTATTTTGATGGAGACTGCATACAATGCATTATTATTAACTCTCATCACTATATGGTGTAATAGGTACAAAGCTTCATTTAGCGGAATATGTTTAGTTTAGAATATATTTTGATCATATATATTACTGGCATTTTGGGGCAGAATTAAAATTTAGTTATATTTAATTCATCTAAAGGTGTTTTTCACCCCATCTTCCAAAACGTTTTGAATTTACTTAATCATTAATCTCTTTCTTGAAGTTGTAACTTTATTGAAAATTCAGTTCTTGAAATGCATATTAAAACATGAATCCGTGATATAAATTAGCTTGTGATTTTATAAGCCTGTTGTATTCACATATGTACATAGGAAAGTTAAGTCAGACTCATTCCATTATCTTTCCTATTTCTATCCCTTCTCCTTCATTCCCCTTTGTATAATCCACTGAACTTTTGTTTTAACCCTCCTCTTCTTATTGTGGGATAGCTTCTGCATATCAGAGAGAACATTTGGCTTTTGTTTTTTGGGCATTGGCTTATTTTACTTAGCATGATATCCTCCAGAACCATCCACTTACAAGGAAATGTCATAAATCTTTGAAGAAGACAGTATATTGTGTTACTAATTTGGATTTAATATCCTGGTTAATTAATTAAGACATAAATTAATTTTAATAATAAAAAAAAAACATAGTAATACCTTTGTCATGAAAACAGAATCCTTACTGTAATGATTTGTGGATTACCTAGGAAAATTTGTCTTTACAAAAACAGATTTATTGAGGTATAATTAATACACAAAAGCTTCAAATAAAGAATTCAATTGATATGCTTTAGGCATTCACATACTATGATACTATCACCATGGTAATAGACTTCAAAAATAAAAAAGGAAAGAAAAATTGGTTTTACCCCTTGAAATTGTACTTTTTGATATTATCAACCACAATAGCCCAATAGTCAGGATATTTTTCAGTTCTATGCCATTGGATTTATTTTGCTTTGGAAAAGTTTGACCTACACCTGAGCTCACCTAAATGCCTGCCATCTTAGTATCTTTGTTTCAACACTGTCATTAATAAATCTCATCTTTTGTATTAACCTGAACCCCCAGAAAGATTTACTGTCACTTCTTCTATGGTGACTTTTCTCATTGATGGGAAAGAAGATAAGATAAAGGCAAGGAAAAAAGTGTGATCCTTATACAAAATAATATCTTAGATTTTTTTCTCATTTCCATTTTTCTCTGAGATGTATTTACAGTTTGTATTTCTGGAAAGACTTTTTCATTACATGATGCATAAACATGAAGAATGTGTAGTGATATCCATTCTGTTTGTGGTTGGTTTGCTTTTTATGCCTATATTTTCTTGCCCTTGTCAAGAAATAAAAGTGACTTTTGCAGTTTTCTTCACTGCCTTTTTATGAGTATAAAAAAGTACTTGTCCTTATTATTTTTCATAGATCTTTTAGTAAAGCAGTTGTCAAATAAAACCTTTCCACTCTGGGTTGTTGATTTTATGGTAACAACCAGAAGGTGGATGATTTTAATCATTTGACAACATATTAGGATGAAAGCAAAAAGTAATGGATATCTGCATGTCTTCAAATGTGCACTGTACACCAAAAAAGCAGGATGAATGCATGCCTTGATAAGTACCTGGTGTATCTTTGTCCACCAAATTTCTTTTGGACCTCCTTAAATAGTTAAAAAATCTAGGCAGAGACACTGCCATCTGCTATGGCCCACAGCACAGGCAGCCCAGAGTAAATGCCAAGAGTTTTATTGGGATGTTTTTTCTCAATTTGTTACTGCATCTGCTCCCATTCATGGCACTAGATGTCAGCTGATGCAGACAGATAGAGGAAAGTGATTGAAACATATAGATTTCAAATGGCAAAGTGGGAGGCTATCTGAAAGCATTTTATTTCTTTGTATTTGTTTCCTGAAGTCTAATGAACACAGAAGGCAGCAAGGATTGACAAGCAGGAATACTCCAGTGTGAGCTTCCAGAGAGTGCTTACTGCTCTGACTGTTTTATTAGTACCAAGTGGCAGGACCCAAGAGAGAGAATGCCCATCTTCACAACAAGTTGGAATATAATTATCAATGTACTGTCTGCTACTATATATTTTTAGTACATTTTTGTATTCTGTTTGGGTACTCATCCTCATGTGATCAGAATTCACTCAGGAGTTATTTTATTCATTGTCTCCTGTTTTGATGGATGGACATTCACTGTTCTTCAAACTCTGCAATTCAGTTATTACCATTCACATCAGACTCAGAGATATCCAATAAAGAAGGATTATGTGTAGTCTCCAGAGCATAATGAGACAAGAATATATAAGAGTCATGCTACAGATGATATAATTGTATATATAAGAGATATTAGAAATGATGTAAAACTGAAGCATTTGGAAAGATAAAAAAGATGACCACAGAAGAGGTAGGCATACAGTGGATACATTACTTTTTTAAAAATATTTTCAGTTGTAGATGGACTCAGTACCATTATTTTATTTGCTTTTATGTGGTGCTGAGGATAAAACCCAGTGCCTCATACATTCTAGGCTAAGGACTCTACCACTGAGCCACAACCCCAGCCCCAGTGGCCACATTCTTAATGATTCAAAGTGCTATGTTCTGAATTTCATGTTCAAATTCTCTGGGAACATTTTGCATGTGTTTCCAATATTTAATTCAAATTTTACTCAAATATACTTGTTTTAAGAGGTGAATATATTAGATATTTTTCATATAATCCTGTGAAACTCAGAGAGCTACGGTGATAAATATGCCAACCATAATTCTTTTATTTTTTTAATCATAAACACTTTAAAAAATTATATATATATATACATACATTTTCTTCTAGTAGGCACAGGGTCTCTGATCTAATGCCTAGGTCCTTGATCTACCTTGAGTTGAGTTTTGTGCAGGGTGAGAGAGAGGGTTTTGGTTTCATTTTGCTGCATATGGATTTCCAATTCTCCCAGCACCACTTGTTGAAGAGGCTGTCTTTTCTCCAATGTATGTTTTTGGTACCTTTGTCTAGTATGTGATAACTAATGTGGGTATGTATCTATGTCTTCTATTCCTTTGGTCTTCATGCCTGCTTTTGTGCCACTACCATGCTGTTTTTGTTACTATAGCTCTGAAGTATAATTTATGGTCTGGTATTGTGATGCCTCCTGAAATTCTTTTCTAAGGAAGAATCATTTTCTTGATGATTTACATATAATGCATTGTTGCATGAATGATACAAACAAACTCATAGTATAAATAGTGGTGTCAGGGGCTGCGGTTGTGGCTCAGTGGTAGAGTGCTTGCCTAGTATGTGTGAGGCCCTGGGTTTGATCCTCAGCACCACATAAAAATAAATACAAATAAAGGTACAATATCTTTGTGTCCAACTACATCTGAAGAATAAATATAAAATGAATAAATAAATAAGTAGTGATGTCAGAACAATAGTCACCCTGTTTTCTTCTCAGCTCAAAGAGGGAGAGAATCAAATCTCTATTATGTTTTATATTAATATGAAGTATATGACTATTGGTTCAACTCCTACATTATACTGGCTATTTATGTTCATACAATGTAAGAAAAAATCTACCCCTAGTAACGACTAAATCTTTAATCTATCTAAATTTATTTCTTAGGAAGTTAGATGTACTAATGAATGACCCACTACAAATTGATCTCCATTTCTGAAAAACACCTGTGCTGCATCTGAGAGTTGTTCTCATTAGTAAATGGGAAACTGGTGCATTTTGTGTCATTAGTATCCTAGGAATCACCATAGAAACAGTGATAGATGGTTAAAAGTAAAAAGTTCCAGGGAAGATCTTGTCAACATATGAAATCCATCAACAAGAAAGTCTAACTTAGATGAAAATGGAGAGATGTTAGTGTCTGGGTTACAAAGGAATTATGAAATATGATTCACATCATTAACTTATCCTGTGAAATTATACCTTATTTTATTTATAAGCTTACTATTGGTTAGAAGATAAACACTTTGAAGTAAGCAAGAAACATATTCTTTTTCATGATTTTTTTTTTTTTTCCATAATGGTCTTCCATTCTTGCATAGGTAAGTGAATGAAGCCATTACTATCTCCACTTTATAAAATCAAAATACAAATAACAAAAAGTTTAGTGACTTTTCAAGACAATTTATTAATTTTCACCCTGATTTTGTACAGATATATTTAACAAAAATAAAATTAGATATAAATAAGCTATCACAGAAGTGGTATTCAAAATAGAGAAAAGCAAACATGTTAAGAAAATGACATAAAATATGAGGTTAAAATTTTAGTTAAAATTTCTAAACATACAACTGCTATGGGTAGGACCCATCTTTGACTTTATGCTTTCTAGAATCCACTGCATAAAGGAGAACTTGGTGATTTATTAAAAAACACACACACAGTGTCCATAAATACATAGGATTATATGAAAAATGTATTGTATTCTGGGAATAGAATACAATATACTAACCTACTATTGTAATTCATCTGCTTTGCAATTTATCACATGGGCAGCCCCTTGTGTAACATTATATCGAGAGGCAGATATTCTCTCTGCCATGCGGCAGGCATGTGTATGTTATAATCCTACCAGGCACATCACAGAAAACTAAGAATACTTAGAACAAAAGATAAGTCCTTAGTCCCCTAGCTCTTTCTTTCTGAAGCAGAGTGCCCAAGAAAGCTACATAACCATAACTATTCACATCTGGGCAACCCTCAATATCATATGTCCTCCAAACAGCAAAAAGAAACATTTTGAAATTGTGAGAAAGTTTTCTTATAACATGAGTTTTGTGCATGTTATCTTCTAAATTAATTAGTTTAATTTTCATAAGCTTGTAGATTTCTGGAAACTAGTAAGTCTAATTTTGAATGACTGAGGTAATTAAATAAAATCAATATTATTTATTGATTTTATTTGTCCTACCACATATTCTATTAATTATCTTATCCTACCACATATTCTACTAATTATGAAACTATTTAGAGGTTGGTATCCAGGCGTATACTGTTCAGAGAACATATGAGCAATATTTTTAACCATGTAGTTTTTAGCTCAGAGTAGTGAAGCTTTAGAAATGCTAGTTAGGGAAGAGTATGGAAATATTTTCAGATTATATTTTCTCTGTTTTGGTCAAATTTATCATGCAAAAAACACTCAAAATACATTCAGTTTCTACTTAATAATTTTGACATTATGAGACAACTGTTGATGAATTAAGGTATTAGAGGTGGGTCAAGATGGCAGCTGAATAAGAAACTCCAGCCCACAAATACACCAGTTTAGACATCTGTTCATTATCTGAGCTAATTTCACAAGAACTGAGGATACCAGATAAGAAATTGTATTGCCTGTCGTTAGTATAATAAGAAGAGATACATTGTAGAAGGTGGGAAGGAAACACTTTCTGGTTTCACTATTTTCTCAATTTCAAGCAGTCTGGAACCTCTCTACTCCACTTGGGACAGGGGCAGGGAATTAAGTCTAGGCCTTGTAATCGTAACTCAGTACCAGGAAAACCATGATAAGATCTAGTGCTGGGAAAAGCCCCACCACACCTCCTATCAAGCCAATATAGACATACTGAACCACTGGAACCACATTAGCCAGGCAGCAAGGATGTTGGGAACAGAATACAAAACCTAGGATAGGACATTGCATTGGAGGACAGACACAGGCCTGCCATGAGACTCTATACCAGGCAGAAACCAAGGCTTCAATATCCACATCAGAGCTTACAATGAAACTACTAAACCTGCAGTGGCATCAGTTGGATATCTATGCCAGTACAAAAGACTCAGATCTTGACTTGCATCATTACCAGGCTTAGAGTAGCTAGGAATACCCCATCCACTGAGATAATGTAGTTCCCTCCAGCTCTGAGTCTCAGGTGTGACCCACTTTATTGTCAGGTTGGTGGCCAAGGGAGTGTCTCCACTACCCATTGCTCAATCTCAGACAGCACAGTTATCTCCAGGCCAGTGCTCATAGATGGAACCTCTTGACCAGCCCTGGCACCAGGCAGAGTAATTTGCACCCTAATGAGATAGACTTGTGTTTAAGTCTGCATCATCTTCAGTTGTAGTTGTCCAGATGCATCCTCAGAAATACTCAAGTCCTAGAACCTATGAGACTCAGGCAAAACCCAATTTAGTGTCAAACTTTGTGGTTAAGGAACTGCCTTCACCAATATGACCCCAACCTTGGTCACCATAACATGTGGAAGTATTCCATTTCCTGAGAGTAGGTAGTTTGGACATGGCTTTGCCTTGGAAATAAGTACCAGGCTGGTTAAATGGTTAATAAGCCTAACACTAGGTAATGGCCCCCATCCCATGGCCAATGGTGCATGTGGAACTTCTGAGATAGCCCCAGAACCAAGAAGAGAAAATGAAGCCCTAGTCTATTGGACTTCTAGTCCCAAGTGTATTACCTTTGGCTGGTTAAAGTGCTCTTAGGCCATGTGTTCACTTGATCAGTAGGCAAACCATATAGCATTGTGACCTTGGTCCTATCATAGTTTTGTGCCGATCTCAATGGTCTTTGGGCTTAGGGTTTGACAGAGCTTTGGGGGCATTGATAGCCACAGACAGGTATAAGAACCGGAGACTAATCTGTCCTTGGTGATTCCGACAGTGACTGACTCTGGGCATAGTTTGATTGACAGGCACATTTAAAGAGATGCAAGAAGCTCTGGTGTGCTAGTGTATAGTACTATGACTATAGATAACAATAGTGGACAGGAAATTTCAAAAATCTAGAAGGAAGAATTTTGAAAGTGTTTACCATATAAAATTATAGAAATAAGTTTCTTGAAGAAATACACATGTTTAGTCTTATTTAAACTTTATACATGTATACACAATTTAAAATGGCTAATTACCCCGTTAATATGTGCTATTTTGTGATTTTTGTATCAGTTAAAAGTAAATTGAATTTTTAAAAATAAGTAAAACACACATGCAAATATATGCAGATATACAAGTTTTAAGAGGAGAGAGAAATCAAGGTATAATCTGGAATAAACAAAGAATAGAAATGGATATGTCAGCTAATAGCCTATGCAAGAAGGGGTTCCAATGAATAATATTGTATCATTTTTTCAAAGATGCAAACAATTTAAGCTACCAAATATCTATTTTCCTGACAACAAATTCTAAGGACATATGGGGGATTCTTATCTGTAACTTCAGTTTTTTAGTAAATATAGTTTCAGTAAATACAGCAACATTTTTCAAAAGGATGCCTCTTAAGCAGATTCTCAAATATAAATAAATAAACCTGAGGGTCACATTAAATAAAATTTCAGTAGAGCTTAGAATACCTGGAGTTGGAAGTCCACAAGATCCTCTAGTACTTTCTGTCT
Organism: Marmota flaviventris; assembly: GCF_047511675.1. Classification (NCBI taxonomy): domain Eukaryota; kingdom Metazoa; phylum Chordata; class Mammalia; order Rodentia; family Sciuridae; genus Marmota; species Marmota flaviventris. The sequence continues at coordinate 1,221,383 of NC_092519.1, forward strand.
AACTTAAGCTCTTGGCTTTAATAGTATGAGTTTATTTTGGTTGTTTGAAGGGTTTAGTTTGTTGGAAGTGTTGCAGAAGGAATAAAAATCCACTGAGCAGTATAAAATAAGAGAAATTGAAGCTTTGTATTTGTCCCAATTATCTATATTTCCCCATAATATTCCCAGTTCTTTACGTTGAAGAGTCCCAGAGATTAGCGTAAGATCACTAAATTAACACTTGATAGGCCCAAGAACAATCTGGCATATATCAGATTATATAGGCATCCCTTAGAGATATTGTTAGAAAGCTAGTAATATGTTGTCTCTGTCTCTCTCTCATTTATATTTTTTGTGGCACAGGGGACGCCTCCCAGGAGACTCAGGTGTGACCCACTGAGTTACATCCCCAGCCCCTTTTTCTTATTTTGACATAGGGTCTCACTATATTGCCTAGGCTGGCCTTGAACTTGCAATCCTTCTGCCTCAGTCTTCTGAGTTCTGGGATTGCAGGTATGTGGCACTATGCCAAGCCAGTTTGCAAGCTGTACATGGAGCTCACTAGTATTTTGTATTCATGGCTCACCAACTTTCAAAGAGAATCAAGTTTGCTTATATACTTGGCATTAAAGAAACTCATAAAGTTTCTAGTTTAAATGCATATTTATCCTTCTTAGACCATGAGTTTCATAAGGAAAGAGACTGTCTTGTTTATCACTATATATTCATAAAGAAGCACATGGTTTGAAAATTAGAATATATTAACAAAATGATTATTTAAGGAAAGACTTACTATATCTGTTTTCCTGTTTATTAAAGGTACTTTATAATTAGGGAGAGGTGGCATTGTCCTGGCATTATCCCCATGTTTTGATTGAGTATAGACAACTCTAAATGTTTAAATAACTTATACATCCTATAATCACTTTCTCCATTAAGAAGTAGTAACAATGTCTTTTGAACACAATTCTACTTTGTCATAGCCTAATATGCACCATTGGCTCCTGTCATGCAAACACTGAACAGACATGGTGCACAAAACAGAGTATTGCAGATGCTGCAAAAATAAGACCTGATTCTTACCTCTGAAGCAAGAAAAGCAGGGGAACATATAAAATTAAAAGATAAACATTTTTAAGATATAAGATATGAAAGAAGTAACAATATATGACAGCAGAAACATCTAACACTAACGAGAGAGGATCTGAAACTTTTGATGAAAAATTTTGGAAGGCTAACAATGATATAGAGTCTGGTGGCCCATATGGACATGGCAGGATTTTGGCCTCCATGACCTTCTCAGTCTCTTTTCCTGTCCACGAAAATGCCTTGTTACAGGACACAATGGACTTTGCAGATTTAATTAAGGCTTATTGACCTTAAAATGGGGAGATTATCCTGGATTATCTGGCTAGAACCAATATAATCAGATGAACTCTCTTTGATCTCCATTTTGTTTACTGAATCTTTTTTATTTATTTATTTATTTATTGGTGGGGTTTCATTGCACCATGCTCAAAGAATATATTTTTCTAATGGAAAAAATTTTGGCTTATATGTTCCTCACAGATTTTTCTATACCATCATTTTCAACCATTTTGTGTTCTACTTTTAACTATACCTTTTAGAAACAGGATATTGTTGGGATTTTCATCTAATTTTAGAAACTTTTGTCTTTGTTTGCCTTATGTTTATATAGGAGGTTCTGATGCATGTGCTGAGACTTGAGCATCCTTATAGATACACTTTTAATATTTATTTACTTTCTTGCTTTTCCCACATGTATACTGTTTTAATTTACTATTTAAATTTTATATTGGTTGTGTCACTTCTGTTTTATGAACCCCCAGACTTTTCTGAGACTAGTACCTGGATGGAATTAGAAGGCTAAATTTTTCAAATGCAATTGAGGAAGTGCCTCCCAGTTCCAAGCTTCATTTATTCTACCGTGATAACATCTCTTCATTGGGGTGTTCCAGGGCAGCATAGGAAAATCCACCGATATAAATAGAATCATCCTCCCTAGGTTATGCCCTTGCCTTGTATCCTTTTCCTCATCAGTTTCACTGAGTCATTTATCTTTCATGCTGGAACCCAAGCACTTTCTTTATATATAGGTGAGGATGTTTCACACAGTTATTTCATGTGTCATGTATGACTCTGAGTCTGGTCAATATTGTGACTTCTCCATTGTTGTCCCTTCATTCATACTGGAAGAGGAAGCCCATAGTAGCATGACAGCTTGTTTCAAAAACTTTGGTTTTATAAAAGTAAATTCATTTGATATTTTGAAACAGATATAAACACAATGATATGTTATTCATGTTCTCCTTAGCTTAGAAAATCTAGTCATTGAAAATGATGGGAAATCTCTCTTCTCTGTGCATAGTACTATATGGATTTAACAGCACTATATTAATGATCATATTAACAATCAAACACTAGATGTTGTAATTGAGGGTTGACTGAATTAAGAAGTTTTTTCCTATATTTATATAATAAGAAGCACACATGAAGCTCAAATATAGGTCCTTTGACTCCCCCAATTTTGTTCTCTATGCTAACTTTAAGAACATTTCTTGGAGCCACAAAAATAAAGCCACAAATAAAGTATATGTTTTTAAGTTTTATGAGTGATAGAAAACAACAGCTTAAAAAAAAATAGGCTTTAAAATCCCAAAGAGAAAGCAAATATCCATCTGGAAGGAATGCTTATATTTCAATTTAGATTTCTGGTAAATTTCTATTTTTGATATAATCTCAAATTCATGGAAATTTGCAAGAATATATTAGGAACTTACTTTATTCTTCAGATTCAGCATTTTTAAAATCAAAATTCTCTAATTCATTCACAAAGAAAGATATACTCAATGGAAAAAAGGATTTATTGTAATACTTAGAGTATTACATGATTTTTTTGTGTTTGTGAATAAGGGTAAATTCTAACACTCATCCCCACACACATATACACAAATTGAAAAAATATGTACAAAGTATTTATAGTGGTTTCTACATAGTGGTATGATTATTAGTAATTTTAATTTCTTTTTTTTTTTTTGCTTATTTATATTTTCTAATTTTTCCTCAGTGGACATATTATTTATGTAATAAATAAAAATAGAAGTCACATTATAAAATAAAATAAAATCACATTTCTCTCTCCCCTCCTCCTCTCCTCTCCTTTAACCTTAGTGTCTTGATATCTCTAATATCAAGCCTATTTCTGCAGAGTGCAGAGCTCAAGGCCAGTATCCACTAGAAGCCAGGATTAACACAGAATGCTAAGCTTATTCACAGTAACTTTTGAACATGGAAAAGTCAGACTTTGTTCAAAAACAAAAGGAACAGTTTTTAAAATATTTTTTTAGCTGTTGATGAACCTTTATTTTATTGATTTATATGTGGTGCTGAGGATCAAACTCAGTGCCTATCCATGCTGGGCAAGTGCTCTACCACTGAGCTACAACCCCAGTTCAAAGGGAACATTTTTTGAATGACAGAATATTTATTGAGCAAAGTGCTATAGCTATATTCATAATAAATTCTGAATAATATTCTGTCAGAAAAAAATACATAGATTCAAATGCAATACTATAAGATGCACTTGGAACTTCTATCAACTGAAAATGTTTGGGGTATAAGCAAGACCATATGCATGCCAGAAAGAAACAGGTCATAACACATAAAATTGGGTAACTGATTTGCAGCAGTTTTCCATGGCTAAATATACTACTTATCATTTGAAGTTTTGAGAAGCAAGTGCATTGGTCTGAGCCAAAACACAGTCTCCATTTGCTTAGTTTTGGAAAATAACTTGGACCTTTTTTTCATAATTACAGTTTCAAACAGTGGTAGCTGACACACCAAATGTACAGAATTTTGAATTTCATTCAAAATAAAGTCAAAGTTAAGGTCACATCATTGTCCTCAAAGTCAGACTTTGTTCAAGAATCAACTAGAAGAAGGATGATTAAGGAAGAAACAGAACATTTTCTTCCAAGTGTTATTGACTTTGCATTGATTGATGTTTTAGCTCTGTCCACTCTCTGATATTGAAAAGAGGATAAGCAAAGGAATTATTTTGAGTACACTCATTTTTAATTTCAGTTCAATATTGGCTTGGAATAAAGTAAATAGTGAAATAATGGTAAAGACAAGAGGGTTAGCAGATATATTTTTAAATAGTATCAGAGGGACTTTCCGAAACAGCACAAAGGGAACACATTTTATGTGGTTGGAGTCAGTCTTCATTGAAAATATTCTTGCAATTTCTGATTTTTAAGATGATACTATGCATAGTTTTAAGATCTTTTTGGGGGGAAAGATAAACTTTTTGAATAGCAATAGTGGCAGAAAAGTTGTCTTCAGCCATAATACCCTAAAAAGACACAGAATATTCACATTCCTCTTTTCATGGTATACAAACACAAGCCCCTTAAAAAATGATTCACTAAAAACTATACCTGTGTTTGGCTTTAGCTGGTTTTACCCAGGTTCCCCCAAATTTTCTGTTTATAGTAGACTCTCATATATATTTGGAATGAATAAATAACAAAATATATATAAACATAAATATAACTTAATTTATAAAAATGATACAAATGAATATCAATTAATGTCTAACAAATTATAACTGTGTTGAACCTCAACATATTTTGACATACACATATGAAGATAAATGCTAATCTAATATTTGTTGAGTTGTATTAAGTTGTACTGACTATTAAACAATTGAATCCCAGGTGAACTGTTTTATGTGTGAGTGCGCGCGCGCGCACACACACACACACACACACACACACACACATGTATTCAAATGTAGGTACCATTTTATCTGCACAGAGAAAGTGTTTGGATATTACTGGTCAGAAAAGTTTTCACTTAGTTATCTTGGAAAGTAGTTGATTTTTAAATAGCATATGATAAATATATGAATATCATTAGTTACAGAATTCTCCAAGAATGGACATTTGATAGGAAGTTCATTTCAAGTGGCCACATGTCCAAATTATTTTAAGACTAGAAATATCATTTTATTTTTAATCATGACAGTTTGTTTTGGAAATTAAGTTAGATATTCATTCAAGATATATAGGAGTACCTACTAGAAAAATTTGGAGAGGCTGTGAAAAGCCACCTAAAACCAAAGTGTATGCATTGAATGTTGTATTAGTTAGCATTTTGCCTCTGTGAGAAATACCTGAGAAAAACAATTTAGTAGAGGGTAGATTTATTTTGGCTTATGGTTGCAGAGTTTTCATTCCACAGTTGCCTGGCTCCAGCTCAGAGCACCATGGCAGTAGTACCTGGTGGAGAAAAGACGCTGAACTCATGGCAGCCAAGAAGTACAGTGAGAGAGAGAGCGGTCGGGGGAGGGGCTAGAGACAAACCTCCCAGGGCAAACTCCCAGTGATCCTCTTCCTCCAATCATTTCATAAGTTCCACCTCTGAGCATTGCTGCATTGGTGGCCAAGCCTTCAACACATAAAACTTGTTGGGCATTCCAGATCAGACCATAATAAAGGTTTAGGAGTTATGTAGTCTGAAGTAAGTAGTAAAAATAAATATGAATGGTTTAAAACTCAATATTTCACTTTTTTAAAATTAAATTTAGGATCTCCAAAACAGAATTACTTATAATACTCTTGCAAAAGTAGTTATTCTGTTTCCCAGGGCCTGGCGTTTTGACTCAGTGGTAGTGCACTTGCCTGGCATTTGTGAGGCACAGGGTTTGATTCTCAGCACTGCATATAAATAAATAAAATAAAGGTCTATAAACAACTAAAAATACTAAAAAATGTTTCCTTACTATACATGCCAACAAGTAGTAGTACATAGATCATAATACAAAAATCTGCATGCATAACCAAACTGAAACTAATACTGTTAGTTTTGAAACTGATAATCTCACATTTTTAAAATAACTTCCTATTAATATGACTTTTGAATTTGAATTGAATCATGCATAAAGGCAATGATTTTATAAAAAGTATAGAAGATTTTATGTTGCTATTTATCTTGATATATACACCATACCAACATAATTAGACAACAAGAGTCAGAATTTTTATGAGACAAAGGGAAACACAGAAAGTGCTCTACTGTTTTTTTTTAAATTATGGTGTTCTACAGCACCTCAAGAATGATTTCCAATCTTAACTCTGCCCCCTACTACTTGTGTGACCTTGGATAAAAATGTAAATGCATGTAATACTTCTGTGCTGCAGTTTTCAATCGTATAAGTTTTTTGGGGAGGACTAAATAAATGTATATGAATTACTTAGACAAGCACCACATAATAAGCACTTAATAAATATTAATGTTTTAATGGAAGGAAGGCCAAATTGTAAATACGAGAAAACCCATAGTCCAACTAAGTTTCATCATTAAAGAAGAATGAATAAAAACAAATAAGCTGGAGCTGAAATTCGAAATGTTAACAACGTAAGCAAAATAAAGGCAGTATGAGAAATGAAGTATCAAGTTGAACAACAAATTATTAGATTGATGATATAAATTGAAATTAATCCAAGCATTGGCACATCAAGACAATAATTGAAATTGCCAGTATAGGAAAATATAATTAGGAATCAAAGAGAAAACACAAAACATTGCATCAGAAATTAGGAAGGAAATAAAATTATTGATAATGATGGAGATTAGTTGATATCAATTTCCACACTTTTGTCTTTCTCGTCTGGTAAACTTAGATTCAATGTCCAGAGACCAAAACAAGTGGGAAGATTCAAAGTCATATAGTTTGAAACATGGTTTCTTTTACATGCTTCTGAGCTAATAACAATGGAAGCAGCTAGCTGAATCTCAGGTATGGGTAAATAAGATCACAGAGAGATGGGAAGTAGGAAACAAATGTTAGGTACCTGGGAAGTTGTTTCTGCCTTAGAAATGTGACAATATTTGGAATATAAAGTGGAACTTCTCAATTTTTGCAAGTTTTTATGTACTGACATACATTTATGTAGTTACTATGTTCTCTCCTACTTCTGAATAAGTATTACTTTTGAAAATCCTGCTTCAAAAACAGTAAATAAATAAAATCAGAAAAAAAATTGATTCAGTTGAATAAAGGAAATTGAAGGCATATGATTGGTCCAAAGACTTAGGGAAGAGTTACCACAAATCTAGGAGATGGATATAATGACAATTTTTATTTTTTTAAAGATTTTTTTTAGTTGTATATGGACGCAATACCTTTATATATAAGCAATACCTTTATTTTATTTGTTTATTTTTGTTTGGTGCTTGGGAATTGAACCCAGTGCCTCACACATGCTAAGCAAGCTCTCTACCACTGAGCTACAGCCCCAGCCCATAATTAGGATACTATTTCATAGTCATTTGCATTGTGTATTTTTTCCAGCACCCAGGAGAGTGCTTGACACTTTGTAATTAATGAATATATTTTTGCTAAATGATTGAGGCTTTTCTTATCTAGGCAGGCCAAGCAACTCTTCCATCTCATCCCATAATAGCCCTGTAGTGAATATAATCTTATGGCAGAAATGAGGCAAAGAGACTTCCTCATTTCTAATGCTTTTTAAGATGGTTGCCCTACTTAATTTATTAAATATGCCAGCTCTAGTCTTTTGCATTCGGTAGTAGTTCCCAGGCATATATATGCCAATAGAATTATCAGTTGACTGGAACTTTATTTACCAGACACTTTCCACCGCAGGAAACTCTAGCCATAGTAGCTAGTGACAAGTGTCATCTTCTTGGGATATTATAGGCAACAATAATGACAGCACTAATAGCTCACAGTTACCAGTGCACCCACCGGTATCTAAAGTAGCAATTTCAAACCAAGTGTGACACTATTAAGGACTTTACAGTCATACTGATATTACCACTAGTAGTGCACAATTTCAAGTTCATTCAAGCACACATAATCTTGTCAGTTTCTACTGAGATTACTAGACATGATTTGCTGCCAAATATTAAAATGTACATTTAATGGTTGGTAAAATATGAGGGAAGCATCTTGGTTAATTTTATTTATCATTTATCTTTTTTATTTTTTATTACTTTTATTTTTATTTATTCTTTTTATATATACATGACAGTAGAGTGTATTTTGACACATTGTACATACACGGAGTATAATTTATTCTAATTAGGATGCTTTACATGTTTTACATGTTGTGGAGTTTTACTGGTGGTGTATTCACATATGAACATAGTAAACTTAAGTCTGATTCATTCTACTGTCTTTCCTATGCCCATCATCCCTCCCTTCCCTTCATTTGACTTTGTCTAATCCAATGAGCTTCTGTTCTCCCCTCCACCATTCTTATTTTGAGTTAGCATTCACATATCACAGAGAATATTCAGTATTTATTTTGGGGGGAGGGGGGTTGGCTTATTTCACTTAGCATGACAGTCTTCACTTCCATTCATTTACCTGCAAATGCTATAAACTCATTATTCCTTATAGTTGAGTAATATTCCATCAAGTATATATTTATAACATTTTCTTTATCCATTTATCTGTTGAAAGGCACCTAGATTGATTCGATAGCATAGCTGTTTTGAACTGAGCTGTTATAAACATTGATGTGGCTCTATCACTGAAGTTATGCTGTTTTTAAATGATTTGGGTATATACCAAGGGGTGACATAACTGGGTCAAATGGTTGTTCCATTCCAAGTTTTCTGAGGAATCTCCATACTGCTTGCACCAATTTGCAGTCATACCAGCAATATGTAGGGGGAAGTACCTTTTTTTCCCCACAACCTCGCCAACATTTATTGTTACTCATGTTCTTATTCATGTTCTTTCTTTCTTTCTTTCTTTCTTTCTTTATTTTGGTACCAAGGATTGAACTCAAGGGCACTTGACCACTGAGTCACATTCCCAGCCCTATTTTGTATTTTACTTAGTGACAGGGTCTCACCAAGTTTCTTAGTACTTTGCTTCTGTGGAGGCTGGCTTTGAACTCGAAATCCCCCTGCCTCAGCCTCCTGAGCTACTGGGATTACAGGCATGCACTGCCATGCCCGGTGTTACTTGTATTCTTGATAGTTGCCATTCTGAATGGAGTGAGATGGAATTTCAGTGTACTTTTTAATTTGCATTTCTCTAATTGCTAAAGATGTTGAACATCTTTTTATATATTTTTTCAGCATTCTATTTTTTGCTCTGTGAAATGCCTGTTCAGTTCCTTTGCCCATTTATTGATTGGGTTATCTGGTTTGTTTGGCATTAAGTTTTTTGAGTGTGTGTGTGTGTGTGTGTGTGTGTGTGTGTGTGTGTGTGTAGATAGATAGATGGATATACAGATGTCTATCTATCCTGGAGAAGATTAATGCTCTCTCTGAGGTGCATGTGGTAAAGACTTTTCCCACTCTGTAGGTTCTCTCCTTATGTTATTGACTATTTCCTTTGCCACGAAGATGCTTTTTAGTTTGATACTATCCCATTTATTGATTCTTGATGTTATTTCTTGTACTTTAGGAGATTTTTGAGGAAGTTGGTTCTTAGCTGACATGATGAAGAGCTGAGTTTACATTTACCTGTAGTAGGCTTCAGGTCTCTGGTCTAATTCCTAGGTCCTTGATCCACTTTGAGTTGAGTTTTGTACATGGTAAGAGATAAGGGTTTAGTTTCATGTTGTTCCATATGGTTTCCAGTTCTCCAAGCACCATTTGTTGAAGAGGCTATCTTTTCTCCAATGTATGCTTTTGGCACTTTTGTCTAATATGAGATAACTGTATTTATGTGGGTTTGTCTTTGTGTACTCTATTCTGTACCATTGGTCTACATGTCTATTTTGGTGCCAATACCATGTCATTTTATTACTATAATTCTATATTATAATTTAAGGTCTGGTATTGTGATGCCTCCATATCACTTTTCTCCTGAGGATTGCTTTGTCTATTCTGGGCCTTTTATTTTTCCAAATGAATTTCATGACTGATCTTTCTATTTCTATGAGAAATGCCATTCGAATTAATAGAAATTATAATAAATCTGTATAGCACTTTTGATAGTGTGGCCATTTTGTCAATATTAATTCTGACTATCCAAGAACATGGGACATATTTCCATATTCTAAGGTCTTCTTTAATTTCTACATTGAAATTTAATTTCTACAATGAAAATTACAGAACAATAAAGACAGTAAGTGAAGAAGATCTTGGTGTATTTTAAATGCCAGGAACTTAACAACCAGGTAGATCTGGTTGGAGATTTGTAGAAAAAAAGTTTTTTCAAGTCCTCTGTGTTACTTTGTAGAAAAAAGTTTTTTCAAGTCCTCTGTGTTACTTCTAGATATTTGGCCTTAGTGAACTTATTTTTTTCTGTCGGAACTCCTCACCTAAACACATTCCTGAAAAAATAAAAATAGTATCTTGGGATGCAGTAGGACATAGTGGTTAAAAGCATTGCTCTATGTTCTGCTTCTGTTCAAGATGTGGGAAATTGAATAAGCACATTTACTCCATAATGAAGAGAAAAATCCAAATAAAGTACAAAATTATAATTTTTCTTGTAGCCCATTCGAGACCTGAGGTTGCAGGGCCATCAGGGTACCTATTCTTCTCCAAGGAGAGATGGAATACACAAACTCTTTCACCTAAGACAGAGCACCAGAGAAGTATAAAACTTTCACATGAGTGGGCAATAAGGAATCAGTAACACTTTGAACCAATTGTTAATGTCCAAGTGTATGTTGTTGTGACAGTAACAAAGCCGCTGGAGAAACAGACACAAGATGAATTAACATCAGCTTACAGGTTCCTTTCTATGGTCCTCCAGATTTGCTCAAGAAAAAGACTAGAAGCAGGCCAGGAACCCAGAGATAGCTTCCCTTGCTGGTGCATAAAAGATTTGAAAATTATCATTACTGTTTGGACACTCTGTCAAAAGTCTTCAATTCCCCAAAGGGCAGCATATGTTGTCACTCCTATGGCACAGGTAAAGGCCAACTGTTACTAGAAAAAGGATAGATGAGGAAAATCCCTTTATTTCTAGAAGGAAGGCAAGGCCAATAAAGGCTGCAGAATTATATAACAATCCTTTAGAATTCTCCTCCAAATGATGTGGAATCTATTTCCTACCAAAAGTTCATAATAAATATATAATAAAATTTGACTCAGTGTCAGAGTACATGATATGTTTAAAGTGCTACCAGCTCTGTTTTGAAGAGATAATTATCACCAGTAACTGTGACTACCTGAGAGCAGACTGTGTACCAGTAAGATGTAACACCTTATTGAAAATATTCTCTACTATGCCACTAATCCAAAAATGGCAAAGGGGAGCAATAGTTCAGAATAAATAGAAAGAGTCCATGTTAAAAATTAAAATAGGAAAAGAAGCAAAGTAAGGGAGGGTGCAGAAGAAGGAATAGTGAGAAAAGAAAAAAAATAGTATATGTCCCATTTTAAAAACAATATAAGATTGGATATAAGATTGGATTAAAGTTTGTGATAACAAATAATGGGACAATCAATACAGAAGATAATAAAATACAAGTGAAATTAAAACCTAATATTAAAAAGATTACAATATTTTTGGCTCTAGTGCCTCCAGAAAGGCTTTGCTCCATCCACCTCTGGCATGATCATGGGCTGCTCTAATAGTTCCCTGGTACCCTGGGTTGCAATGTGCCCTCTTGTGGCTGAGGGGAAAGGTTCTGGGGCATCTCTGACCCATGGCTAAACCAATTCTGGGCACCCTACCTACTGTTCTCTTCACACTGCTGGCAGCAACAGAACTGTTTCCATCTTAAAATTAAGAAACCTTGGGCATAATTCAACAAACATAAGAGGATTTTTAACTGTAGAAAGAAGGCAGAACACATAGGGACACAGGAATTAGGTAACTAGTGGAAGTTAGTTCCCTGGGTTTTCTTGTTGGCGTTTAAATATGTTAGAAAGGATGCTGCAGAAGTTTTCAATGTAGAACCACCAATAGGCACAGACAAAAATATCTCCAAGTAAAGCCTGTTTGTCTTAACCAAAATACCAGAGAAAGAAGGACCCAAGACAGCAGAAACACTTTGGATACATCCATCCTATTCCCAACAAACATCAATGGAATAGTTTCCTCCAAAATATCCACAAATATGCATAGTTTGTAGGACCAAAAATAAAACCCATCCTGCACTTACCCTTGGATCTATCGGAAACAGTAGTTTTTTGTCTTGCTTTAGGCATCACCAAAATTCTTGATGAGATGATCTTTGGTCTCCTGGTTGGCAAAAGTAGTTGATGGAGGTAGGTGATGCTACACTTCCCCCAGTGAGTGGAATGCTGATCTTGACTTGCCAAGGGGAAATACCAGCATCATCAATAGCATTTAAAGGCACCCTGTTCTTTTAAACCCATATGGCAGCAAGGAAATGTAATGAGAGTAGAATTATTCACCACTGTACCTCACCCACACTATTTGGTGTCAGTGAGTCTTAACAGATAGCTGAGCTTCTACTACCATTGGATATCTATGAGATTTATGAAGAAGTTCAAATCAGGACTTGTTAGTGTTTCACTTTCTAAGTACCCCTGAAATGAGTATGATCCATTAGACAGGCAAACTGCTACACCTGTCCAGATTAACCAAGCAGAACGAGGTGTTAAGAGATAGGGTTGGTTTGTTCTACAAGTATCCCTTCCCCTGGTATCAGCTGATCCCAAACAGGATCTGAGTTTACACTCTTACTGAGTAGCCACAAAACAGTATGAGTAAACTCTCTCCCCTTACTTCTCCCTGAGAAGAATAAGATGTAGTGGGGATCTATACTCTTACTTGGAGTCAAGGTGATGGTGTTAATTGGTGCTTCATTTTTATTTTTGCTGAGAAGATAAGTATCAGCAGAGCTGAGTAGAGAGCTGAGCCTCCACCCCACCTGTGTGCAATAAGTCAGACACTAATTTGATCAGGGTGGTATGGGTAGGGCCCCTGGAATAATAAGATGAATCATAAGAAAACTGATACAAATTTTAAATCACGAATCACAAAAATACAATAAACAGCAATTGTTAATTTTCTTTTTAAAAAATCAACAACAAATAGATGACTAAAATGTAAATTATAGAACTAGAAGACTGTAGAATAAAAGAAAACTGGATTAATGAGCTTATACATAGTGAAGAAGACAAGAAAAGAACCAATCAACTTGAGGAAAGATCAATAGGGTTTCCCCAATCTGAACAGAAAAATAAATAAATTAGCAACCTATGTAATAATAACAAGTTAACTTCCATATCCTCACTTGCTCAGAAGAAAATTAAAGAAAAAGTCAGACTGAAAAAGTATTTTAGGAAATAATAACATAAGTCTAATTACATATACAGAAAGACCCAAACCTGTAGATTCAGGATCTAGAGAGAAGTTTAAATTAAAAAGCAAAAGAACATCTAACACAGATCATAATTTATCTTTGCAAATGTATAGACAAAAATTCCTGAAGTATGTTGGCATATGATTCTAGGAACCTTGTGTAATAAAGATATAATAATCAAGAGAGGGATTAGATTTCAGAGGATGATTCTCTGCTTACGTAAAGAGCCTGAGTGGCAAGAGATGGCAGGACTGTTTGTGGTTATTTCAGTTTGAAGTGATTGGCTAGGAATTCCTTAATCATCAAGTATGATAGCTATCCTCTGACTGATTTTTCCAAGGAATGTTGAAACCAGAGAAAAAATCCCTAAGCTGTTCAGTATATAATGTCTGTAGAATTTCCTCTAGTTTTGATTTTTGAAAATATCAAGTAAATCTGACAAAGGAATTCAAAGGTTTAAATTACCCACATACACCAATACAGGCTAATCATATTGTTAATATTCATAAATTGTTTAGTATGGTACCAAGACTGATGTGTGTTGCAGAACCCTTTGGAATAGGTATGGAAGAAAACTTTAAGGATAAATTATTTACCAGAACCAGTGTTATACAAGGTTATGGAGGAGATGATTTTACATAGTTTGGAGGTGGTTCTCATGTGGTTGAGTATCATTGAAATGACTGAATGCATATATTATAGGGGCAAAGATGGATGCAGTAATAGAATGGAGAATTGTTAAGTAAAAGCAGACCACAGCCACAAAATCTACATGTAATCCCTTAATGGTACATCCCAAAAGCCAAATATTAGAATCCCAAATCCAGCATTTTTTACATAGGAGCGACATTGAGCACCCAAAAGCCAAAAGGGATTATAACAACATACTAGAGGAAGAAAATGTTATATGAAGAAACATATAGCAATCCTTTGTTTAATACCAATATTTAAAGTATTATTTAACAACAGAAAATTCATCGGGATCTAGGAGAAAATACCAGTTAATGGTATGTGGGTAGAAAGAAAATACAAAATAATATTGTAAGAGGTCTTAAAAATTCAGATAATCTGCTCTTTAAAACAGAGATCCTAAAATCCAATTAAGGAAATTCTGGATTAAATAAGAAATGATTCATTTTCTTATGCCTTTCCAATAAGATTAAGGGATGGAAGAAAGAAAAAGCAATTATAAAATGGTTCTGTATTGATGTACACCTGTCTTCAAATTTATCCAAGTCTTACTGTGCAAGTGTCTCCAATGAGAAAGAAAGAGAAATGGGCTAGAAATATGAGTGGAAATTTTTACAAAGGGGATTTGTAGATGGAAAACAAGCATATAAAAACATGTTCAACTATATCAACCATAGGAGAAATTCAAATCAAAATGCTAATTGTATATCATTATACATGCACCAGAATAACTTAAATATAAAGTGATAGCACTAAATTCTAGTGAGAATGCAGAGAAATTATATCCCTTGTAGATTGCTGGTGGGAATTTAAAATGGTACAACCAACTGGAAAGTCATATGAAAATTTCTCACACAACTAAACAATACATTTATCAGATGACCTAAAAATTGTATTCTTGGGTATTATTCCAGAAAGTTGGAAGATCACAGTCACACTCAAAATTTATACAGGAATGCCATATCATCTTTATTTTAATCTTCTAAAATTAGAAACAACAAAGATATCTATGATAATTAATTTATGTGTCAACTTGTTTGGGTTAATGAATACTTAGAAACCTGGGAATACTTCTGTGTGTGTCTATGAACACGTTTCTAGAACATGTTAGTTAACTGAGTGAAGAAAATCAGCCATTAATGTAGGTGGGCACCATTCTACTGGCTAGGTCCTTGAATAGAATGAGAGGGACGTTATTATTCCTATGTGTGGTTATGTTTGTGCAATTAATCTCCATCACGTAAAAACCAGAGAAATGAAAAGTTGTGCTCCATTTGTGTAAAAAATAAAATAAATTTTTAAAAATGGAGAGAAAAGGATTCCCATATCTTTTCAGGAATAGAAACACTTCTTCTCCTGACCTTCAACATCAGTACTCCAGACTTTCTGGCTTTGGGACTCTAGGACTCATACTAGCACCCTCAGGGTTGATAGGCCTTAAGTTTCAGACTGAGAATTAATGATACCTTTGACTTCTCTGGTTCTGAAATTTTCAAACTTAGACTGAGCAATGATAATTGCATCCCAGGGTCTACAGCTTTCAAATAGCCTATTTTAGGACATCTTAGTGCTTATAGCTGCCTAAGTCAATTCCTTTAATAGATCTCTTATTATTTCTGCCTCCCTTCTTGCCTGACTGATTATCTATCTATCTTCTATCTATCAACCTGACTTTATACTTTTGTTTTGTTTTTCTAGAGAATTGTGGCTACATAGTGTTCTTTAATAAATTAATGATTTATCAAACCAAATGGATTAATCAATGAATGATTGAAGCAAACAAAAAAAAAACTATTATTACACACAAATTGATTAGATCACAGGCGATTTATTCTGAGTGATTTATTCTGGTTCCAAACCGAGTTATTCCATTTATGTAACATTTTTTTCTAATGAAAAAAAATCATAAAAATCATAAAGAATAAATTACTTGATTTCAGGGATGGAGAAGTGACTAGAGGTGACTATGGTTATATATATATGTAGCAAAAGTGTTCCTTGGATGGAACTGTTCTGCATGTTGACTATAGTAATAGTTACAGAAAATGCTACACATGAGAAAATTCCACAGAACCAAACGCAAATACATATAAAAATTTGTTAATGTAAACCTGGTGAAATATTAGTAAGTTAAATGAATTGTGTCAATATCAATTTCCTAATGAAAAAGTAATATATTTGTGGAAGACATAACCATTGGGGCAACTTGAGTGAAAGGAATAAGGTAACTAATTGGTGGAGATTCAATTTAATGCTACTTAAAATCATAATATATGCAAATCTTGTAATGTAGATGTACTCAATAATATTGATGACTCTCAATTTTCACTGAGTGAAAGAACCATACAAAAGTACAAATTGTGATTCCATTTATATAAAACTCTAGAAAATATAAACTAATCTACAGATCCAGAAAGCTGATCAGTGCTTGTATGGCAATGGACAGGGCTTGGGGAAGTGGTTTGAGGAAACTGTTTAGGTAATGATAATATTCTTTTTTTTTTTTTTTTAATAATGGTGATGGTTTTACAGGTGAAATGTTAAATCTAATTTATTATTTTATGTGTAATTTATTACATGTAATTTATTACATGTCAATTATATCTAAATAAAGATGTTCAAAATAAAAACAGTCATATCCTAGGAGCAAAATATGATGAAAAATATTGTTAACCATTGGCATAAATGACATATTAAACTCTAAGTGGCCAATGTTTTTAAATGCTCACTCTTCAATAGAAGAATAATAATCATGAATTTAAACAAGAAGTAATAATGGATAGAAAAGCAAAAGGTACAATCTAGTCAACTAATAAATCATCCATATGGTGTTACATTTAATATTTTTTAAATAAACATTGAACAATTAAACAAGAATAAATTTACTTTTAAAGATATAATTCAACTTCATCAAAGTACACGCATAAATCATGTAAGAACTTAAACTCTCATTTGCACTTTGATTTACTGATTTAAGCATGAGCACAAATAAACTCTTCATGAAATGACAGCACATAAGAAATTAATTTCTTTTATATTATTGCTTTTATTTTACAATCACCGTGCTATCAATGTTTATTTAGAAACAGCTGTTTAAGTGCTAGAATACATGTGTCATACAAGACCACAGAATAGTGGCCTGAAATGCACTGCAAGCCATACTAGATCCTGAGGAACTTACTTTAGAAAGGAAAGCAGTAACTTAATTACATGATATCTAAGGTTAATAGTATAACAAGAATTTCTCCACATTAATTCCCTCACATAATATATCTGATAATTAATGTACAAGTGCTAATAATGTCCTTTTTGTACCTTATATATACACATTTAAAACTTATTAGCAGGGCTGGGGTTGTGGCTCAGTGATAGCGCACTCGCCTAGCACGTGAGGCACTAAGTTCAATCCTCCGCACCACATAAAATTCAATAAATAAAATGAAGGCTTTGTGTCCAACTATAACTTAAAAAAAAACTTACTGACTGCAGGCATCTTTTAGAAATTAAAACAATAAAAGATTTTTGAGGGGTGAGAAGAATTTTCTAAGAGGCTAGATGAAAAAAAGAGTATATATTTCATGACTCCATTTTTATAAACCTCTAGAAAATGGAAACTGATAGTGGCCACAAGCAAGACAGTAGTTACCTGGAGATGGGGGTACAGGGAGGGGTAGGAGGGAGATATTGCCAAGAAGCATGCTGTAGTTTGAATATGGTTTGGTCCCCAGTATATTTGGTATTGAAAGGTTGGAAGACAACTTTAAGAGGTGGGGCCTAGTGGGAGATGATCACCCCTTTAATAATCACCCCTCTGAAGATACTAATGCTCATCATGCTGATTGTAGGACTGAATTTGTTTCCATGAGAGAAGAGATGTTATAAAGGAGCAATTTTGACCCTTTCCTACTCTGTTTCTCTCTTTCCATGTGATTTACCTCTCACATACACACACACATACTTCCTTCATCATGTGAAGCCATCAGCCCATGTTATGACATAGCAGGAAGGCCCTCATCAGAGGCCAACTAGGTGAGGCTGCCCAATCTCAGACTTTCAGCTTCCAAAATTGTGAAATCTTTTTTTAAAAAATAATGTACCCATCCTCAGGTATTTTACTATCACAAAAGGGACTAACAGCATTTGGAAATTTTAAGGAATGATGGATATATTCACTCTTATAATTGTGATTAGTATGTGTGTGTGTGATAAAACATACGAACTTTAAAAAAATAGTTGTAGGTGGACCCAATACCTTTATTTTATTTAATTATTATGTGATGCTGAGGATCAAACCCAGTGCCTCACAGATGCCAGACAAGTGCTCTACCACTGAGCCACAACCCCAGCCCACATACAAACTTTTTAATCACGTACAGGTTCTTGTGCTTCAATTATAGTTCCATAAATTAAGCATGAAACTCTTTTCATGGATGAAAACAACTTTGAAAAAGATAAAGCTTAAAGATATTTGTAGGAGGAGCCATGTTGCTTAAAACTTCTCCATGAACAATGAATGCTCCATTTTCTTGCCAGCACATGAGGCAGACCACTCCCAATGGCTTACTCTACCCCAAATTTCTTAAGTGGGCTGATTGGTTCTGGATTTGTTCTTTCAATCACCATTACTTTCCTAGGGATGATAGAGTGAGTTCTTTAGCCCTTCTGAGAGCCATTAGTTGCTTACATAATAGGGTATGGAGTAACAAACACCACTATGAGGTCAGTGTTCCTCAGGTGACTCCTTGTATATTTTTTGAGATACTGCCACTCACATGCCTCACCTTATACAGTTTCTGGAAATCTACATACTAAAGCCATACACAAATAGGGAGAAACATGAAGTCCTTTTCGCCTTGCCTGTGGGATCAAGTATAAAGAGGAAGTTTGTCTTCAGTCCTCAGTCCTCACTTTGTCTTTATCCTTCAATGTGTGGATAACAATTTATCTTTTGAACTCCAACTCCACAGATCCCACATCTCTCCCTTCTCAAACACCTACTTCTACCTTTTATTTGTTCCCACTCCAGCATCAGAGGCTCACAGAGATACACATCTTTTCACATCAGATTGATTTTATTTTCACCACCATTAATGTTAGTAACCTGTGGTAAAATTGAGCCATTTCTTAGCTGCCAGACCTCTGGACATTCTGCAGATTATTCTGAGGTCTCTGGCCCCACTCAATTACTTGCTGTCCAGATCATCACTTGAAATGCTGGAGGTTTCTGGGGTATTTTCCATTTCTGGCTCTCTATTCAGTTTTTCATTTAGCCGATGATAATGAACAAAGAGTATTGTTCCTTTAGTTTTCTTAGATTTTTTCAGAGATGTGGAAGGCTTTTCTGAGTCTCTTTTGCTTGAATTATTTTGAAGTGTTTTTTTACCCTTATTGGTGGACTTTAGTATCTGTAAGGACAACAGAGAGGCCATAAGGGCATTGGTTTGGGAAAAGAAGATAGGATATACATGTGAAGTAGGGGTTTGTGCCAGATGAAAAATAAATAGGAGTCTTAGGTCGTGGGGAATGAATGCAGAAAGGAGAAGCTTGGGTTGGGTTATCTTACCTTGCTGCCTCTTCCGCATCTGGAGTGATGATAGGAAGTCTTCATATTCTTTCTTTCTTTCATCGATGATGTTGACTGGGCCATATCTGCATTAGGCTTCTGTGATTTCTTGGTTGCCTTAGCCATACTGAAGCCTCCCAGTGGTCTTCTGAAGAGCTGTAAGGATCCTAGGCATATATGTCCTCCCAAGACAATGAAGGGCCACACCCTTCAGCCTTCATTGGCCAGCAAGTTACTCCCCAGCCAATGAGGACTAAGGAGGAGGTTAGACCTCACAAAGCACTCTCTCTGACACTTCTGTACATGAAGAGGCTAGGGAGGTTGCTAGGGAAACCAGGCTATAGCTTAGATATTGCAAATCAACACTCTTGGCACTTCTGGGATGTGGGGGAGAGGAGATGCTAGGAAGGCAAAAATGATCTGGTTGGGCAAAGGAGACTTTTCTTTAATATACCTGAAAGAGCCACCCCACCCTAATTCTTATATAGTGTTCAATAGTGGTAGTACAGGTGGTAGAGATCTTCCTCTACCAAAGTATTCCCCAAAGCTACTCCTACAAACTCATTCTGCTATCTTTCCCTTAGCCATTAGTTAGTATTTTGGATAATGTACCTAAAATCCATCCAAAAGTAATATGGTTATATTTTTCTTTAATTATCAGAAGATATGTGAATAATGCTACAAACAAGACATATTCCCATTAATGGATATCAATATACTTACTGCATTTGGCATTAAAGGCTGCCAATTTTTAAAATTGTTTTCTTCCAGGCCTTCAACTTATAGGAAAGGAATAAAATTAACTACCCACTGATGAAAATTGCATTTTATCCTTATTTTTATTCTATTTTTGGAGCCTGGTCACATTATCATCATTGAGTTTTGCAAGATTCCTTCTCTTTTATTCAAATTTTTCTTTCTTCTTAGAATCTAGCACTAGTTCCCTTCTCAACAATAGAATTATTATTTTATATTTGAATTCTGTCCTTGTATATGGCCTTGTTAAATGTATGTTTGAATGTACCATAACTGGTTTCTGTGTTTTGTAGCAGCATAGTCAGGTTCTAATGAAGGTTGGTTTCCGGGTTACGTCTTCATATGCTTTCTTTGGTGGATGCATACAGAAGGAGAGATTTAGGGGTCTTCCTCTTTTAATAAGGGCATTAATCTGAGACACAGCCCTCATGACCAAATTTAATTATCTCCTATCTCCAATTACCATCACATTAATGATAAGGGTATTAACATGTGAATTTTGGGAGGCACATTCAGTCCAAAGCAATAATTTTACTAAATATTGCCACATTGTTTTCTAGAATATATCAGTCCACCTTCCCAACAGATTTGTACTTTATGTTTCCCTACACAATCATCAATTTTTTATTTAGAATGCAGCTTCTCATAGGATCTCAGTGATCTTAACCAATTGATGTTTATACCCTTGTGTAATCCAGTTCAGTTGAATGGCATGAGTATGGGCTGTATCTAGAGATTTGCTTCTAATAGCTAAAATCCTACAAAAGTAATGGAATGCCATTAACATCATCAATTTTATCTTTGCTAGAACACTTTCTTGGTAGCAATCTCTCTTGCACATGTGCTTTCTCATTTTTATTAAAACATATTATGAAATGCTCAATAAAGAGGCCCACATTTTAAGGAATACCTTAGGAGGAACTGAGTCCTCAGCAAAATAAACTGCAGAGCACTGAATCCAAATAACAGCTACTTGATTTAATTAGGAAGAGGATCCTTCCCAGTTGAGCCTTGGGATAATTCACCCTTATAAAACAGACCCAGAGCTAGAGGACAACCAATCTGAACCCAGATTCTTGACTCATAGAAACTATGAGATAATTTCTTATTAATAATATTTCTCAGTTCTACAAATATCTCAGGGGTTCCCTCACATGTGAAATCTAGAAAAGAAAAGCCTAAAGGTAGCTGTCGGTTGTGATTTTCGATATGTACCCAAGTGGACCTGCTAATAGTTTATTCCTGAAATGTCCAAATCCCTTAACATATGAAAGAGCTGAATTCACCTTTCATCTGTGAAAGGAGAATGAATCAGAAGGGACTGAATGAATTTAACAAATTCCTGTCACATGCTGGGGAGAAGTGACTGAGGAACCAAAAGGGGGCTATATATGTTCAAAATTAAGCTAGAATGAAGAAGAGTCTTCATTCTGACTGGAGTGAAATGATATCTTAGAGTAGTTTTGATTGCATTTTCTGATTGCTAGAGATGATGAGCATTTTTTCATATATTTGTTGATTGTTTATCCTCTTCTTAAAAGCAGCATACTACAGGGTCATAGCCACATCAATGTTTATAGCAGCACAATTCTCAATAGCTAAACAGTGGACCCAGCGTAGATGCCCTTCAGTGGATGAATGGATAAAAAAAAAATGTGTCATATATACACAATGGGATATTACTCAGCACTAAAAGAGAATAAAATCATGGCAGAGCTGAGGTCTTGTTTTTGTGGCACAACAAACATGAAGATATTTGATTGCTTCCTTTGGAAAGGCAAATTGCACATAGTTGCCCCTCTGGAATCTGCATAGAGGTACAAAGCAAAGCAGTTGCCAGCGGTACTGTTCTTTTCCTGTACACTGAAACAGTCCTGGTATATTAAAGAAAATGAATTTTCATCATTAACTTGGTAGAACTTAATGAGTATCATATAATTATCTGAGTGCTTACAAAATGAGTACTTTGTCAGCTAAGCTGAGATCGGTGTCCATTATGCAGTTTTATACAGTAACATTGAGACAGCATTACTGTGCTATGTGCAGAAGATCTCAGATATATGCATAGAACTTACCTACATATATGTTTTTTTGAGGGATGGAGGGAGGAAAGTGGGAAGAGAGGGGGAGGGGCAGGGGCTGTGAGAGAGGGGAAGGGAGAGGGAGAGAGAGAGAGAGAGAGAGAGAGAGAGAGAGAGAGAGAGAGAGAGAATCCAAGAAAAACCTGGAAAAATAAACTTCATAAGAGAGAATGGCTAAACCAAACAAACAAAAATCAAAGGAAAACAACCCACAGAATGTCGGTAGTTATATAAGTTAGCTAGGTTGCAGAATGTTCCTTTATTGGGCTGCAGCTCATATTTTTACATCATTAGATTCTTGTTATCCATTCTGACCAGAATGTCATTGAAGTACTGTTCTTCAATGCTCAGTACATTATATTGGTATATTTGACATCTCATTATTGGTGATTTTAACTTTTATCACCTGAGTAAGATGGAGTTTATTGAAGTTTTCCATTATAAAGATACTGTTTTGATTTTTTTCACCAATAAAGGTCCAAAGGAAGTAATATCAGACTATGTTAATACTTCAATTTTAGTTGCATTTTTGACAGAGCATCCATTGATGATTTTTGACAGCATAGATTTTAACTTGTATTGATATTTTGTTTTACAAAATATTTTTCCTATTTTTCTCACTGCTTCTTCATTTTTAGGTTATAAGTATAATATAATAAGCAGCTTTCCCATCAATGACATTTATTTATTTGCTTACTTATTCAATATGAATATTGATATTAATAAATAAGCAAATGGACTCATAGATTCTTATATATTGGTTATATCTCGTTATTGTTACTATTTGCTTGATGTTCATATAGTACCACCAGCTTGGCTGTAGGGAGTACTTTAGTTATCAGTACTTTTTTCATCTCACATAACTTACCCTTCTTTGATCATTTCCATATTGGCAAGAACTTTTAGAAAATATCAAGAACATGGATAAAATGAATGTATGAAGGGCCTTTCCAACTTAAATTAAGAACAAAGAAAAATTGAATGTAATATACATACATAGGTTGAATCTTAATCAAGATTTGTTTTTTCTTTTGTTTTTATTTTTTTGTTTTTTTTTTTTTTTTTGCTAAGGGATGAATTTTAAATATTTAACAAAATGTTAATAATTGTAGAATTTTATTAATATTAATGTACTTGTGTTTTCAATCATACTGTACTTATATAAGGGCATGTCCTGGTTCACAACATACAGATACTAGTATACTAATTGTAATGAGACAGCCTACCTGTGACTCAACATTTAGTGACCATAAAGAAGATATGGACATACTATGTACTATTTTTTTAAGCTTTTATATAAATGTGAATTTATATAACAACAGCAACAACAATAATTACAACAACAATAATTATAACAAAACATAAGTTCTGAGGTACCGGGTCTGGTTGAAAGCCAGAGATACACATGGATATGTACCTCCATAGGCAAATATGGTCCCTCAGAACAGGAACATGCACAACTTTCAAAGTGATTGGTTCTGGGCTAGATTATAACTGTAGAGCACAACCACCTTGATACACAAGAAATTTTGTTTTAGTGTTTATTTATTTACTGACTTGGCTTATTATTTACTTACTAGTTTTGTTATATACAAGGTTTTGAGAAATAAAAATAAGATAAAATATAAACTCTATTTCTGCTTAGGAAAAACCAAAACTGAATAGTAAAAATTGTTTTGTTTTGTTTTTGATACTGAGGATTGAACTCGGGGATACTCAACCACTGAACCACATCCCCAGCCCTATTTTGTATTTTAGTTAGAGATAGGCTCTTACTGGGTTGCTCAATGCCTCACCATTGCTGAGGCTGGCTTTGAACTCACCATCCGCATGCTTCAGCATCTCAAGCCATTGGGCTTACAGGGGTGTGCAACCTAACAAAATTTTAATGCTTATCTTAGAGCTACCATAGATAAATTTCTTAATAGTTCTTAATTTCAAATTCTGCATAATGTGTTAAGAGGTAATATTTTTTCTTCTTCATGAGAAATATAAATTTAAGACAGAATGGTCTAGGTTCTGTTATAATAATGAGACAAATAACACTTCGTAAATGAAAGTCATATATGATCAAATATTAAGCAAATAAAATAAAAGATTGAAATAAAATTTAATAAATTTATTTTACTTTTAATTTAAAAATCTTGAGCATAATTGTATTCCTGAATATCTTTGTTTCCCCAAACTTGTATATTTCTTAGAATAGTTACTTTTGCTAGACAATGTTTGATGTATGATATTATAAATGTCTTTAACACAGACAGTTTGCCAAAAATATAGATCACTTGGCAACTGTTCCATTTGTTGTAACTATCAAAAATGACATTTTTTGACACTTAAAAATTATTCTACCTCATTCAGAATGATGCAAAGGCATTCAATCTTGAAGTTGAAAGCCATACATGTAATTAGTATACAAAGTGGATCCCACTTATCCTCAGCTTTAGAACCAGAGTTAAATTATGTCAATTGTTAAGAGTCTAGGTCATTAAGAAGGATGTTTTTCCTCTAACACACAATCTGAGATATAAAAGTTCCCATGGTTAGTATATAAGACATTTGCAAATCCTATAAATTCAGACTTAAAATATTTTTCTGCAGATGTGATTTATACATTTAATCAAGCCTGGGGGTAGAATATCTATATCTTAGATTATATTTCAAATGGGATGTGATGAAGATATGTATTATATGGTCAATTCGTATTGTTAGCATAATGAATTCCTCAGAGTACTTCTCAAAAGAGTATAATTTTAAAATAGATTGTATCACCTGTTAAGAATAAAGCAATTAGGGTTGCTTTTCTTACCAAGAATTTAATAGTTAGCCAAGTATATATATAGGACAACCATCAGACTGGAATAAAATTTAAGATAGAACACACATAGTAGCCTCTAAATTTGATAATTATGAATGATTCATCAGGGTAAATAAAATTAAAATAATATGACCTTCCATTAACTGCTATAAGATCATACAATAGTAAATAGTGTTCTATAGCAATACAAAATTGACTTGAATGCAATATAAAACTTGAATGAAGGGGCTTGTGGCTCAGTGGTAGAGTGCTTGTCTAGCAAGTGTAAGGCTCTGGGTTTAATTCTCAGCACCACATATAAATAAATGAATAAAATAGAGGTACATCAACAACTAAAATATAAACCAAAAATTCATTGCAATATATAAAATTATTTTGAAACATATGGTACTGCTGATAACACACTGTAGGCCACACACTGCATTGGGTTGAGCTCTAAGTTGTAGGCATGAACCCTGTGATAAATACTAAAACATATTTTATGTTATGAATGGTACAAAAAAGATGACTCTTTGTGTCCTATAAATTAAGAAAATAAGGCAATGGTCATGAGTAAAAGGAAATGAATACTTGGACTTCAACATAAGCACAGGGTTCTGTATCACTGACAGTCTACCTAAAAGAAAGAATTACAGAATGTTACTGGTGTTCAATGAGGTTTCCATAAGATACTTAAAGAAGGATTTGGAAGGCTTTGTGAGGGCTATTAGAGACATGGATCACTTCTGTTGCCTCAAAAGGAAAGTCGGGGTCATTTGGCCAAATAAAGAAATCCTTCCAAATCTTTTTTTTTTTTTTTCCAGTTGTAAAGGGACACAATACCATTATTTTTAATTAATTATTTACTTTATGTGGTACTGAGGATCAAACCCAGTGCCCCACAGGAGGTGCATGCAAGTGCTCCAACACAGAGCCACAATCCCAGCCCCTCCAAACATATTTTTCCCCCTGTGGAACACTATTAATTGGGAATATCTCTACAAATGGAAAAAATAAAGTGTAAAAATAAATCACTCTGCACATAGACTTTTCTGACCATGAATACTGCCTTTTCCACACATCAAAATATATTTTATGCAAAACACCAGCCAAAAAAAGAATTCATGTCATTAAATGAGATTAAATGAGATTTGATAGTTAAACATAATATGCAAAATACATTAAAATTATAAAAATATAAGAGTAAAAACTGAAGTGAAAAACAGTGGATAAAGAAATTTGCCAAAAAAAAAAAAAAAAAAAAAGATTGCTGAGAGCTTGATGATATATGCAAACCTCAAGGTAGAGCTGTTAAGCATCAGAAAGAGAGGGGTGTGGGTTGGCAGATATCGAGAAGAAACCGCAAGAGAAAATTAAGTTATCACATTGTAAACAATGAAAACAGAAGTACTGAAAACGGTAAAAGCATAGAGTACCTGCTACAGAGTGCTATGAAAACAAACACAAAGTAAAATGAGTTTTAAGAAATTATTAATATATATATATATATATATATATATATATATATATATATATATATATACAGAGAGAGAGAGAGAGAGAGAGAGAGAGAGAGAGAGACAGACATCTGCACAAAGCTTGATAGTTCTTTGAATACATACATACATACATATATATATATATATGTATATATATATATATATATATATATATATATATATATATATATATATATATATAAATGTAGTTACTGGAAAGGACAAAATAGCAAATTGAACAGAGGAAAAACAACAACAACAAATCAAAACTAAAGGAAATCTGAAACTACAGGGAAAAAGGGATATTGTTTTCAGGATATATTGCCAAAAAAGTGAAGAAGGTTTGGGTCACTCTGAATTACTTCATAATAAAAAATGAACTTCCAAGATACACAAACTTTAAAGTTTACAGTCATAAACATGTAGCAATCAACAAGAAAAAATGAAGATTAGTTCAAAATTCCCCATAAGTATACAAAACTAAAAAAAAAACAAAAAACACTCACTTCCTGTGAGGAAACTAACTTTTTTTTTTTACTCAGACTGTCATTTACTTATGAATAAACCTTTATATATTTTTCATTGATAAACACAAAGAGAACTTATTCTTGGATGTCCTTAAAGACACTACTGGATGACAGGCTATCATGAGTTGCTGTACTTCAGTCACATTCTCAGGGTCCATTTCTAATTCTTTTTCTCTTTCTACTTATACCACATTCCTTACTTCAGTGAAGTCCATAAGGGTTATGATTATCTTCTTCCAAAGTCCTGTTAATGTTGATATTTTTACCTCATCCTATGAGTCACTAATAATAACATCTAGAATGTGAATTGTTTCTAGAATCTTTTCAATTTACTTGGCCCAGATCCATCAGAAAAATCACTATGGCTGCTACAGCATTACAAAATGTATTTCTTAAACATCAGTTCCTGGCGATTGAAATTGCTGCTTGATCCATGCATTGCAGAATGGATATCTTGATAGCAGATATGCAAAGAAATACTCTCATTGTGCAACTTTATCATAGCTCCTGGGAATTTTCCTTTTTGAACAGTAAGTACCAACAGTGAACTTAGCATCTTTTTTTTTTTTTAATTTTTTATTGTTGGTTTTTCAAAACATTACATAGTTCTTGATATATAATATCAAGATATATAATATAATATTCAAGTGGGTTATGCACTCCCATTTTTACCCCATATACATATTGCAGAATCACATCAGTTACACATCCATTGATTTACATATTGCCATACTTGTGTGTGTTGTATTCTGCTGCCTTTCCTATCCTCTACTATCCACCCTCCCCTCCCCTCCCCTCTTCTCTCTCAACCCCCTCTACTGTCATTCATTTCTCCCCCTTGTATTATTTTTCCCTTTCCCCTCACTTCCTCTTGTATGTACTTTTGTATAACCCTGAGGGTCTCCTTCCATTTCCATGCAATTTCCCTTCTCTCTCCGTTTCCCTCCCACCTCTCATCCCTGTTTAATGTTAATCTTCTTCTCATGCTCTTCTTCCCTACTCTGTTCTTGGTTACTCTTCTTATATCAAAGAAGACATTTGGCATTTGTTTTTTAGGGATTGGCTAGCTTCACTTAGCATAATCTGCTCTAATGCCATATTTCACTTATTTAGTAGTTCACTATTAATTTCTCTGGGGCTTTGAAAACTTAGTTCAGATATGAAAATCACCTAATTGTAAATATGGGGTGGATAAAGTTCAGCAACTCTAAATATTCTTTCTTTATAGCCATATATGTGGTGCTGAGAATTAAACCCAGAGCCTTACACTTGCTAGGCAAGCACTCTACCACTGAGCCACAAGCCCCTTCATTCAAGTTTTATATTGCATTCAAGTCAATTTTGTATTGCTATAGAACACCATTTACTATTGTATGATCTTATAGCAGTTAATGGAAGGTCATATTATTTTAATTTTATTTACCCTGATGCATCATTCATAAATGTCAAATTTAGAGGCTACTATGTGTGTTCCATCTTAAATTTTATTCCAGTCTGATGGTTGTCCTATATACATACTTGGCTAACTATTAAATTCTTGGTAAGAAAAGCAACCCTAATTGCTTTATTCTTAACAGGTGATACAATCTATTTTAAAATTATACTCTTTTGAGAAGTACTCTGAGGAGTTCATTATGCTAACAATACGAATTGACCATATAATACATATCTTCATCACATCCCATTTGAAACTATAATCTAAGATATAGATATTCTACCTACAGGCTTTATTAAATATATAAATCACATCTGCAGAAAAATATTTTAAGTCTGAATTTATAGGATTTGCAAATGTCTTATATACTAACCATGGGAACTTTCATATCTCAGATTGTGTGTTAGAGGAAAAAACATCCTTCTTAATGACCTAGACTCTTAACAATTGACATAATTTAACTCTGGTTCTAAAGCTGAGGATAAGTGGGATCCACTTTGTATACTAATTACATGTATGGCTTTCAACTTCAAGATCAAATGCCTTTGCATCATTCTGAAAGAGGTAGAATAATTTTTAAGTGTCAAAAAATTGTCATTTTTGATAGTTACAACAAATGGAACAGTTGCCAAGTGATCTATATTTTTGGCAAACTGTGTTAAAGACATTTATAATATCATACATCAAACATTGTCTAGCAAAAGTAACTATTCTAAGAAATATACAAGTTTGGGGAAACAAAGATGTTCAGGAATACAATTATGCTCAAGATTTTTAAATTAAAAGTAAAATAAATTTATTAAATTTTAATTCAATCTTTTATTTTATTTGCTTAATATTTGATCATATATGACTTTCATTTACAAAGTGTTATTTGTCTCATTATTATAACAGAACCTAGACCATCTGTCTTAAATTTATATGTCTCATGAAGAAGAAAAAATATTACCTCTTAACACATAATACAGAATTTGGAATTAAGAACTATTAAGAAATTTATCTGTGATAGCTCTAAGATAAGCATTAAAATTTTGTTAGGTTGCACACCCCTGTAAGCCCAATGGCTTGAGATGCTGAAGCATGCGGATGGTGAGTTCAAAGCCAGCCTCAGCAATGGTGAGGCATTGAGCAACCCAGTAAGAGCCTATCTCTAACTAAAATACAAAATAGGGCTGGGGATGTGGTTCAATGGTTGAGTATCCCCGAGTTCAATCCTCAGTATCAAAAACAAAACAAAACAGTTTTTACTATTCAGTTTTGGTTTTTCCTAAGCAGAAATAGAGTTTACATTTTATCTTATTTTTATTTCTCAAAACCTTGTATATAACAAAACTAGTAAGTAAATAATAAGCCAAGTCAGTAAATAAATAAACACTAAAACAAAATTTCTTGTGTATCAAGGTGGTTGTGCTCTACAGTTATAATCTAGCCCAGAACCAATCACTTTGAAAGTTGTGCATGTTCCTGTTCTGAGGGACCATATTTGCCTATGGAGCTACATATCCATGTGTATCTCTGGCTTTCAACCAGACCTGGTACCTCAGAACTTATGTTTTGTTATAATTATTGTTGTTGTAATTATTGTTGTTGCTGTTGTTATATAAATTCACATTTATATAAAAGCTTAAAAAATAGTACATAGTATGTCCATATCTTCTTTATGGTCACTAAATGTTGAGTCACAGGTAGGCTGTCTCATTACAATTAGTATACTAGTATCTGTATGTTGTGAACCAGGACATGCCCTTATATAAGTACAGTATGATTGAAAACACAAGTACATTAATATTAATAAAATTCTACAATTATTAACATTTTGTTAAATATTTAAAATTCATCCCTTAGCAAAAAAAAAAAAAAAAAAAAAAAAAAAATCTTGATTAAGATTCAACCTATGTATGTATATTACATTCAATTTTTCTTTGTTCTTAATTTAAGTTGGAAAGGCCCTTCATACATTCATTTTATCCATGTTCTTGATATTTTCTAAAAGTTCTTGCCAATATGGAAATGATCAAAGAAGGGTAAGTTATGTGAGATGAAAAAAGTACTGATAACTAAAGTACTCCCTACAGCCAAGCTGGTGGTACTATATGAACATCAAGCAAATAGTAACAATAATGAGATATAACCAATATATAAGAATCTATGAGTCCATTTGCTTATTTATTAATATCAATATTCATATTGAATAAGTAAGCAAATAAATAAATGTCATTGATGGGAAAGCTGCTTATTATGTTATACTTATAACCTAAAAATGAAGAAGCAGTGAGAAAAATAGGAAAAATATTTTGTAAAACAAAATATCAATACAAGTTAAAATCTATGCTGTCAAAAATCATCAATGGATGCTCTGTCAAAAATGCAACTAAAATTGAAGTATTAACATAGTCTGATATTACTTCCTTTGGACCTTTATTGGTGAAAAAAATCAAAACAGTATCTTTATAATGGAAAACTTCAATAAACTCCATCTTACTCAGGTGATAAAAGTTAAAATCACCAATAATGAGATGTCAAATATACCAATATAATGTACTGAGCATTGAAGAACAGTACTTCAATGACATTCTGGTCAGAATGGATAACAAGAATCTAATGATGTAAAAATATGAGCTGCAGCCCAATAAAGGAACATTCTGCAACCTAGCTAACTTATATAACTACCGACATTCTGTGGGTTGTTTTCCTTTGATTTTTGTTTGTTTGGTTTAGCCATTCTCTCTTATGAAGTTTATTTTTCCAGGTTTTTCTTGGATTCTCTCTCTCTCTCTCTCTCTCTCTCTCTCTCTCTCTCTCTCTCTCTCTCTCTCTCTCTCTCCCTCTCCCTTCCCCTCTCTCACAGCCCCTGCCCCTCCCCCTCTCTTCCCACTTTCCTCCCTCCATCCCTCAAAAAAACATATATGTAGGTAAGTTCTATGCATATATCTGAGATCTTCTGCACATAGCACAGTAATGCTGTCTCAATGTTACTGTATAAAACTGCATAATGGACACCGATCTCAGCTTAGCTGACAAAGTACTCATTTTGTAAGCACTCAGATAATTATATGATACTCATTAAGTTCTACCAAGTTAATGATGAAAATTCATTTTCTTTAATATACCAGGACTGTTTCAGTGTACAGGAAAAGAACAGTACCGCTGGCAACTGCTTTGCTTTGTACCTCTATGCAGATTCCAGAGGGGCAACTATGTGCAATTTGCCTTTCCAAAGGAAGCAATCAAATATCTTCATGTTTGTTGTGCCACAAAAACAAGACCTCAGCTCTGCCATGATTTTATTCTCTTTTAGTGCTGAGTAATATCCCATTGTGTATATATGACACATTTTTTTTTTATCCATTCATCCACTGAAGGGCATCTACGCTGGGTCCACTGTTTAGCTATTGAGAATTGTGCTGCTATAAACATTGATGTGGCTATGACCCTGTAGTATGCTGCTTTTAAGAAGAGGATAAACAATCAACAAATATATGAAAAAATGCTCATCATCTCTAGCAATCAGAAAATGCAATCAAAACTACTCTAAGATATCATTTCACTCCAGTCAGAATGAAGACTCTTCTTCATTCTAGCTTAATTTTGAACATATATAGCCCCCTTTTGGTTCCTCAGTCACTTCTCCCCAGCATGTGACAGGAATTTGTTAAATTCATTCAGTCCCTTCTGATTCATTCTCCTTTCACAGATGAAAGGTGAATTCAGCTCTTTCATATGTTAAGGGATTTGGACATTTCAGGAATAAACTATTAGCAGGTCCACTTGGGTACATATCGAAAATCACAACCGACAGCTACCTTTAGGCTTTTCTTTTCTAGATTTCACATGTGAGGGAACCCCTGAGATATTTGTAGAACTGAGAAATATTATTAATAAGAAATTATCTCATAGTTTCTATGAGTCAAGAATCTGGGTTCAGATTGGTTGTCCTCTAGCTCTGGGTCTGTTTTATAAGGGTGAATTATCCCAAGGCTCAACTGGGAAGGATCCTCTTCCTAATTAAATCAAGTAGCTGTTATTTGGATTCAGTGCTCTGCAGTTTATTTTGCTGAGGACTCAGTTCCTCCTAAGGTATTCCTTAAAATGTGGGCCTCTTTACTGAGCATTTCATAATATGTTTTAATAAAAATGAGAAAGCACATGTGCAAGAGAGATTGCTACCAAGAAAGTGTTCTAGCAAAGATAAAATTGATGATGTTAATGGCATTCCATTACTTTTGTAGGATTTTAGCTATTAGAAGCAAATCTCTAGATACAGCCCATACTCATGCCATTCAACTGAACTGGATTACACAAGGGTATAAACATCAATTGGTTAAGATCACTGAGATCCTATGAGAAGCTGCATTCTAAATAAAAAATTGATGATTGTGTAGGGAAACATAAAGTACAAATCTGTTGGGAAGGTGGACTGATATATTCTAGAAAACAATGTGGCAATATTTAGTAAAATTATTGCTTTGGACTGAATGTGCCTCCCAAAATTCACATGTTAATACCCTTATCATTAATGTGATGGTAATTGGAGATAGGAGATAATTAAATTTGGTTATGAGGGCTGTGTCTCAGATTAATGCCCTTATT
Source organism: Marmota flaviventris (assembly GCF_047511675.1). Classification (NCBI taxonomy): domain Eukaryota; kingdom Metazoa; phylum Chordata; class Mammalia; order Rodentia; family Sciuridae; genus Marmota; species Marmota flaviventris. The sequence goes on from NC_092519.1 coordinate 1,254,604, forward strand.
AAAAGAGGAAGACCCCTAAATCTCTCCTTCTGTATGCATCCACCAAAGAAAGCATATGAAGACGTAACCCGGAAACCAACCTTCATTAGAACCTGACTATGCTGCTACAAAACACAGAAACCAGTTATGGTACATTCAAACATACATTTAACAAGGCCATATACAAGGACAGAATTCAAATATAAAATAATAATTCTATTGTTGAGAAGGGAACTAGTGCTAGATTCTAAGAAGAAAGAAAAATTTGAATAAAAGAGAAGGAATCTTGCAAAACTCAATGATGATAATGTGACCAGGCTCCAAAAATAGAATAAAAATAAGGATAAAATGCAATTTTCATCAGTGGGTAGTTAATTTTATTCCTTTCCTATAAGTTGAAGGCCTGGAAGAAAACAATTTTAAAAATTGGCAGCCTTTAATGCCAAATGCAGTAAGTATATTGATATCCATTAATGGGAATATGTCTTGTTTGTAGCATTATTCACATATCTTCTGATAATTAAAGAAAAATATAACCATATTACTTTTGGATGGATTTTAGGTACATTATCCAAAATACTAACTAATGGCTAAGGGAAAGATAGCAGAATGAGTTTGTAGGAGTAGCTTTGCGGAATACTTTGGTAGAGGAAGATCTCTACCACCTGTACTACCACTATTGAACACTATATAAGAATTAGGGTGGGGTGGCTCTTTCAGGTATATTAAAGAAAAGTCTCCTTTGCCCAACCAGATCATTTTTGCCTTCCTAGCATCTCCTCTCCCCCACATCCCAGAAGTGCCAAGAGTGTTGATTTGCAATATCTAAGCTATAGCCTGGTTTCCCTAGCAACCTCCCTAGCCTCTTCATGTACAGAAGTGTCAGAGAGAGTGCTTTGTGAGGTCTAACCTCCTCCTTAGTCCTCATTGGCTGGGGAGTAACTTGCTGGCCAATGAAGGCTGAAGGGTGTGGCCCTTCATTGTCTTGGGAGGACATATATGCCTAGGATCCTTACAGCTCTTCAGAAGACCACTGGGAGGCTTCAGTATGGCTAAGGCAACCAAGAAATCACAGAAGCCTAATGCAGATATGGCCCAGTCAACATCATCGATGAAAGAAAGAAAGAATATGAAGACTTCCTATCATCACTCCAGATGCGGAAGAGGCAGCAAGGTAAGATAACCCAACCCAAGCTTCTCCTTTCTGCATTCATTCCCCACGACCTAAGACTCCTATTTATTTTTCATCTGGCACAAACCCCTACTTCACATGTATATCCTATCTTCTTTTCCCAAACCAATGCCCTTATGGCCTCTCTGTTGTCCTTACAGATACTAAAGTCCACCAATAAGGGTAAAAAAACACTTCAAAATAATTCAAGCAAAAGAGACTCAGAAAAGCCTTCCACATCTCTGAAAAAATCTAAGAAAACTAAAGGAACAATACTCTTTGTTCATTATCATCGGCTAAATGAAAAACTGAATAGAGAGCCAGAAATGGAAAATACCCCAGAAACCTCCAGCATTTCAAGTGATGATCTGGACAGCAAGTAATTGAGTGGGGCCAGAGACCTCAGAATAATCTGCAGAATGTCCAGAGGTCTGGCAGCTAAGAAATGGCTCAATTTTACCACAGGTTACTAACATTAATGGTGGTGAAAATAAAATCAATCTGATGTGAAAAGATGTGTATCTCTGTGAGCCTCTGATGCTGGAGTGGGAACAAATAAAAGGTAGAAGTAGGTGTTTGAGAAGGGAGAGATGTGGGATCTGTGGAGTTGGAGTTCAAAAGATAAATTGTTATCCACACATTGAAGGATAAAGACAAAGTGAGGACTGAGGACTGAAGACAAACTTCCTCTTTATACTTGATCCCACAGGCAAGGCGAAAAGGACTTCATGTTTCTCCCTATTTGTGTATGGCTTTAGTATGTAGATTTCCAGAAACTGTATAAGGTGAGGCATGTGAGTGGCAGTATCTCAAAAAATATACAAGGAGTCACCTGAGGAACACTGACCTCATAGTGGTGTTTGTTACTCCATACCCTATTATGTAAGCAACTAATGGCTCTCAGAAGGGCTAAAGAACTCACTCTATCATCCCTAGGAAAGTAATGGTGATTGAAAGAACAAATCCAGAACCAATCAGCCCACTTAAGAAATTTGGGGTAGAGTAAGCCATTGGGAGTGGTCTGCCTCATGTGCTGGCAAGAAAATGGAGCATTCATTGTTCATGGAGAAGTTTTAAGCAACATGGCTCCTCCTACAAATATCTTTAAGCTTTATCTTTTTCAAAGTTGTTTTCATCCATGAAAAGAGTTTCATGCTTAATTTATGGAACTATAATTGAAGCACAAGAACCTGTACGTGATTAAAAAGTTTGTATGTGGGCTGGGGTTGTGGCTCAGTGGTAGAGCACTTGTCTGGCATCTGTGAGGCACTGGGTTTGATCCTCAGCATCACATAATAATTAAATAAAATAAAGGTATTGGGTCCACCTACAACTATTTTTTTAAAGTTCGTATGTTTTATCACACACACACATACTAATCACAATTATAAGAGTGAATATATCCATCATTCCTTAAAATTTCCAAATGCTGTTAGTCCCTTTTGTGATAGTAAAATACCTGAGGATGGGTACATTATTTTTTAAAAAAAGATTTCACAATTTTGGAAGCTGAAAGTCTGAGATTGGGCAGCCTCACCTAGTTGGCCTCTGATGAGGGCCTTCCTGCTATGTCATAACATGGGCTGATGGCTTCACATGATGAAGGAAGTATGTGTGTGTGTATGTGAGAGGTAAATCACATGGAAAGAGAGAAACAGAGTAGGAAAGGGTCAAAATTGCTCCTTTATAACATCTCTTCTCTCATGGAAACAAATTCAGTCCTACAATCAGCATGATGAGCATTAGTATCTTCAGAGGGGTGATTATTAAAGGGGTGATCATCTCCCACTAGGCCCCACCTCTTAAAGTTGTCTTCCAACCTTTCAATACCAAATATACTGGGGACCAAACCATATTCAAACTACAGCATGCTTCTTGGCAATATCTCCCTCCTACCCCTCCCTGTACCCCCATCTCCAGGTAACTACTGTCTTGCTTGTGGCCACTATCAGTTTCCATTTTCTAGAGGTTTATAAAAATGGAGTCATGAAATATATACTCTTTTTTTCATCTAGCCTCTTAGAAAATTCTTCTCACCCCTCAAAAATCTTTTATTGTTTTAATTTCTAAAAGATGCCTGCAGTCAGTAAGTTTTTTTTTAAGTTATAGTTGGACACAAAGCCTTCATTTTATTTATTGAATTTTATGTGGTGCGGAGGATTGAACTTAGTGCCTCACGTGCTAGGAGAGTGCGCTATCACTGAGCCACAACCCCAGCCCTGCTAATAAGTTTTAAATGTGTATATATAAGGTACAAAAAGGACATTATTAGCACTTGTACATTAATTATCAGATATATTATGTGAGGGAATTAATGTGGAGAAATTCTTGTTATACTATTAACCTTAGATATCATGTAATTAAGTTACTGCTTTCCTTTCTAAAGTAAGTTCCTCAGGATCTAGTATGGCTTGCAGTGCATTTCAGGCCACTATTCTGTGGTCTTGTATGACACATGTATTCTAGCACTTAAACAGCTGTTTCTAAATAAACATTGATAGCACGGTGATTGTAAAATAAAAGCAATAATATAAAAGAAATTAATTTCTTATGTGCTGTCATTTCATGAAGAGTTTATTTGTGCTCATGCTTAAATCAGTAAATCAAAGTGCAAATGAGAGTTTAAGTTCTTACATGATTTATGCGTGTACTTTGATGAAGTTGAATTATATCTTTAAAAGTAAATTTATTCTTGTTTAATTGTTCAATGTTTATTTAAAAAATATTAAATGTAACACCATATGGATGATTTATTAGTTGACTAGATTGTACCTTTTGCTTTTCTATCCATTATTACTTCTTGTTTAAATTCATGATTATTATTCTTCTATTGAAGAGTGAGCATTTAAAAACATTGGCCACTTAGAGTTTAATATGTCATTTATGCCAATGGTTAACAATATTTTTCATCATATTTTGCTCCTAGGATATGACTGTTTTTATTTTGAACATCTTTATTTAGATATAATTGACATGTAATAAATTACATGTAATAAATTACACATAAAATAATAAATTAGATTTAACATTTCACCTGTAAAACCATCACCATTATTAAAAAAAAAAAAAAAAAAAAAGAATATTATCATTACCTAAACAGTTTCCTCAAACCACTTCCCCAAGCCCTGTCCATTGCCATACAAGCACTGATCAGCTTTCTGGATCTGTAGATTAGTTTATATTTTCTAGAGTTTTATATAAATGGAATCACAATTTGTACTTTTGTATGGTTCTTTCACTCAGTGAAAATTGAGAGTCATCAATATTATTGAGTACATCTACATTACAAGATTTGCATATATTATGATTTTAAGTAGCATTAAATTGAATCTCCACCAATTAGTTACCTTATTCCTTTCACTCAAGTTGCCCCAATGGTTATGTCTTCCACAAATATATTACTTTTTCATTAGGAAATTGATATTGACACAATTCATTTAACTTACTAATATTTCACCAGGTTTACATTAACAAATTTTTATATGTATTTGCGTTTGGTTCTGTGGAATTTTCTCATGTGTAGCATTTTCTGTAACTATTACTATAGTCAACATGCAGAACAGTTCCATCCAAGGAACACTTTTGCTACATATATATATAACCATAGTCACCTCTAGTCACTTCTCCATCCCTGAAATCAAGTAATTTATTCTTTATGATTTTTATGATTTTTTTTCATTAGAAAAAAATGTTACATAAATGGAATAACTCGGTTTGGAACCATTTTGTATCTTTCTTTTTCACTCAGAATAAATCGCCTGTGATCTAATCAATTTGTGTGTAATAATAGTTTTTTTTTGTTTGCTTCAATCATTCATTGATTAATCCATTTGGTTTGATAAATCATTAATTTATTAAAGAACACTATGTAGCCACAATTCTCTAGAAAAACAAAACAAAAGTATAAAGTCAGGTTGATAGATAGAAGATAGATAGATAATCAGTCAGGCAAGAAGGGAGGCAGAAATAATAAGAGATCTATTAAAGGAATTGACTTAGGCAGCTATAAGCACTAAGATGTCCTAAAATAGGCTATTTGAAAGCTGTAGACCCTGGGATGCAATTATCATTGCTCAGTCTAAGTTTGAAAATTTCAGAACCAGAGAAGTCAAAGGTATCATTAATTCTCAGTCTGAAACTTAAGGCCTATCAACCCTGAGGGTGCTAGTATGAGTCCTAGAGTCCCAAAGCCAGAAAGTCTGGAGTACTGATGTTGAAGGTCAGGAGAAGAAGTGTTTCTATTCCTGAAAAGATATGGGAATCCTTTTCTCTCCATTTTTAAAAATTTATTTTATTTTTTACACAAATGGAGCACAACTTTTCATTTCTCTGGTTTTTACGTGATGGAGATTAATTGCACAAACATAACCACACATAGGAATAATAACGTCCCTCTCATTCTATTCAAGGACCTAGCCAGTAGAATGGTGCCCACCTACATTAATGGCTGATTTTCTTCACTCAGTTAACTAACATGTTCTAGAAACGTGTTCATAGACACACACAGAAGTATTCCCAGGTTTCTAAGTATTCATTAACCCAAACAAGTTGACACATAAATTAATTATCATAGATATCTTTGTTGTTTCTAATTTTAGAAGATTAAAATAAAGATGATATGGCATTCCTGTATAAATTTTGAGTGTGACTGTGATCTTCCAACTTTCTGGAATAATACCCAAGAATACAATTTTTAGGTCATCTGATAAATGTATTGTTTAGTTGTGTGAGAAATTTTCATATGACTTTCCAGTTGGTTGTACCATTTTAAATTCCCACCAGCAATCTACAAGGGATATAATTTCTCTGCATTCTCACTAGAATTTAGTGCTATCACTTTATATTTAAGTTATTCTGGTGCATGTATAATGATATACAATTAGCATTTTGATTTGAATTTCTCCTATGGTTGATATAGTTGAACATGTTTTTATATGCTTGTTTTCCATCTACAAATCCCCTTTGTAAAAATTTCCACTCATATTTCTAGCCCATTTCTCTTTCTTTCTCATTGGAGACACTTGCACAGTAAGACTTGGATAAATTTGAAGACAGGTGTACATCAATACAGAACCATTTTATAATTGCTTTTTCTTTCTTCCATCCCTTAATCTTATTGGAAAGGCATAAGAAAATGAATCATTTCTTATTTAATCCAGAATTTCCTTAATTGGATTTTAGGATCTCTGTTTTAAAGAGCAGATTATCTGAATTTTTAAGACCTCTTACAATATTATTTTGTATTTTCTTTCTACCCACATACCATTAACTGGTATTTTCTCCTAGATCCCGATGAATTTTCTGTTGTTAAATAATACTTTAAATATTGGTATTAAACAAAGGATTGCTATATGTTTCTTCATATAACATTTTCTTCCTCTAGTATGTTGTTATAATCCCTTTTGGCTTTTGGGTGCTCAATGTCGCTCCTATGTAAAAAATGCTGGATTTGGGATTCTAATATTTGGCTTTTGGGATGTACCATTAAGGGATTACATGTAGATTTTGTGGCTGTGGTCTGCTTTTACTTAACAATTCTCCATTCTATTACTGCATCCATCTTTGCCCCTATAATATATGCATTCAGTCATTTCAATGATACTCAACCACATGAGAACCACCTCCAAACTATGTAAAATCATCTCCTCCATAACCTTGTATAACACTGGTTCTGGTAAATAATTTATCCTTAAAGTTTTCTTCCATACCTATTCCAAAGGGTTCTGCAACACACATCAGTCTTGGTACCATACTAAACAATTTATGAATATTAACAATATGATTAGCCTGTATTGGTGTATGTGGGTAATTTAAACCTTTGAATTCCTTTGTCAGATTTACTTGATATTTTCAAAAATCAAAACTAGAGGAAATTCTACAGACATTATATACTGAACAGCTTAGGGATTTTTTCTCTGGTTTCAACATTCCTTGGAAAAATCAGTCAGAGGATAGCTATCATACTTGATGATTAAGGAATTCCTAGCCAATCACTTCAAACTGAAATAACCACAAACAGTCCTGCCATCTCTTGCCACTCAGGCTCTTTACGTAAGCAGAGAATCATCCTCTGAAATCTAATCCCTCTCTTGATTATTATATCTTTATTACACAAGGTTCCTAGAATCATATGCCAACATACTTCAGGAATTTTTGTCTATACATTTGCAAAGATAAATTATGATCTGTGTTAGATGTTCTTTTGCTTTTTAATTTAAACTTCTCTCTAGATCCTGAATCTACAGGTTTGGGTCTTTCTGTATATGTAATTAGACTTATGTTATTATTTCCTAAAATACTTTTTCAGTCTGACTTTTTCTTTAATTTTCTTCTGAGCAAGTGAGGATATGGAAGTTAACTTGTTATTATTACATAGGTTGCTAATTTATTTATTTTTCTGTTCAGATTGGGGAAACCCTATTGATCTTTCCTCAAGTTGATTGGTTCTTTTCTTGTCTTCTTCACTATGTATAAGCTCATTAATCCAGTTTTCTTTTATTCTACAGTCTTCTAGTTCTATAATTTACATTTTAGTCATCTATTTGTTGTTGATTTTTTAAAAAGAAAATTAACAATTGCTGTTTATTGTATTTTTGTGATTCGTGATTTAAAATTTGTATCAGTTTTCTTATGATTCATCTTATTATTCCAGGGGCCCTACCCATACCACCCTGATCAAATTAGTGTCTGACTTATTGCACACAGGTGGGGTGGAGGCTCAGCTCTCTACTCAGCTCTGCTGATACTTATCTTCTCAGCAAAAATAAAAATGAAGCACCAATTAACACCATCACCTTGACTCCAAGTAAGAGTATAGATCCCCACTACATCTTATTCTTCTCAGGGAGAAGTAAGGGGAGAGAGTTTACTCATACTGTTTTGTGGCTACTCAGTAAGAGTGTAAACTCAGATCCTGTTTGGGATCAGCTGATACCAGGGGAAGGGATACTTGTAGAACAAACCAACCCTATCTCTTAACACCTCGTTCTGCTTGGTTAATCTGGACAGGTGTAGCAGTTTGCCTGTCTAATGGATCATACTCATTTCAGGGGTACTTAGAAAGTGAAACACTAACAAGTCCTGATTTGAACTTCTTCATAAATCTCATAGATATCCAATGGTAGTAGAAGCTCAGCTATCTGTTAAGACTCACTGACACCAAATAGTGTGGGTGAGGTACAGTGGTGAATAATTCTACTCTCATTACATTTCCTTGCTGCCATATGGGTTTAAAAGAACAGGGTGCCTTTAAATGCTATTGATGATGCTGGTATTTCCCCTTGGCAAGTCAAGATCAGCATTCCACTCACTGGGGGAAGTGTAGCATCACCTACCTCCATCAACTACTTTTGCCAACCAGGAGACCAAAGATCATCTCATCAAGAATTTTGGTGATGCCTAAAGCAAGACAAAAAACTACTGTTTCCGATAGATCCAAGGGTAAGTGCAGGATGGGTTTTATTTTTGGTCCTACAAACTATGCATATTTGTGGATATTTTGGAGGAAACTATTCCATTGATGTTTGTTGGGAATAGGATGGATGTATCCAAAGTGTTTCTGCTGTCTTGGGTCCTTCTTTCTCTGGTATTTTGGTTAAGACAAACAGGCTTTACTTGGAGATATTTTTGTCTGTGCCTATTGGTGGTTCTACATTGAAAACTTCTGCAGCATCCTTTCTAACATATTTAAACGCCAACAAGAAAACCCAGGGAACTAACTTCCACTAGTTACCTAATTCCTGTGTCCCTATGTGTTCTGCCTTCTTTCTACAGTTAAAAATCCTCTTATGTTTGTTGAATTATGCCCAAGGTTTCTTAATTTTAAGATGGAAACAGTTCTGTTGCTGCCAGCAGTGTGAAGAGAACAGTAGGTAGGGTGCCCAGAATTGGTTTAGCCATGGGTCAGAGATGCCCCAGAACCTTTCCCCTCAGCCACAAGAGGGCACATTGCAACCCAGGGTACCAGGGAACTATTAGAGCAGCCCATGATCATGCCAGAGGTGGATGGAGCAAAGCCTTTCTGGAGGCACTAGAGCCAAAAATATTGTAATCTTTTTAATATTAGGTTTTAATTTCACTTGTATTTTATTATCTTCTGTATTGATTGTCCCATTATTTGTTATCACAAACTTTAATCCAATCTTATATCCAATCTTATATTGTTTTTAAAATGGGACATATACTATTTTTTTTCTTTTCTCACTATTCCTTCTTCTGCACCCTCCCTTACTTTGCTTCTTTTCCTATTTTAATTTTTAACATGGACTCTTTCTATTTATTCTGAACTATTGCTCCCCTTTGCCATTTTTGGATTAGTGGCATAGTAGAGAATATTTTCAATAAGGTGTTACATCTTACTGGTACACAGTCTGCTCTCAGGTAGTCACAGTTACTGGTGATAATTATCTCTTCAAAACAGAGCTGGTAGCACTTTAAACATATCATGTACTCTGACACTGAGTCAAATTTTATTATATATTTATTATGAACTTTTGGTAGGAAATAGATTCCACATCATTTGGAGGAGAATTCTAAAGGATTGTTATATAATTCTGCAGCCTTTATTGGCCTTGCCTTCCTTCTAGAAATAAAGGGATTTTCCTCATCTATCCTTTTTCTAGTAACAGTTGGCCTTTACCTGTGCCATAGGAGTGACAACATATGCTGCCCTTTGGGGAATTGAAGACTTTTGACAGAGTGTCCAAACAGTAATGATAATTTTCAAATCTTTTATGCACCAGCAAGGGAAGCTATCTCTGGGTTCCTGGCCTGCTTCTAGTCTTTTTCTTGAGCAAATCTGGAGGACCATAGAAAGGAACCTGTAAGCTGATGTTAATTCATCTTGTGTCTGTTTCTCCAGCGGCTTTGTTACTGTCACAACAACATACACTTGGACATTAACAATTGGTTCAAAGTGTTACTGATTCCTTATTGCCCACTCATGTGAAAGTTTTATACTTCTCTGGTGCTCTGTCTTAGGTGAAAGAGTTTGTGTATTCCATCTCTCCTTGGAGAAGAATAGGTACCCTGATGGCCCTGCAACCTCAGGTCTCGAATGGGCTACAAGAAAAATTATAATTTTGTACTTTATTTGGATTTTTCTCTTCATTATGGAGTAAATGTGCTTATTCAATTTCCCACATCTTGAACAGAAGCAGAACATAGAGCAATGCTTTTAACCACTATGTCCTACTGCATCCCAAGATACTATTTTTATTTTTTCAGGAATGTGTTTAGGTGAGGAGTTCCGACAGAAAAAAATAAGTTCACTAAGGCCAAATATCTAGAAGTAACACAGAGGACTTGAAAAAACTTTTTTCTACAAAGTAACACAGAGGACTTGAAAAAACTTTTTTTCTACAAATCTCCAACCAGATCTACCTGGTTGTTAAGTTCCTGGCATTTAAAATACACCAAGATCTTCTTCACTTACTGTCTTTATTGTTCTGTAATTTTCATTGTAGAAATTAAATTTCAATGTAGAAATTAAAGAAGACCTTAGAATATGGAAATATGTCCCATGTTCTTGGATAGTCAGAATTAATATTGACAAAATGGCCACACTATCAAAAGTGCTATACAGATTTATTATAATTTCTATTAATTCGAATGGCATTTCTCATAGAAATAGAAAGATCAGTCATGAAATTCATTTGGAAAAATAAAAGGCCCAGAATAGACAAAGCAATCCTCAGGAGAAAAGTGATATGGAGGCATCACAATACCAGACCTTAAATTATAATATAGAATTATAGTAATAAAATGACATGGTATTGGCACCAAAATAGACATGTAGACCAATGGTACAGAATAGAGTACACAAAGACAAACCCACATAAATACAGTTATCTCATATTAGACAAAAGTGCCAAAAGCATACATTGGAGAAAAGATAGCCTCTTCAACAAATGGTGCTTGGAGAACTGGAAACCATATGGAACAACATGAAACTAAACCCTTATCTCTTACCATGTACAAAACTCAACTCAAAGTGGATCAAGGACCTAGGAATTAGACCAGAGACCTGAAGCCTACTACAGGTAAATGTAAACTCAGCTCTTCATCATGTCAGCTAAGAACCAACTTCCTCAAAAATCTCCTAAAGTACAAGAAATAACATCAAGAATCAATAAATGGGATAGTATCAAACTAAAAAGCATCTTCGTGGCAAAGGAAATAGTCAATAACATAAGGAGAGAACCTACAGAGTGGGAAAAGTCTTTACCACATGCACCTCAGAGAGAGCATTAATCTTCTCCAGGATAGATAGACATCTGTATATCCATCTATCTATCTACACACACACACACACACACACACACACACACACACACACACACACTCAAAAAACTTAATGCCAAACAAACCAGATAACCCAATCAATAAATGGGCAAAGGAACTGAACAGGCATTTCACAGAGCAAAAAATAGAATGCTGAAAAAATATATAAAAAGATGTTCAACATCTTTAGCAATTAGAGAAATGCAAATTAAAAAGTACACTGAAATTCCATCTCACTCCATTCAGAATGGCAACTATCAAGAATACAAGTAACACCGGGCATGGCAGTGCATGCCTGTAATCCCAGTAGCTCAGGAGGCTGAGGCAGGGGGATTTCGAGTTCAAAGCCAGCCTCCACAGAAGCAAAGTACTAAGAAACTTGGTGAGACCCTGTCACTAAGTAAAATACAAAATAGGGCTGGGAATGTGACTCAGTGGTCAAGTGCCCTTGAGTTCAATCCTTGGTACCAAAATAAAGAAAGAAAGAAAGAAAGAAAGAAAGAACATGAATAAGAACATGAGTAACAATAAATGTTGGCGAGGTTGTGGGGAAAAAAAGGTACTTCCCCCTACATATTGCTGGTATGACTGCAAATTGGTGCAAGCAGTATGGAGATTCCTCAGAAAACTTGGAATGGAACAACCATTTGACCCAGTTATGTCACCCCTTGGTATATACCCAAATCATTTAAAAACAGCATAACTTCAGTGATAGAGCCACATCAATGTTTATAACAGCTCAGTTCAAAACAGCTATGCTATCGAATCAATCTAGGTGCCTTTCAACAGATAAATGGATAAAGAAAATGTTATAAATATATACTTGATGGAATATTACTCAACTATAAGGAATAATGAGTTTATAGCATTTGCAGGTAAATGAATGGAAGTGAAGACTGTCATGCTAAGTGAAATAAGCCAACCCCCCTCCCCCCAAAATAAATACTGAATATTCTCTGTGATATGTGAATGCTAACTCAAAATAAGAATGGTGGAGGGGAGAACAGAAGCTCATTGGATTAGACAAAGTCAAATGAAGGGAAGGGAGGGATGATGGGCATAGGAAAGACAGTAGAATGAATCAGACTTAAGTTTACTATGTTCATATGTGAATACACCACCAGTAAAACTCCACAACATGTAAAACATGTAAAGCATCCTAATTAGAATAAATTATACTCCGTGTATGTACAATGTGTCAAAATACACTCTACTGTCATGTATATATAAAAAGAATAAATAAAAATAAAAGTAATAAAAAATAAAAAAGATAAATGATAAATAAAATTAACCAAGATGCTTCCCTCATATTTTACCAACCATTAAATGTACATTTTAATATTTGGCAGCAAATCATGTCTAGTAATCTCAGTAGAAACTGACAAGATTATGTGTGCTTGAATGAACTTGAAATTGTGCACTACTAGTGGTAATATCAGTATGACTGTAAAGTCCTTAATAGTGTCACACTTGGTTTGAAATTGCTACTTTAGATACCGGTGGGTGCACTGGTAACTGTGAGCTATTAGTGCTGTCATTATTGTTGCCTATAATATCCCAAGAAGATGACACTTGTCACTAGCTACTATGGCTAGAGTTTCCTGCGGTGGAAAGTGTCTGGTAAATAAAGTTCCAGTCAACTGATAATTCTATTGGCATATATATGCCTGGGAACTACTACCGAATGCAAAAGACTAGAGCTGGCATATTTAATAAATTAAGTAGGGCAACCATCTTAAAAAGCATTAGAAATGAGGAAGTCTCTTTGCCTCATTTCTGCCATAAGATTATATTCACTACAGGGCTATTATGGGATGAGATGGAAGAGTTGCTTGGCCTGCCTAGATAAGAAAAGCCTCAATCATTTAGCAAAAATATATTCATTAATTACAAAGTGTCAAGCACTCTCCTGGGTGCTGGAAAAAATACACAATGCAAATGACTATGAAATAGTATCCTAATTATGGGCTGGGGCTGTAGCTCAGTGGTAGAGAGCTTGCTTAGCATGTGTGAGGCACTGGGTTCAATTCCCAAGCACCAAACAAAAATAAACAAATAAAATAAAGGTATTGCTTATATATAAAGGTATTGCGTCCATATACAACTAAAAAAAATCTTTAAAAAAATAAAAATTGTCATTATATCCATCTCCTAGATTTGTGGTAACTCTTCCCTAAGTCTTTGGACCAATCATATGCCTTCAATTTCCTTTATTCAACTGAATCAATTTTTTTTCTGATTTTATTTATTTACTGTTTTTGAAGCAGGATTTTCAAAAGTAATACTTATTCAGAAGTAGGAGAGAACATAGTAACTACATAAATGTATGTCAGTACATAAAAACTTGCAAAAATTGAGAAGTTCCACTTTATATTCCAAATATTGTCACATTTCTAAGGACAGAAACAACTTCCCAGGTACCTAACATTTGTTTCCTACTTCCCATCTCTCTGTGATCTTATTTACCCATACCTGAGATTCAGCTAGCTGCTTCCATTGTTATTAGCTCAGAAGCATGTAAAAGAAACCATGTTTCAAACTATATGACTTTGAATCTTCCCACTTGTTTTGGTCTCTGGACATTGAATCTAAGTTTACCAGATGAGAAAGACAAAAGTGTGGAAATTGATATCAACTAATCTCCATCATTATCAATAATTTTATTTCCTTCCTAATTTCTGATGCAATGTTTTGTGTTTTCTCTTTGATTCCTAATTATATTTTCCTATACTGGCAATTTCAATTATTGTCTTGATGTGCCAATGCTTGGATTAATTTCAATTTATATCATCAATCTAATAATTTGTTGTTCAACTTGATACTTCATTCCTCATACTGCCTTTATTTTGCTTACATTGTTAACATTTCGAATTTCAGCTCCAGCTTATTTGTTTTTATTCATTCTTCTTTAATGATGAAACTTAGTTGGACTATGGGTTTTCTCGTATTTACAATTTGGCCTTCCTTCCATTAAAACATTAATATTTATTAAGTGCTTATTATGTGGTGCTTGTCTAAGTAATTCATATACATTTATTTAGTCCTCCCCAAAAAACTTATACGATTGAAAACTGCAGCACAGAAGTATTACATGCATTTACATTTTTATCCAAGGTCACACAAGTAGTAGGGGGCAGAGTTAAGATTGGAAATCATTCTTGAGGTGCTGTAGAACACCATAATTTAAAAAAAAACAGTAGAGCACTTTCTGTGTTTCCCTTTGTCTCATAAAAATTCTGACTCTTGTTGTCTAATTATGTTGGTATGGTGTATATATCAAGATAAATAGCAACATAAAATCTTCTATACTTTTTATAAAATCATTGCCTTTATGCATGATTCAATTCAAATTCAAAAGTCATATTAATAGGAAGTTATTTTAAAAATGTGAGATTATCAGTTTCAAAACTAACAGTATTAGTTTCAGTTTGGTTATGCATGCAGATTTTTGTATTATGATCTATGTACTACTACTTGTTGGCATGTATAGTAAGGAAACATTTTTTAGTATTTTTAGTTGTTTATAGACCTTTATTTTATTTATTTATATGCAGTGCTGAGAATCAAACCCTGTGCCTCACAAATGCCAGGCAAGTGCACTACCACTGAGTCAAAACGCCAGGCCCTGGGAAACAGAATAACTACTTTTGCAAGAGTATTATAAGTAATTCTGTTTTGGAAATCCTAAATTTAATTTTAAAAAAGTGAAATATTGAGTTTTAAACCATTCATATTTATTTTTACTACTTACTTCAGACTACATAACTCCTAAACCTTTATTATGGTCTGATCTGGAATGCCCAACAAGTTTTATGTGTTGAAGGCTTGGCCACCAATGCAGCAATGCTCAGAGGTGGAACTTATGAAATGATTGGAGGAAGAGGATCACTGGGAGTTTGCCCTGGGAGGTTTGTCTCTAGCCCCTCCCCCGACCGCTCTCTCTCTCACTGTACTTCTTGGCTGCCATGAGTTCAGCGTCTTTTCTCCACCAGGTACTACTGCCATGGTGCTCTGAGCTGGAGCCAGGCAACTGTGGAATGAAAACTCTGCAACCATAAGCCAAAATAAATCTACCCTCTACTAAATTGTTTTTCTCAGGTATTTCACACAGAGGCAAAATGCTAACTAATACAACATTCAATGCATACACTTTGGTTTTAGGTGGCTTTTCACAGCCTCTCCAAATTTTTCTAGTAGGTACTCCTATATATCTTGAATGAATATCTAACTTAATTTCCAAAACAAACTGTCATGATTAAAAATAAAATGATATTTCTAGTCTTAAAATAATTTGGACATGTGGCCACTTGAAATGAACTTCCTATCAAATGTCCATTCTTGGAGAATTCTGTAACTAATGATATTCATATATTTATCATATGCTATTTAAAAATCAACTACTTTCCAAGATAACTAAGTGAAAACTTTTCTGACCAGTAATATCCAAACACTTTCTCTGTGCAGATAAAATGGTACCTACATTTGAATACATATGTGTGTGTGTGTGTGTGTGTGTGTGCGCGCGCGCGCACTCACACATAAAACAGTTCACCTGGGATTCAGTTGTTTAATAGTCAGTACAACTTAATACAACTCAACAAATATTAGATTAGCATTTATCTTCATATGTGTATGTCAAAATATGTTGAGGTTCAACACAGTTATAATTTGTTAGACATTAATTGATATTCATTTGTATCATTTTTATAAATTAAGTTATATTTATTTTTATATATATTTTGTTATTTATTCATTCCAAATATATATGAGAGTCTACTATAAACAGAAAATTTGGGGGAACCTGGGTAAAACCAGCTAAAGCCAAACACAGGTATAGTTTTTAGTGAATCATTTTTTAAGGGGCTTGTGTTTGTATACCATGAAAAGAGGAATGTGAATATTCTGTGTCTTTTTAGGGTATTATGGCTGAAGACAACTTTTCTGCCACTATTGCTATTCAAAAAGTTTATCTTCCCCCCCAAAAAGATCTTAAAACTATGCATAGTATCATCTTAAAAATCAGAAATTGCAAGAATATTTTCAATGAAGACTGACTCCAACCACATAAAATGTGTTCCCTTTGTGCTGTTTCGGAAAGTCCCTCTGATACTATTTAAAAATATATCTGCTAACCCTCTTGTCTTTACCATTATTTCACTATTTACTTTATTCCAAGCCAATATTGAACTGAAATTAAAAATGAGTGTACTCAAAATAATTCCTTTGCTTATCCTCTTTTCAATATCAGAGAGTGGACAGAGCTAAAACATCAATCAATGCAAAGTCAATAACACTTGGAAGAAAATGTTCTGTTTCTTCCTTAATCATCCTTCTTCTAGTTGATTCTTGAACAAAGTCTGACTTTGAGGACAATGATGTGACCTTAACTTTGACTTTATTTTGAATGAAATTCAAAATTCTGTACATTTGGTGTGTCAGCTACCACTGTTTGAAACTGTAATTATGAAAAAAAGGTCCAAGTTATTTTCCAAAACTAAGCAAATGGAGACTGTGTTTTGGCTCAGACCAATGCACTTGCTTCTCAAAACTTCAAATGATAAGTAGTATATTTAGCCATGGAAAACTGCTGCAAATCAGTTACCCAATTTTATGTGTTATGACCTGTTTCTTTCTGGCATGCATATGGTCTTGCTTATACCCCAAACATTTTCAGTTGATAGAAGTTCCAAGTGCATCTTATAGTATTGCATTTGAATCTATGTATTTTTTTCTGACAGAATATTATTCAGAATTTATTATGAATATAGCTATAGCACTTTGCTCAATAAATATTCTGTCATTCAAAAAATGTTCCCTTTGAACTGGGGTTGTAGCTCAGTGGTAGAGCACTTACCCAGCATGGATAGGCACTGAGTTTGATCCTCAGCACCACATATAAATCAATAAAATAAAGGTTCATCAACAGCTAAAAAAATATTTTAAAAACTGTTCCTTTTGTTTTTGAACAAAGTCTGACTTTTCCATGTTCAAAAGTTACTGTGAATAAGCTTAGCATTCTGTGTTAATCCTGGCTTCTAGTGGATACTGGCCTTGAGCTCTGCACTCTGCAGAAATAGGCTTGATATTAGAGATATCAAGACACTAAGGTTAAAGGAGAGGAGAGGAGGAGGGGAGAGAGAAATGTGATTTTATTTTATTTTATAATGTGACTTCTATTTTTATTTATTACATAAATAATATGTCCACTGAGGAAAAATTAGAAAATATAAATAAGCAAAAAAAAAAAAAAAAAAAAAAAAAAGAAATTAAAATTACTAATAATCATACCACTATGTAGAAACCACTATAAATACTTTGTACATATTTTTTCAATTTGTGTATATGTGTGTGGGGATGAGTGTTAGAATTTACCCTTATTCACAAACACAAAAAAATCATGTAATACTCTAAGTATTACAATAAATCCTTTTTTCCATTGAGTATATCTTTCTTTGTGAATAAATTAGAGAATTTTGATTTTAAAAATGCTGAATCTGAAGAATAAAGTAAGTTCCTAATATATTCTTGCAAATTTCCATGAATTTGAGATTATATCAAAAATAGAAATTTACCAGAAATCTAAATTGAAATATAAGCATTCCTTCCAGATGGATATTTGCTTTCTCTTTGGGATTTTAAAGCCTATTTTTTTTTTAAGCTGTTGTTTTCTATCACTCATAAAACTTAAAAACATATACTTTATTTGTGGCTTTATTTTTGTGGCTCCAAGAAATGTTCTTAAAGTTAGCATAGAGAACAAAATTGGGGGAGTCAAAGGACCTATATTTGAGCTTCATGTGTGCTTCTTATTATATAAATATAGGAAAAAACTTCTTAATTCAGTCAACCCTCAATTACAACATCTAGTGTTTGATTGTTAATATGATCATTAATATAGTGCTGTTAAATCCATATAGTACTATGCACAGAGAAGAGAGATTTCCCATCATTTTCAATGACTAGATTTTCTAAGCTAAGGAGAACATGAATAACATATCATTGTGTTTATATCTGTTTCAAAATATCAAATGAATTTACTTTTATAAAACCAAAGTTTTTGAAACAAGCTGTCATGCTACTATGGGCTTCCTCTTCCAGTATGAATGAAGGGACAACAATGGAGAAGTCACAATATTGACCAGACTCAGAGTCATACATGACACATGAAATAACTGTGTGAAACATCCTCACCTATATATAAAGAAAGTGCTTGGGTTCCAGCATGAAAGATAAATGACTCAGTGAAACTGATGAGGAAAAGGATACAAGGCAAGGGCATAACCTAGGGAGGATGATTCTATTTATATCGGTGGATTTTCCT
Source organism: Marmota flaviventris (assembly GCF_047511675.1). Lineage (NCBI taxonomy): Eukaryota > Metazoa > Chordata > Mammalia > Rodentia > Sciuridae > Marmota > Marmota flaviventris. The sequence goes on from NC_092519.1 coordinate 1,273,356, forward strand.
ATGCTGCCCTGGAACACCCCAATGAAGAGATGTTATCACGGTAGAATAAATGAAGCTTGGAACTGGGAGGCACTTCCTCAATTGCATTTGAAAAATTTAGCCTTCTAATTCCATCCAGGTACTAGTCTCAGAAAAGTCTGGGGGTTCATAAAACAGAAGTGACACAACCAATATAAAATTTAAATAGTAAATTAAAACAGTATACATGTGGGAAAAGCAAGAAAGTAAATAAATATTAAAAGTGTATCTATAAGGATGCTCAAGTCTCAGCACATGCATCAGAACCTCCTATATAAACATAAGGCAAACAAAGACAAAAGTTTCTAAAATTAGATGAAAATCCCAACAATATCCTGTTTCTAAAAGGTATAGTTAAAAGTAGAACACAAAATGGTTGAAAATGATGGTATAGAAAAATCTGTGAGGAACATATAAGCCAAAATTTTTTCCATTAGAAAAATATATTCTTTGAGCATGGTGCAATGAAACCCCACCAATAAATAAATAAATAAATAAAAAAGATTCAGTAAACAAAATGGAGATCAAAGAGAGTTCATCTGATTATATTGGTTCTAGCCAGATAATCCAGGATAATCTCCCCATTTTAAGGTCAATAAGCCTTAATTAAATCTGCAAAGTCCATTGTGTCCTGTAACAAGGCATTTTCGTGGACAGGAAAAGAGACTGAGAAGGTCATGGAGGCCAAAATCCTGCCATGTCCATATGGGCCACCAGACTCTATATCATTGCTAGCCTTCCAAAATTTTTCATCAAAAGTTTCAGATCCTCTCTCGTTAGTGTTAGATGTTTCTGCTGTCATATATTGTTACTTCTTTCATATCTTATATCTTAAAAATGTTTATCTTTTAATTTTATATGTTCCCCTGCTTTTCTTGCTTCAGAGGTAAGAATCAGGTCTTATTTTTGCAGCATCTGCAATACTCTGTTTTGTGCACCATGTCTGTTCAGTGTTTGCATGACAGGAGCCAATGGTGCATATTAGGCTATGACAAAGTAGAATTGTGTTCAAAAGACATTGTTATTACTTCTTAATGGAGAAAGTGATTATAGGATGTATAAGTTATTTAAACATTTAGAGTTGTCTATACTCAATCAAAACATGGGGATAATGCCAGGACAATGCCACCTCTCCCTAATTATAAAGTACCTTTAATAAACAGGAAAACAGATATAGTAAGTCTTTCCTTAAATAATCATTTTGTTAATATATTCTAATTGTCAAACCATGTGCTTCTTTATGAATATATAGTGATAAACAAGACAGTCTCTTTCCTTATGAAACTCATGGTCTAAGAAGGATAAATATGCATTTAAACTAGAAACTTTATGAGTTTCTTTAATGCCAAGTATATAAGCAAACTTGATTCTCTTTGAAAGTTGGTGAGCCATGAATACAAAATACTAGTGAGCTCCATGTACAGCTTGCAAACTGGCTTGGCATAGTGCCACATACCTGCAATCCCAGAACTCAGAAGACTGAGGCAGAAGGATTGCAAGTTCAAGGCCAGCCTAGGCAATATAGTGAGACCCTATGTCAAAATAAGAAAAAGGGGCTGGGGATGTAACTCAGTGGGTCACACCTGAGTCTCCTGGGAGGCGTCCCCTGTGCCACAAAAAATATAAATGAGAGAGAGACAGAGACAACATATTACTAGCTTTCTAACAATATCTCTAAGGGATGCCTATATAATCTGATATATGCCAGATTGTTCTTGGGCCTATCAAGTGTTAATTTAGTGATCTTACGCTAATCTCTGGGACTCTTCAACGTAAAGAACTGGGAATATTATGGGGAAATATAGATAATTGGGACAAATACAAAGCTTCAATTTCTCTTATTTTATACTGCTCAGTGGATTTTTATTCCTTCTGCAACACTTCCAACAAACTAAACCCTTCAAACAACCAAAATAAACTCATACTATTAAAGCCAAGAGCTTAAGTTTGACAGAAAGTACTAGAGGATCTTGTGGACTTCCAACTCCAGGTATTCTAAGCTCTACTGAAATTTTATTTAATGTGACCCTCAGGTTTATTTATTTATATTTGAGAATCTGCTTAAGAGGCATCCTTTTGAAAAATGTTGCTGTATTTACTGAAACTATATTTACTAAAAAACTGAAGTTACAGATAAGAATCCCCCATATGTCCTTAGAATTTGTTGTCAGGAAAATAGACATTTGGTAGCTTAAATTGTTTGCATCTTTGAAAAAATGATACAATATTATTCATTGGAACCCCTTCTTGCATAGGCTATTAGCTGACTTATCCATTTCTATTCTTTGTTTATTCCAGATTATACCTTGATTTCTCTCTCCTCTTAAAACTTGTATATCTGCATATATTTGCATGTGTGTTTTACTTATTTTAACTGATACAAAAATCACAAAATAGCACATATTAACGGGGTAATTAGCCATTTTAAATTGTGTATACATGTATAAAGTTTAAATAAGACTAAACATGTGTATTTCTTCAAGAAACTTATTTCTATAATTTTATATGGTAAACACTTTCAAAATTCTTCCTTCTAGATTTTTGAAATTTCCTGTCCACTATTGTTTTTTTTTTTTTTTTTTAATTTTTTATTGTTGGCTGTTCAAAACATTACATAGTTCTTGATATATCATATTTCACAATTTGATTCAAGTGGGTTATGAGCTCCCATTTTTACCCCATATACAGATTGCAGAATCACATCAGTTACACATCCATTGATTTACATATTGCCATACTAGTGTCTGTTGTATTCTGCTGCCTTTCCTATCCTCTACTATCCCCCCTCCCCTCCCCTCCCCTCCCCTCTTCTCTCTCTGCCCCCTCTACTGGCATTCGTTTGTCCCCCTTGTATTATTTTTCCCCTTCCCCTCACTTCCTCTTGTATGTACTTTTGTATAACTCTGAGGGTCTCCTTCCATTTCCATGCATTTTCCCTTCTCTCTCCCTTTCCCTCCCACCTCTCATCCCTGTTTAATGTTAATCTTCTTCTCATGCTCTTCGTCCCTACTCTGTTCTTAGTTACTCTCCTTATATCAAAGAAGACATTTGGCATTTGTTTTTTAGGGATTGGCTAGCTTCACTTAGCATAATCTGCTCTAATGCCGTCCATTTCCCTGTAAATTCTATGATTTTGTCATTTTTTAATGCAGAGTAACACTCCATTGTGTATAAATGCCACATTTTTTTTATCCATTCATCCATTGAAGGGCATCTAGGTTGGTTCCACAGTCTAGCTATTGTGAATTGAGCTGCTATGAACATCGATGTAGCAGTGTCCCTGTAGCATGCTCTTTTTAGGTCTTTAAAGGAATAGACTGAGAAGGGGAATAGCTGGGTCAAATGGTGGCTCCATTCCCAGCTTTCCAAGAAATCTCCATACTGCTTTCCAAATTGGCTGCACCAATTTGCAGTCCCGCCAGCAATGTACAAGTGTACACTTTTCCCCACATCCTCGCCAGCACTTGTTGTTGTTTGACTTCATAATGGCTGCCAATCTAAATGGAGTGAGATGGTATCTTAGGGTGTTTTTGATTTGCATTTCTCTGACTGCTAGAGATGGTGAGCATTTTTTCATGTACTTGTTGATAGTCATAGTACTATACACTAGCACACCAGAGCTTCTTGCATCTCTTTAAATGTGCCTGTCAATCAAACAATGCCCAGAGTCAGTCACTGTCGGAATCACCAAGGACAGATTAGTCTCCGGTTCTTATACCTGTCTGTGGCTATCAATGCCCCCAAAGCTCTGTCAAACCCTAAGCCCAAAGACCATTGAGATCGGCACAAAACTATGATAGGATCAAGGTCACAATGCTATATGGTTTGCCTACTGATCAAGTGAACACATGGCCTAAGAGCACTTTAACCAGCCAAAGGTAATACACTTGGGACTAGAAGTCCAATAGACTAGGGCTTCATTTTCTCTTCTTGGTTCTGGGGCTATCTCAGAAGTTCCACATGCACCATTGGCCATGGGATGGGGGCCATTACCTAGTGTTAGGCTTATTAACCATTTAACCAGCCTGGTACTTATTTCCAAGGCAAAGCCATGTTCAAACTACCTACTCTCAGGAAATGGAATACTTCCACATGTTATGGTGACCAAGGTTGGGGTCATATTGGTGAAGGCAGTTCCTTAACCACAAAGTTTGACACTAAATTGGGTTTTGCCTGAGTCTAACAGGTTCTAGGACTTGAGTATTTCTGAGGATGCATCTGGACAACTACAACTGAAGATGATGCAGACTTAAACACAAGTCTATCTCATTAGGGTGCAAATTACTCTGCCTGGTGCCAGGGCTGGTCAAGAGGTTCCATCTATGAGCACTGGCCTGGAGATAACTGTGCTGTCTGAGATTGAGCAATGGGTAGTGGAGACACTCCCTTGGCCACCAACCTGACAATAAAGTGGGTCACACCTGAGACTCAGAGCTGGAGGGAACTACATTATCTCAGTGGATGGGGTATTCCTAGCTACTCTAAGCCTGGTAATGATGCAAGTCAAGATCTGAGTCTTTTGTACTGGCATAGATATCCAACTGATGCCACTGCAGGTTTAGTAGTTTCATTGTAAGCTCTGATGTGGATATTGAAGCCTTGGTTTCTGCCTGGTATAGAGTCTCATGGCAGGCCTGTGTCTGTCCTCCAATGCAATGTCCTATCCTAGGTTTTGTATTCTGTTCCCAACATCCTTGCTGCCTGGCTAATGTGGTTCCAGTGGTTCAGTATGTCTATATTGGCTTGATAGGAGGTGTGGTGGGGCTTTTCCCAGCACTAGATCTTATCATGGTTTTCCTGGTACTGAGTTACGATTACAAGGCCTAGACTTAATTCCCTGCCCCTGTCCCAAGTGGAGTAGAGAGGTTCCAGACTGCTTGAAATTGAGAAAATAGTGAAACCAGAAAGTGTTTCCTTCCCACCTTCTACAATGTATCTCTTCTTATTATACTAACGACAGGCAATACAATTTCTTATCTGGTATCCTCAGTTCTTGTGAAATTAGCTCAGATAATGAACAGATGTCTAAACTGGTGTATTTGTGGGCTGGAGTTTCTTATTCAGCTGCCATCTTGACCCACCTCTAATACCTTAATTCATCAACAGTTGTCTCATAATGTCAAAATTATTAAGTAGAAACTGAATGTATTTTGAGTGTTTTTTGCATGATAAATTTGACCAAAACAGAGAAAATATAATCTGAAAATATTTCCATACTCTTCCCTAACTAGCATTTCTAAAGCTTCACTACTCTGAGCTAAAAACTACATGGTTAAAAACATTGCTCATATGTTCTCTGAACAGTATACGCCTGGATACCAACCTCTAAATAGTTTCATAATTAGTAGAATATGTGGTAGGATAAGATAATTAATAGAATATGTGGTAGGACAAATATAATCAATAAATAATATTGATTTTATTTAATTACCTCAGTCATTCAAAATTAGACTTACTAGTTTCCAGAAATCTACAAGCTTATGAAAATTAAACTAATTAATTTAGAAGATAACATGCACAAAACTCATGTTATAAGAAAACTTTCTCACAATTTCAAAATGTTTCTTTTTGCTGTTTGGAGGACATATGATATTGAGGGTTGCCCAGATGTGAATAGTTATGGTTATGTAGCTTTCTTGGGCACTCTGCTTCAGAAAGAAAGAGCTAGGGGACTAAGGACTTATCTTTTGTTCTAAGTATTCTTAGTTTTCTGTGATGTGCCTGGTAGGATTATAACATACACATGCCTGCCGCATGGCAGAGAGAATATCTGCCTCTCGATATAATGTTACACAAGGGGCTGCCCATGTGATAAATTGCAAAGCAGATGAATTACAATAGTAGGTTAGTATATTGTATTCTATTCCCAGAATACAATACATTTTTCATATAATCCTATGTATTTATGGACACTGTGTGTGTGTTTTTTAATAAATCACCAAGTTCTCCTTTATGCAGTGGATTCTAGAAAGCATAAAGTCAAAGATGGGTCCTACCCATAGCAGTTGTATGTTTAGAAATTTTAACTAAAATTTTAACCTCATATTTTATGTCATTTTCTTAACATGTTTGCTTTTCTCTATTTTGAATACCACTTCTGTGATAGCTTATTTATATCTAATTTTATTTTTGTTAAATATATCTGTACAAAATCAGGGTGAAAATTAATAAATTGTCTTGAAAAGTCACTAAACTTTTTGTTATTTGTATTTTGATTTTATAAAGTGGAGATAGTAATGGCTTCATTCACTTACCTATGCAAGAATGGAAGACCATTATGGAAAAAAAAAAAAATCATGAAAAAGAATATGTTTCTTGCTTACTTCAAAGTGTTTATCTTCTAACCAATAGTAAGCTTATAAATAAAATAAGGTATAATTTCACAGGATAAGTTAATGATGTGAATCATATTTCATAATTCCTTTGTAACCCAGACACTAACATCTCTCCATTTTCATCTAAGTTAGACTTTCTTGTTGATGGATTTCATATGTTGACAAGATCTTCCCTGGAACTTTTTACTTTTAACCATCTATCACTGTTTCTATGGTGATTCCTAGGATACTAATGACACAAAATGCACCAGTTTCCCATTTACTAATGAGAACAACTCTCAGATGCAGCACAGGTGTTTTTCAGAAATGGAGATCAATTTGTAGTGGGTCATTCATTAGTACATCTAACTTCCTAAGAAATAAATTTAGATAGATTAAAGATTTAGTCGTTACTAGGGGTAGATTTTTTCTTACATTGTATGAACATAAATAGCCAGTATAATGTAGGAGTTGAACCAATAGTCATATACTTCATATTAATATAAAACATAATAGAGATTTGATTCTCTCCCTCTTTGAGCTGAGAAGAAAACAGGGTGACTATTGTTCTGACATCACTACTTATTTATTTATTCATTTTATATTTATTCTTCAGATGTAGTTGGACACAAAGATATTGTACCTTTATTTGTATTTATTTTTATGTGGTGCTGAGGATCAAACCCAGGGCCTCACACATACTAGGCAAGCACTCTACCACTGAGCCACAACCGCAGCCCCTGACACCACTATTTATACTATGAGTTTGTTTGTATCATTCATGCAACAATGCATTATATGTAAATCATCAAGAAAATGATTCTTCCTTAGAAAAGAATTTCAGGAGGCATCACAATACCAGACCATAAATTATACTTCAGAGCTATAGTAACAAAAACAGCATGGTAGTGGCACAAAAGCAGGCATGAAGACCAAAGGAATAGAAGACATAGATACATACCCACATTAGTTATCACATACTAGACAAAGGTACCAAAAACATACATTGGAGAAAAGACAGCCTCTTCAACAAGTGGTGCTGGGAGAATTGGAAATCCATATGCAGCAAAATGAAACCAAAACCCTCTCTCTCACCCTGCACAAAACTCAACTCAAGGTAGATCAAGGACCTAGGCATTAGATCAGAGACCCTGTGCCTACTAGAAGAAAATGTATGTATATATATATATAATTTTTTAAAGTGTTTATGATTAAAAAAATAAAAGAATTATGGTTGGCATATTTATCACCGTAGCTCTCTGAGTTTCACAGGATTATATGAAAAATATCTAATATATTCACCTCTTAAAACAAGTATATTTGAGTAAAATTTGAATTAAATATTGGAAACACATGCAAAATGTTCCCAGAGAATTTGAACATGAAATTCAGAACATAGCACTTTGAATCATTAAGAATGTGGCCACTGGGGCTGGGGTTGTGGCTCAGTGGTAGAGTCCTTAGCCTAGAATGTATGAGGCACTGGGTTTTATCCTCAGCACCACATAAAAGCAAATAAAATAATGGTACTGAGTCCATCTACAACTGAAAATATTTTTAAAAAAGTAATGTATCCACTGTATGCCTACCTCTTCTGTGGTCATCTTTTTTATCTTTCCAAATGCTTCAGTTTTACATCATTTCTAATATCTCTTATATATACAATTATATCATCTGTAGCATGACTCTTATATATTCTTGTCTCATTATGCTCTGGAGACTACACATAATCCTTCTTTATTGGATATCTCTGAGTCTGATGTGAATGGTAATAACTGAATTGCAGAGTTTGAAGAACAGTGAATGTCCATCCATCAAAACAGGAGACAATGAATAAAATAACTCCTGAGTGAATTCTGATCACATGAGGATGAGTACCCAAACAGAATACAAAAATGTACTAAAAATATATAGTAGCAGACAGTACATTGATAATTATATTCCAACTTGTTGTGAAGATGGGCATTCTCTCTCTTGGGTCCTGCCACTTGGTACTAATAAAACAGTCAGAGCAGTAAGCACTCTCTGGAAGCTCACACTGGAGTATTCCTGCTTGTCAATCCTTGCTGCCTTCTGTGTTCATTAGACTTCAGGAAACAAATACAAAGAAATAAAATGCTTTCAGATAGCCTCCCACTTTGCCATTTGAAATCTATGTTTCAATCACTTTCCTCTATCTGTCTGCATCAGCTGACATCTAGTGCCATGAATGGGAGCAGATGCAGTAACAAATTGAGAAAAAACATCCCAATAAAACTCTTGGCATTTACTCTGGGCTGCCTGTGCTGTGGGCCATGGCAGATGGCAGTGTCTCTGCCTAGATTTTTTAACTATTTAAGGAGGTCCAAAAGAAATTTGGTGGACAAAGATACACCAGGTACTTATCAAGGCATGCATTCATCCTGCTTTTTTGGTGTACAGTGCACATTTGAAGACATGCAGATATCCATTACTTTTTGCTTTCATCCTAATATGTTGTCAAATGATTAAAATCATCCACCTTCTGGTTGTTACCATAAAATCAACAACCCAGAGTGGAAAGGTTTTATTTGACAACTGCTTTACTAAAAGATCTATGAAAAATAATAAGGACAAGTACTTTTTTATACTCATAAAAAGGCAGTGAAGAAAACTGCAAAAATCACTTTTATTTCTTGACAAGGGCAAGAAAATATAGGCATAAAAAGCAAACCAACCACAAACAGAATGGATATCACTACACATTCTTCATGTTTATGCATCATGTAATGAAAAAGTCTTTCCAGAAATACAAACTGTAAATACATCTCAGAGAAAAATGGAAATGAGAAAAAAATCTAAGATATTATTTTGTATAAGGATCACACTTTTTTCCTTGCCTTTATCTTATCTTCTTTCCCATCAATGAGAAAAGTCACCATAGAAGAAGTGACAGTAAATCTTTCTGGGGGTTCAGGTTAATACAAAAGATGAGATTTATTAATGACAGTGTTGAAACAAAGATACTAAGATGGCAGGCATTTAGGTGAGCTCAGGTGTAGGTCAAACTTTTCCAAAGCAAAATAAATCCAATGGCATAGAACTGAAAAATATCCTGACTATTGGGCTATTGTGGTTGATAATATCAAAAAGTACAATTTCAAGGGGTAAAACCAATTTTTCTTTCCTTTTTTATTTTTGAAGTCTATTACCATGGTGATAGTATCATAGTATGTGAATGCCTAAAGCATATCAATTGAATTCTTTATTTGAAGCTTTTGTGTATTAATTATACCTCAATAAATCTGTTTTTGTAAAGACAAATTTTCCTAGGTAATCCACAAATCATTACAGTAAGGATTCTGTTTTCATGACAAAGGTATTACTATGTTTTTTTTTTATTATTAAAATTAATTTATGTCTTAATTAATTAACCAGGATATTAAATCCAAATTAGTAACACAATATACTGTCTTCTTCAAAGATTTATGACATTTCCTTGTAAGTGGATGGTTCTGGAGGATATCATGCTAAGTAAAATAAGCCAATGCCCCAAAAACAAAAGCCAAATGTTCTCTCTGATATGCAGAAGCTATCCCACAATAAGAAGAGGAGGGTTAAAACAAAAGTTCAGTGGATTATACAAAGGGGAATGAAGGAGAAGGGATAGAAATGGGAAAGATAATGGAATGAGTCTGACTTAACTTTCCTATGTACATATGTGAATACAACAGGCTTATAAAATCACAAGCTAATTTATATCACGGATTCATGTTTTAATATGCATTTCAAGAACTGAATTTTCAATAAAGTTACAACTTCAAGAAAGAGATTAATGATTAAGTAAATTCAAAACGTTTTGGAAGATGGGGTGAAAAACACCTTTAGATGAATTAAATATAACTAAATTTTAATTCTGCCCCAAAATGCCAGTAATATATATGATCAAAATATATTCTAAACTAAACATATTCCGCTAAATGAAGCTTTGTACCTATTACACCATATAGTGATGAGAGTTAATAATAATGCATTGTATGCAGTCTCCATCAAAATACCAATGACATTCTTCACAGAACTGAAAAAAAAAACAGTTCTTAAATTAATTTGGAAGAATAAGAGACCCAGAATTGCCAAAGCAATTCTCAATAAGAAAAGTGATGCTTAAAGGCATCACAATACCTGATTCTCAATTTATACTACAGAGCTACAATAGCGAAACTAGCATGGTATTGGCATAAAAACAGGCATGAAGACAAATGAATAGAATAGAAGACACAAACACAAACCCATATGCTAATAGCCACCTGATACTTGACAAAAATGCCAAAAATATATGTTGGGGAAAAGACAGCCTTTTTGACAAATGGTGCATTGAAAACTAGATATCCACGTGTATAAGAATTAAATTAGATCCCTATCTTTCATCCTGAAAAAAATATCAATTCAAAAGGGATCAAAGACTTAAGATTAGAGTGGAAATCATGTAACTACTACAAGAAAACACAAGGCCAACATTCCATCATATTGGCACAAGCACTGACTTACATAACAAGACCCAAAAGCATGAGAAATAAAACTAAGAATTAATAAGTGAGACAACATCAAATTAAAAAGTTCTTCACAGCAAAGGAAACAGGAATGTGAATAGAGAGGTTACAGAATGGGGAGAAGAAAAACCTTTCAAGCTGTCAACTATTCCTCTGATAGAGGAAATACATATTCAAAAAGCTTAACACCATAAAAACAAATAACCCAATCAATAAATGGGCAAATGAACTAAAGAAACATTTTTCAAAAGAAGAAAAAAATGGCCGACAAATATGTGAAAAAAAGTTCAACATTTCTAACAATCAAGTGAATACAAATCAAAGCAACATTAAGGTTTCATCTCACTTCAATCAGATTGGCAATCATCAAGAATAGGAATAAAAAGAAATGCTGGTGAGGTTGTCAGAAAAAGAAAAGTACATTTAAATATTGTTGGTGGGATGGCACATTAGTAAAACCACTCTAGAAAACAGAGTGGAAAGTCCTTGAAATAATGGAACTACCATATGACCCAGCTATCCCACTCCATGGTATTTATCCAGAAGTACTAAAATCAGCTCACTATAGTGATACAACCACATTAATGTTCATACCATTACAACTCACAATAGTCAAGTTATGAAACCAACCTAGATGCCCTTCAACAGATGAATGGATAAAGAAAATATCACACACACACACACACACACACACACACACACACGTGTGTGTGTGTCTGTGTGTGTGTGTGTGTGTGAAAGAGAGAGAGAGAGAGAGAGAGAGAGAGAGAGAGAGAGAGAGAGAGAGAGTTTAATTACCCATAAAGAAGAATAAAAGTATGGTATTTTCCATTAAATGGATGGAACTAGAACTAGAGAACATCTTGCTAAATTGAATGTTCTCTTTCATATGTGGAATCTAGAGCAAAGTTAGGGGGAAAATCAGGTGATCTGATATAAAAACAGAGGGAAGATCAGCAGAGTATGAGATTGAGGGGGGCAGGGAGGGAAGAGGGCCAGGAAATGGGAAGAAATGCAGAATCAATTTGACAAAATTAACACTCATAAATCAATTGTGTTCATATACTTCAACGACAAATCAGCTAACAGAGAAATTAGGAAAAGTATCCCCTTTACAATAGCCTCAAAACTAAAATACTTGGGAATCAATCTAGCAAAAGAAGTGAAAGACCTCTACAATGAAAACTACAGAATACTAAAGAAGAAATTAAAACCTTAGGAGATGGAAAGACCTCTCATGTTCATGGATCTGGAAAGACCTCCCATGTTAGTGGATAGGCAAAATTAATATTGTTAAAATATATATGCTTCCAAAGTCACTATAAAGATTCAATGCAGTTCCCACCAAAATCTTAATGATGTTCTAAATAGACAAAGAAAAAGCAGTCATGAAATTAATTTGGAAAAATAGGAAACCCAGGATAAATAAATCCTTACAAAAACAATCCTTACAAATGCAAAGCAGGAGACATCACAACTCCAGACCTTAAATTATACTATAGAGCTATAGTAACAAAAACAGCATGATATTGGCACCAAAACAGGAAAGAAGACCAATGGAACAGAATAGATGACACAGAAACAAACCCACAAATATATAGGTATCTCATACTAGACAAAGACCCCATTAAACATGTATTGGAGAAAAAAGATAGCCTCTTCAACAAATGGTGCTAAGAAAACTGGAATGCAATATGTAACAAAATCAAATTTAACCCCTCTCTCTCATGCTGCAAAGAACTCAACTCAAAGTAGACCAAGGACTTAGGTATTAGACTAGAAATCCTTCACCTGCTATAAGAAAATGTAAGTACAACACTCCAATATATCAGCTCAGAAACTGACTTCCTCCTAAAGCACAAGAAGTAAAGATCAATAATCAAAAAATATGATGACATCAAACTAAAAAGCTTCTTCACAAAAAAAGGAAACCATCAAGAGCATGAAGAGAGCCTACAGAATGGGAGAAAAATCTTTGCTACCTGCACCACAGATAAGGCATTAATCTCCAGGATATATAAAAATGGGGCTGGGTTGTGGCTCACCAGTAGAGGCTTGCCTCTCATGTGTGAAGCACTGGGTTTGTTCATACACATAAATGAATAAAATGAAGGTCCATAAACAACTAATAAAAAACTCAAAAAATTTAACACAAAGAAACAAAATAACCATAATAATAGACTTGATTAGTTGAGTCTATTTTAAGTCCTTGAAACCCATTTAGCATAATTGGTCACTGTCCTCTAAGTCACAAAAGTTGATTATAGCAGCACCTAGATTTAGTTACAAGGACAATGCTTTTACTCATTTCTGAATACCCCCACTTGGTAACTTCTGAGATAACAGATTTAAATTGTTCATCATCTTCCATTTAGAAACAATAACCACTTACTTTAGAGAAAATCAGATTCTTAATCATCACACCATCCTTTTTAGTATGGGCTTTGTAAAGCACAACTATGGGGGCTGTGTCAGTCAGTATCATAATCATCTTTTGTGCAGTGCTCTTGTTTCCATAGATACTATACTTTTATCATCATTTAATTACAAATGTTTTGCTTTAAAGTACTTTGAGCATTATCAGAATAACTTAGTAGCTAGTCTTATTTTGTATATATTTAAGTAATATTATAGTAAAATATTTGTCTCCAATAGCACCTGAGCTAGATTTTTCCACAGCCAATTTTGATAACTATCATGTTAGAGGCAAATTTCAGCAAAACTTTAGCAATTGCCTTTTACCATATGATCCACAGATATGGATGCTTATCTGATGGCTTTAATATTTTTCCATTCCCTTTTATCCACACTCAGAATATTTTAATTATTTATATCTGACCTCATTCCCTAAAGGATCTGAGTGTGTTTGTGTATATCTGTGTATCCAGGGATGTGTACAGAGTGTTTATCTAAACTGGACTGTAATTACTTGCTTTATATCTCTGTAACCAATTTTTTTTTCTTTAAGTCTTTGTGCTTATATTTTCTATTGTCCAGACATTTTCAAATATTAAGTTTTACAATGTAGTATGCCAGAATTTGACCTTCTCTTGGAGCAATGCATCATTTAGGTATACAGCCCGCACCTACTCCTTTCTCACATTTTCAATGCAAAGTAGTAGTACTAAAACAGTAGTACTTACTGGCAATGTAGTTATAACACTAAACTCAGGCAATGACATCATATGACAATATTCATTTGAAAGTGTGAAGCCAAGAAATTCAACAATCTCCAAGTTATAACATCTTTACAAATTCACTCTCTTCATTAATGGAATTTTCTAAGTGATTGTAATTCCTTATATCATTTTTCCAAAATATGTAACATCCTAAAACACAAATTAGTTCATTGCACGGATAAATATCAGTTGTTTAATTTGAACAAGAATGAATGCTAAAAGCCTTGATGGGATCTTTTTTTGATAGAGGCATATTCTACCTTAAGTACCGCATTGCCATTGTCACTAAGCACATAGATAATGTGGTAAAAGTCATTTCCCTCTTTGCATGTTCACTTAAAATTTAACAGAAAGCAGTACACTCAAAAATGGATATAAACATCTCATATAAATTGAGATATTCTCCTTGCATACAGCTATATATTTATCCAAATGATTCCAGTTTGGCAGGAACATTCTCAAATCAAGGAGCATTTTATAGATGATCATGTAAAACTGTTTGCTTTGATTCCAAAGATTCGTGAGCACATGCCCAAAGTATATTCCTCAGAAATACAGTTTTTTTTGAATCTCACTTGGTTCCATGAAATGCCAATTTCTGTCAGTTAGGCTAGGCCGTATTAAGAAAAGCAATTACATCTGTTATTATAGAACTTTTGAAAGTGTTATGTGATAAGTGTATTGTGCATCCTTCAAGAGCAGGGTGTAGTATTTCCCAAGTTTATTTAGCCATAAAACATTAAAATATTTCTATTATTGTTTTATCGTAATCTATTTTGAATATCATGGTTCTAAAACAATGCCACTATAGCTAACAAAAGCTTAATTAGTATATAGCAACCAAAAATGGTTTTATTAGCTATATGTAGTTAGGGATGTGGCTCAGTAGTAGAACATTTGCCAAGCATGCATTAAACCCTTAGTCTAATCCCCAGCATTGCAAAAATAATTTTAAAAACATTAAATAAATATGATCTGGCACAATCAGCTTAATCTTCTTCAAGTCTCATTTTGTACTTCTGAAAATGTGGATAATAATTGGAAATATCTAACAGGGTTGTTAAGGAGACTAAATATGGTTTTTGTAAAAAGGTAGGAATCAGTTTTAGTACTGTTTCTCATACCTAATTTTATTACATACTTTTTCTTCATTGCATCACAAATTCATCTGCTCATTTGAGTAACTGCTAAATGTTTGAAAGATGCCAATGAAAAAATTCATTTATCCATTCAATCATTCAATGAATAATTTTTGAAAACCTACTAAGCATTAGCCACTACAGATCTTGTAGAAATTGAAAAATGCATATGAAACTGAGTCTGTGTCTTTGAGATACTCTACAGCTTCTTATGGGAGAGAACCATGGAAACAAAACAGTGTCAGAACATGAAATTCAGTAATGTATAGAATGTATATAGAAAGAGGTGTGATAAGCTATCTGGGAGGAAAGTGAGACAGACATGACTTTTTGGAGCTGGTGACTGATCCTAAATAGGAAAGATGATTCAGAAGGCTGAATGTAAGGAATGTGGGACTAGGAGGGCATTCTAAGCTCAGGTGACACAGCATGGTGTGACAAATTTTAGTTTGCTATTTCTGTAGCACAGGGTATAAGGAAAATAATGGCATATTTGCCTTGCTTTACATTTATTCTTACCTGACAAGTTTGTTAATTCATACATCAACTCTGTAAGTAATAAAAATAAAAATTAACTTTTATTGAGTACTTACTATGTGCCAGGCACTATTATAAGAATTTTTCATTTAATAACTCATTTAATTCTCTCAAGTTTCTCACAAAGATTTGCATAAAATGACTTTTCAAAAAAGAAAATGAAGCCATGAAGCTGTTACATGATTTATCCAAGGCCATGAAGGCAGTCAATGACAAAGTGGGAATGGGATCCAAAGCCTATAGTTTTTAAAAATAACATACATTACTTGCACAAACTGATGGTATTCATTGTGACATTTTCTATATGAATTCACTATGCATTGATCATGTCCACCCTCTCTCTCTTGCCTCTCCCAACTCCTTCCTTTTCCTGAATTGAATTGAATGGTTCCTCTTCTGCTTTCAGATCACTTTTTTTTTTTTGGTAGAAAGAGCATACAATCCTTGTCTGCGTCTGACTTATTTCACTTAATATGATGTTCTACAATTTCATCCACTTTCCTGAAATTTTATAATTTCATTCTTTATGGTTGGTTCAAACTCTATTGTGTATATACACCATATTTTCATTATGTCCATTTGTTGATGTGTACCTGGGCTGATTTCTATCTTGGATACTGTGAGCAGTGCCTCAATAAACACGAGTGTGCAGTTATCTCTTTTGTATGCCACTGAATTTTAGATATACATCCAGGAGTGGGATAGCTGAATCATATGGTAGGTGTCTTTTTAGCTTTTTGAAGAGCCTTCATACTCTTTTCCATAGTGGCTGTACTAATTTACATTACTACCAACAGTGTATAAGGGTTCCATTTTTTTTTCAATCATTGCTAGCATTTGCTATTTACTTATCAATTTTTATAATAACTACTAAGTAAAGGAGATTGAATTTTATTGTAGTTAAATTTGCATTTCCCTGATAGCTAACAAATTGAGCATTTTTATAAAGTATTTATTGGCCATCTGTACTTCATTTGTTTCTGATCAGATCATTTGCCCATTGACTGATTGGATTACTTGTTTTTTTAAGTTTTTTATGACTCTACATATTAATCCTCTGTGAGAGGAATAGATGGAAAAAATTTTCCCCCATAGGTATTTTCTTTACTCCATTGATTGCTTTCTTGGCTGTACATAAAGAAGAAAAAGGAAAAAAAAAAGCTTTTTAGTTTCATGCAATCCATTGTCAGTTTTGCTTTTTATTCTTGTCTGTTTGGAGTCCTATTATTAAAATCATTGCCTGAGCCAATATGTTGAAATGTTTTCCCCTATAAGTATTTTCAGACAGAGTTCTAGGTATTACATTAAGATCTTTGATCCATTTTATTTGATTTTTCTTCAAGGGGACAGTGGTCTACTTTCAAACTACATGTGGATATCTGGTTTATCAAGAACCATTTCTTTCAGAGGCTACTTTTTCTCCAACTTATATTTTTTAGCATCTTTGTCAAGAATCTGGCTCAAGTGCATAAATTTATTTTCTGGTCCTCTATTCTGTTCCATGGATATATCTGTCTGTTTCTATCCCAAATCCATGCTATTTTTCTGACTATGGCTCTATAGTATGTTTAAAATCAGGTATTATATGCCTAAACTCTTATCACCATGGTATTATCTATCTCTTGTCAGTTTTCATCATAACATTTACTTCAACTTGTAATTATTTTCTTTCTTCTCTTGTTTTTATTAGATTTATATTTCTCCCACTACCACATAGGGTCTATACCTCTGTAGTTCAGATTTTTGTTTGTTTGAGAGAGAGTCTATGTGGCCTAGGCTGCTCTCAAACTCTGGGCTCAAGTGATCCTGCTTAATCAGCCTCCTGAGTAGGTAGGAGCCACCCTGACCCATTTTTTAATTTACTATTGAATCCTAAATCCTAGCATAGTTCTAAATATACTATAGGCATTCAGTAACTATGGTAAAAGAATTTCTATTTTGAAATATATGGAATATGGGAAAGGCAGAGAAGTTGAGCTCTTCTACCCAATGTTCTATAACTCAAGAATACTGAAGGCATAACTTGAATGCATTTTGTTCAAACAGAAAGTGCCTTTTCTACCAAAGTATTACTTGCTTATAAGATCTCAATACTTCCTGATCTCTAATCTTGCCCCAAATTAGAATCAATATCACAGATGATTGCTTTAATCATTTTGCTATTTTTTTATGTGTGAAACAGGGGAGATTTCATTTTGTTTAGCTGTGCAATTTTCTGTTTCACATTATATATTTCTTTTAAGTCATGGGGTACCAAACCAGCAGGTCTTGCATGGAATTTTGAAGATGTATTTGGCTTGGTCAACACAGTAGTCTTTTAATTTTTTTTTCCTTCAGCTCTCAAACTACCCCAAAGTCAACCATGTGGAATATTACCTGTAGAGGATACAGTTTTATTTTATTTCCATTTAGTTCAAGTTTCCAGATCTCTCTAGAAATAGCTTTTTTCTTTCATTTTTTATGATACTTTTATTAACCTTTCACATATTGACAATGGTTGTGATAAAGCAGTATATTCTGGAATATCAGTGACCTGCTTGAAATGATTGTACTTTCTTTTTTTTTTTTTTTAAAGAATTTTTTAATATTTATTTTTTAGTTATCGGCGGACACAACAACTTTGTATGTGGTGCTGAGGATCGAACCCGGGCGTGCACGCATGCCAGGCAAGCACGCTACTGCTTGAGCCACATCCTAGCCCAATTGTACTTTCTTTTGATTCTGCATCACAAGTCTTCATTTTATTTTTATGCTTTATATAACTTTATATACAGTACAGACAAGACTAAGGTAATATGACATGGTTTCTCTCAGAGAAAGGGCAGGCCTCCCCTCTACCTCCATTAGTGAGTATGAGGGCTTATCACAGGTTCCTTAGGGTGGCCTTCCAGCATGGGCTCTGACTCAGATCCATGTATTTCAAGGTCTTTAAATTGCCTACATGGTCCTCATTCAGCCAGAGATTAGGCCATTCTATCCTGCTTTATACCTGACATTTTAATAGATTTATTTCTAAAAAGAGTTCTTAGAAATGCTATAAAAGTGTACATAATTCTGATTCTTAAGTGTGTACAAAAGTATACGTGTATTCATGTGAACAGTGAGAAAAGTACAGTGGTTAATATGGCATGTGAGGTTGGGCTATCCAGATGTAATGTGTTGTTTCACTTGTTACAAGAAGCACAAATTTAATTCATAATTTGAAAAATCTTTGTTCAATAAAAATTAATTAAAACAAAGATAAATTTCCAAATAAACAAATGAAAAAATATTTTGCAATTTACTCAGTTATAATTAATAGAAATTATATATATTCAAGGCTCATGATGTGATGATTTGATGAAGTGTATACATTATGAAATGATTACAACAATCGAGTTAATTAGCACATAAAACACATAAAATCACCTTACATAATTGCTACTGGGTATATTTGTACTTGTGGTGAGAATACTTTATTATGTGCAAGTATTAAATTATTGTTAACTTGACTCAATATGCTATACATTAAATCCTAAGAATCGATTCATTTTATAAATTAAAGTGACCCTGATAATCACTTTTCTACTCTGTGCTTCATTGAGGTTATTATTTTTAGATTTCACATCCAAGTGAGATCATGCAATGTCTTTCTGTGTCTGACTTATTTTTCTTAACAGTATATCACTAAGGTTTATTTATGTTGTCACAAATGGCAGAATTTCTTTTGTATGGGTTAATAATGTTCCATTACATATATACTATATTTTATTTATTCAATCATTCATTTATGGACAATTAGGTGGACTCCATATTGTGAATAATGGTACTAGAACATAGATTGCAAATATCTCTCCAACATAATCATTTCATTTCTTTGGATAAATAGGAGTAGGATCACAGGGTCAAATATTAGTTATATTTTTTTATTATTTAGAAACCTCTGTAGAGTTTTCCACTATGTTTGTATTCATTTACATTTCTACCAACAGTATATGATGGTTCCATTTTCTTCACACCCTTGCCAGTATTTGCTATCTCTTGTCTTTTTGGTAATAGCCATCATAGCTGTGAGGTGATATCTTGTTGTGGTTTATATTGGCATCTTCCTCATAATCAGTGATGTTGAACACCTTCTCATATATACGTCGATCATTCGTATGTCTTATTTTGAGAAATATCTTTTCAGGCCTATTGGCAACTTTTTAATTAGGTTATTTGATTTTGATTTTTTTAGTTATTTTGTTCCTTATGTTTATCATATTAATCCTTATGTCTATCATATTAATCTCCTTACATATACGTGATATTCAAATATTTTCTTATATCACAGGTGGTTTTTTAATTTTATTGTTTCCTTTGCTGTGTAGAACTTTTTGTTTTACTTAGTCCCATTTATTTATTCTTATTTTTGTTGTTATCAAACAGATTATTGCAAACACCAGTGTTGAGATTTTTTCCTATGTTTTCTTCTAGGACTTTTATGGTTTGAAGCTTTATATTTAAGCCTTTGATAATTTTGAGGGTTTTTTGTTTGTTTGTTTGTTTGTTTGTTTGTTTTTGCACATGGTGAGAGCTGATTGTCTAATTTCATTATTTCACCTGTGGATATCCAGTTTTCTAAATAACATTTATTGAACAGGTTGGCCTTCCTCTATTGTGTTTCCTGGGGCCTTTGTTAAATATTCATTGATATTTTATGTATGGATTTAGTTCTGAGTTCTCAATTCTCCTCCATTACTCTGTTTCTTGCCAGCACCATACTGTTTTGATTACTATTGCCTTGCAATGTATTTTGAATCAGGATGTGAGATCACTTCAAATTCTTTCTTTCTCAATATGGCTTTACAGTGTTATCTGGTTTGGGTGTGAGGGTGATGCTGACCTTACAACATGACTTGGAATTTTTCCTTCCTCTTCAAATTTTGGAAGTGTTTATGAAGGGTTTGCAATAATTAATACTTAAATAGTTGTTAGAGTTCCCTAGTGAAGCAATCAGGTCATGTCCTTTTATTTGTTGGGAAGATTTTGATTACTGATTCATTCATTATTATTAATTATTGTTTTACTTACTTTTTTATTTATTCATGATTCAGTTGTGAAAAGTGTATGATTCTATGAAATTATTAATTTTTCCTTAGGTATTTCAGTTTGTTGGTATGTAATTATTCATGATAGTATCTCATAATTCTTTGAATTTCTGTGTTATCAATTGCAATGTTTTCTTTCTAAATTTATTTGAATCTTCTTTTTTTCTCAGTATAACTAAAGGTATCTTAATTTTGTTTATCTTTTCTTTGGGTTTTTCTTTTAACCCTTTTCATTTTATTTCTCATCTTAATTTTTTAGTTCCCAGAAGTATAAATTTACATTGTTTATATGAGATCTTTTTTCCTACTGTATGCATTTATGGCTATATGCTTTCCTCTTTCTTAAAAAATAGTTTTTAGTTGTCAATAGACCTTTATTTTACTTATTTTTATGTGGTGCCAAGGACTGAACCCAGTGTCTCACACATGCTAGTCAAGCACTCTACCAGTGACCCATATCCCCAGCCCCTTAAGACTGCATTTTCTATGTCCCATAAGTTTTTGTATGTTGATTTTCTATATTCATCCTTATGATAAATTTTAACTTTTTTATCAATTACTTCTTGACCACTTGGTTATGCCAAACTATGTTATTTAATTTTAACACATTTGTGAATTTCCCAAAATTCTTCCTGGTTTTGATTTCATGTATCACTGAGGTTAAAAAGGACATTTTGTATTATTTAACATTTTGTTAAACTTGTTAAGTCTTGTTTTCTGGTCCAACATGATCTAACCACCAAAATGTTCCATGTGGACTAGAAAAGAATGTGTGTTCTGTTGTTGTGAAATGGAATATTCCATATATATTCCTTAGTCTCATTGGTTTACAATGTTATGAAGGTCTGCTGTTTCTAAGTAGAATTTGTCTCATTTCTCTATTTATTATTGAAAGTGGGGTAATGTACTCTACTATTACTGTATTGATGTCTATTTTTCCTTCAGTTGTAATAATTGTTTTTTTTTTTTTTATATTTAAGTATTTCAAAGTTGGATATATAAATATCCATGATTATTATATCGTCATCATGAATTGACTTCTTTATTATTATATAATGAACTTCTTCTTGGAATGATTTTTTTAAATTTTTAATGGACATAATAATTGCACAAATCTATGGGATTCAAAGTGATGTTGTGATACATATTACATTGTGTAATGATCAGCATAATTAGTATATCCCTCAACTCAAATATGTATCACTTTTTGTGGAAAAAACTTTCAAATATACTCTTCTAGGTATTTTCAAATATATAATTCATAATTGTTAATTATAGTCACCCTACTGTGCCATAGAACACAAGAAATTATTCCTCCTATCTACCTGAAACTTATCCATTGACTAACCTCTCCCCATTCCCACTCCTATTCACTTTGCAGTCTCTAGTAACTACTATTCTACTCTATACTTCCATGAGATGAGCTTTTTCAAATTCTACAAAGAAGATCATGTGATGTTTGTCTTTCTGTGTGTGGCTTCTTTCATTTAGTACAATTATCTCCAGTTCCACCTGTGTTATTGCAAATAATAGAATTTCATGCTTTTCATGGCTGAATAATATTTTATTGTAAATACATATACCATGTTTTCTTTATTCATTCATGCATTGATATAAATTCAGTTTCAGTCTATATACTAGCTATCGTAAAAGTGCTACAATTTTAAAAAAGCAGTGTAGATAGCTCTATGACATGCTCATTTCAGTTGCTTTAGATATATAACCAGTGGTGAGATTTCTGGGTCATATAGTAATTCCATTTTTTATTTTAAAATGACAAAAAAGTTTTGCCTACTATAAATATAACTACACCTGAGCATTTTGTTAAAACAGATGCATATAGTATATTTTATCCAATCCCTTCACTTTTAGCCTATGTCTATCCTTAAGTCTAAAGTCTCTTGTGGAAAGCATATTGTTGAATATCATTAGTTTTTAATTCATTCAGCTACTATGTCTTTTGACTGCAGAATTTAGTATATTTATATAAGGTAACTTTGATACTAATAAGCACTATTAACACCTTGTTAATTGTTTTATGACTATGTTGTAATTCCATTGTTCCTTTTTGCCTGTCTTGTATTCCTTTGTGGTTTTTCTTTTTTCTTTCTTTCTTTTTTTTTTTTTTTTTGTGTGGGTGGGTACCAGAGATTGAACCCAGGGGCACTTGACCACTGAGCCACATCCCCAGCCCTATTTTGTATTTTATTTAGAGACAGGGCCTCACCATTGCTGAAGCTGGCTTTGAACTGGCAATCCTCCTGCCTTAGCCTCCCAAGCCATTGGGATTATTGGCATGCACCACCACACCTGGTCCTTTGTGATTTTTATTTTATATTAACATGCTTTGATTCCTTTCTCTTTATGTATTGTGTATGTCATAGAAGTTGTATATGTAATAAATATAGCATTCTATTAAGCTGTTATCAAATTAACTTCAATTACATATGAATTCTATTTCTCCCACTGTAGGAGACCAAGCATGCATGTGACTGAGTCACACTCCCCAGCTGGGTGCTGAGGCACTCAGTCACAGAAATGTGGCAGAGCTTTCCTCACCCTTCTTGGGTTAGAGGGTCGGTGTCTCGGGCATGGGTGTGTCTTGCTACAGCCCCATGGGTGAAGCTATGCTCACCTGTTCCTTTGTAACATAACCCCTTGCCCTGTTTAGGATAGAATCTTCCATGGAAGTGCCTTGTGTGTGTCCCCTTCTCTTACTGTGCCATTGGGTGTGGCCTACCCAGGTGTCAGTCAACCTGCTGACAGTGGATATCATGAAGATAGACTCAGCCCCCTGAAACCTGACCCCTTGCTTCATTTGAATAGCTTCTCCTCAATATAAAAGGGGTCAGTGTGTGCTCTTGCTCTCTCTCTTCCTGGGGACCCTTAAGTCATAGGAGCCGTCACAGCGAGGACCCCAAACAAAAAGGTATTTGTGTCTCTTATTTTATGCAGCCCAGTTAGCCCACTTTCCCTGGAGTGACCCCTGAGGCTTTTTGTTGTGAGAACAAAAACCCGGCATCCCACAGACCACATTTTATGGTATTAATATCACACATATATCATGTATCCATTTGAAATTATTATAGCTATAATTATGTTTACTATTTTGTCTTTCAACTTTCATTTTAGACTTAAGTGATTTCTATACTACTTAAAATTGCACTACTAGAATAATCTGAATTGATTATGTATTTACATTTATCAGTGTATTTTATACTTTCCTATGTTTCCATTTTTGGCACTTTACATTCTTTTAATCAAACTGAAGAACTCCCTTACTAAAGGAGTCAGGTCTAGTGGTGATAAATTCTCAATTTTTTTTATCTGCAAATGTTATTTTCTGTCATTCATTTCTGAAAGAATTATTTTCTTGGTGTAGTACTTTTAGTTGACATTTTTTTTTTCCTTTTAGTACTTTGAATATATAATCTGTCTCCAAACTACCCTGCAAGGTTTTTGTTGTAAAATGTCTTAATTGTTCTGAAAGTTATATGTGGCTTTCTGCATGTGTGACTGTCTATTCTCTTGCTAAATTTCAATATTCTCTTTGTGTTTGACTTTTGACAATTTTATTATAACAAACCTGGGATTGTTCTTTAGGTTAAATTTGCTTAGAGTTCAGTGATTCACACAAGTGTAGATGTACATAGCATTCCCAAGGTTTGAGAAATTTTCTGCCATTAGTTCTTTTAATAAGCTTCTTGCCTCTCTCTTTCCTTGTGAAACTCCCAATAGTTCACATATTCATACTCCTGATGGTGTCCTAAATTCCCTTATGGTTTTTTTTTTTCAGTATTTTTCACTTTTTTTTTTCTTTTGGCTAATGGGATTATCTCCAGTTTCAATCAAGTGGTGTTGGAGCTGGGTCATATGGCTACAACTAAGTTTAAAGTAGGTTTCACAATTGGCAGCCCACTTACTAGCCACTTCAGTCAGCATCATGGATTTTGTTTGGTCTTGGGTGGACTGGATTCCCTTTATGACCTTGTCTATGCTCGGATAAGAGTCCACCTGAGTTTTCCCACTTGGAACTGTAGACAGAAGGCTTGTTTTCAGGTACATAAATAAGTGTGGCTTCCATTGGTTCCCAGGGAGAGATCTTAGTGTCACTGGGTGTGGTGTTAAAGAAATAGGCCTGGCCCTGGTCTTGGAATGAGATTTAGTTGAAAAGTCACAGGGTTGCTTCATGTTACACAGCTAAGACCAAGATCTGAAGGCCTGTTCTGGTGACACAGATGTGTATGTCTCCTGGTAAATTCCTAGATGTATGGATCCACTCACAGAATACACTCACAGACTTTAGCTAAGAGGATATCTACCTAACTTACAGGGATGCTTCATGGTCCATAACTAGGCCTGAGGTCAGGGTATCAGTCACTCAAGATACAGGTGGGCATGACTCACCTCAAGGCTCTTGGTGGAGACTTCTGGTGGCACAATAGGACTTGCAGCTGAGTCCACAAGGAAACAAAGCCATTTTCAGGTCTGTAGGTGAGACCTAGCCACAAATTTCCCACCTATGTGTGACCTGCCCTCACAAACAACATTCCTTGGTCTTGGGCTCTTCTGCAAATTAATAGACTCCTCCATAGTGCCACCAGAACACAATGGCACATTTGTCCAAGGATGGTTATAAATTAATGTTCCTATGGGGGTATTTGAGCAGGGGACCTCTTATTCTGCCATTTTACTGAATACAAATTAAAGCAAAAATTATAGTTTACTAGTCACTGAACTCTGAAAGCAGACTAATTTGCTAAAAATCAATTCACTGAAATTCAACCTATCAGTAATTCACCACATCAGTAGATTAAAGACAAGAATCACATGATTATCTCAATAGATACAGAAAAAGAATTTGACAAAATACAGCATCCCTTCATGTTCAAAACACTAGAAAAACTAGGGATAATACGAACATATCTCAACATTGTGAAAGCTATGCGTACTAAGCCCAAGGTCAACATCATTCTAAATGGAGAAAAATTGAAAACATTCCCTCTAAAAACTGGAAGAAAACAGGGATGCCTTCTTTCACCATTTCTATTCAGCATATGTATTGAAACTCTAGCTAGAGCAAATAGGCAAAAGAAAGAAATTAAATGGATACAGGGGCAAGGGTTGTAGCTCAGTGTTAGAGTGCTTGCTTAGAACTTGTGAGGCACAGCATTCAATCCTCACAATCACATTAAATAAATAAATAAATAAACAAATAAATAAATAAAAATATATTGTGTCCATCTACAACTTAAATAAATAAATGGACACAAATAGGAAAAGAGCTCAAAATGTCCCTATTTGCTAATGACATGATCCTATGTTTAGAAGGCCCAAAAAATATCCACCATAAAACTTTCTAGAACTCATAAATGAATTCAGCAAAGTAGCAGGATATAAAATAAGCATCCATAAATCAATTGTATTCCTATACACCAATGATGAATCAGGTGAAATAGAAATCAGGAAAATGATCAGACTCATAATAACCTCAAAAATTAAAAAACCTGGGGCTGGGGCTGTGGGGGGCGGGCGTTCAGTGGAAGAGTGCTTGCCTAGCATGTGTGTGGCACTGGGTTTTATTCTCAGCACCACATATAAATATATAAAATAAAGCTCTATAAATAACTAATAAAAATATTTTTTTAAAAAGAAGACTGCATCTTCTTTAAAAAAAAAAATAAATAAATAAATGAAATACCTGGGAATCAATCTAACAAGAGAAGAAAGACCTCTACAATGAAAACTACAGAACACTAAAGAAAGAAATCAAAGAAATTCCAATGATGTTCTTTGTAGAAAAATCAGTCATGAAATTCATTTTGAAAAATAAGAGGGAAGAGTAGTCAAAGCAATCCTTAGTGAGAAAAATGAAGCAGGAGGCATCAAAATACCAGACCTTAAATTATTTAGGAAGACATAAATATGATAAATGACCATATGATTAATATTAGGGCTTCTAAACCTATGACAAAATAGTTTCCTTTTAGTTTTAGATGACAGAAGTCTGAAATAAGTTTCATTGAGCTAAAAATAAAGTCCAGCTTCAATGAGAAAGACTGATTCTTCACTTCCTAATTTCCTCTCCTAAAAACCATTGTGATTATGTTAGGTTCACCTCAATGATCTGAAGGATACTCCCCAGCTTGGGCAAATAGACAAAATTCATAGGTTTTGAGTATTAGAAACATATATAATCATTGGGGAAGGATAATTATTTAATACTACAACTTTATATCTATTAAGATTTTGAATTAAGTTTGAAAACCTTCCAACAAGAAAATCATAAGGAAGATTTTTCTTGATGAACGTGTCACAAATTCAGAAGGGAGGGGGCAAAACCAACACCAATCTTACATAAATATTTCTACCAAATGAAAGAAAGGGAAGTCACTGATAAGCAAATTGCATGGGGCTGAAATAATTCCATCAAAATATAATAAAGACATTTAAAAAACACTACAGACCAATATACCTAATTAATAAAAGAACATTTAAAATTACATAAGAAGGGGCTTGTAATTTAGCTCAGTGGTAGAGCAATTGCTTAGCATTCATAAATCCCTTGGTTTGATCCAAAACACCAAAAGAAGAAAAAAGGGTAAGAAAATCAAGTTCAAAAATACATTAAAGGACAAAAATTCACGAATAAATAAAGATTAGCCCATGAAAAGTAATGTTGGTTTAACATTCAAAAAGCAATTATTACATGTTGCTTTTGTATCTGATTTGTGCTGTGTTTATCAGCTCTAGGAGTCTTCTGGTGAGGTTTTTTTTGTTGTTGTTGTTTGTTTGTTTTGGCTCTTCTAAGTATAGGATCACATCATCTGCAAACTGATAATTTGGCATCATCCTTTCCTATTGTATCACTTTAAATTCCTTCTCTTGCTTAATTGCTCTGGCTAAAATTTCTACTATAGTGAATAGGAGAAGTAAGAGTGGATATCCTTATCTTGTTCCTGATTTTAAAGGAATTTCTCTTAGTTTTTTTTCTCTTTGTGGTATAATGTTGGCTTTGGGTTTGCCTATATATATATATATATATATTCTTCTTTTAGACTGTTGAAGTAAGTTCCATCTACCCATAGTTGCTCCAGTATTTTTAACATGAATGGGTGCTAGATTTTTGTCCAAGGGCTTTTCTACATCTAATAAAATGACAATATGAGTTTTGTCCTTCTATTTTTGTAAGGAATTATGTCATAGATTTGCATATGTTAAACATTCCTTGCATCCCTAGAATGGAACCAATTCAATCATTATGTAGACTCTTCTTCATGTGTTTTGAATATGAATTTCCTATATTTTATTATAGATTTTTATATCTGTGTTCATCAGGAATATTGGTCTGTGGTGTTTCTTTACTTGATGTGTCCCTTATCTGGTTTTAGTATGAATGTGATTCTGGCTTCATTGAATGAATTTGGAGTATCCCTTCCCTTTCTATTTCATCAAATAATTTGAGGTATACTGGCATTAATTTTTTTAAAGGTCTGGTAAAATTCAGCTGGGAATCCATCTAATTCTGGGGCTTTTCTTTGTTGGAAGTTTGTTTGTTTGTTTGTTTAATACTGTTTCAATGCCATTGCTTCATATCGATCAGTTTAGGTTCTGTACATACCCTTGGTTCACTTTTGGTAGGGTGTATGTGTCTATGGGTTCTTATTTTAGTTATTCATATTTTCCTTCTTTTTAGCTTAGCTACAGTTTTCTTAATGGTTGATCTATTCAAACATAATCCACAATGAAATGACACATGAAATAAATGACAGAAAAATGGAAAATTTACAAGAATGTGGAAGTTAAACAACATATTCTGAAACAACCAATTGATCAAAAGGTATCACAAGGAAAATTAGAAAATGCTTAAAAACAAGAAAATGAAAGTACATGTAGCAAAACTTATGAGATACAGCCAAAAGAGTGCTTAGAGGGAAATTGAGAGTTAAATAGTCCATATCAATGACCTAATGCACTATAAGTGCCTAGAAGAAAAAACAGCAATATAAACACAAAACTAGAAAAAAGAGGAAATAACAAATATCAAAGTGGAAATAAAGGAAAAAGGATGTAGAAAATAATAGGAAGAATCAATGAAAACAGAAGTGTGTTCTTTGAAATGAATCAATAGGTAATTTCTAATTTTTTCAATCAAAAATCATCTGAACTGATCAGCTCAGGATGCAGGTCTACCCATCAAAAATACAAAATTAATCATTTATATTGAACATATTCACCTTTCACTTTTTAAGAACCTAAAGTCTTTTATGATATGTAACTATACTCCAAAGAAATATATAGGATGGGAGGCTAGTTTAGCCCTAGGACTAGGAACTTTTAGAAGAGATGTGACAAATAATTTATTTTCTCATGCTCTTCTTAATAGTTTGGTAATTGCTTCTTGAAGAGATGAGTTAAGGCCCTATCCAATTTGAAACATAAGTGGTGCCGTAATTGATTAGCATAGCCTACCTTGAGTAAGGACTTGGTTTATGTGCTAACCTTGTTTTATAAATGGACAATTAAAATTCACAATAAAGTCTAGAGTATTGAAGTTCAATACCACAGTTCAAAAGTAAATACTAGTAAAATTCAGGTCATTTACTTTTGCTTTCAGTTATCCATTATTTTTTCCTACTTCCACAATTACCCTCTTTCTTCTTGCTCTTATTGCACTTTCCCAGGCAGAAACAAAATTTTATTCTGTTCTCCTGTCAATTCTTGCAGGCAGGTAACACATATTAGTTTCTTTCCTTTATTATTTAAATATTCATTAAGTATTATTCATGTTGTCAATACTGACTAAACACTGCAACATAAATAGCAGTTGCAATATCAAATATGATATCAATTTTTTATCTTAAAAAATGCGGAGACCAGATTTTGTCCCTCCCAATTTTTCTCT
Source organism: Marmota flaviventris (assembly GCF_047511675.1). Classification (NCBI taxonomy): domain Eukaryota; kingdom Metazoa; phylum Chordata; class Mammalia; order Rodentia; family Sciuridae; genus Marmota; species Marmota flaviventris. The sequence continues at coordinate 1,303,025 of NC_092519.1, forward strand.
GTTTGCTTCTTTTTGATAAAAACTCTTTGAAATTGTTGGCGATGCTTGTCTCCATTTCTCTCCATTATATTTGTCTGTATTTCTCTTCTCTCATTGTCTTTGGACCAATCCTAACCAGACAAAATTCCACTGCACACTTCCAACGTTAAGGGGCTCTCCTCCTAATTCATTTTGCAAACACAATTACAAACACCTCCTTCACCAAAGATTTCCCTTATTTGATTTCTATCTCATATTGATATCACAGACTCCTGTATGGAATTAAAATCCTTTCTCTAGGTGGTTGTATTTAGTTTTATGTTTGCTTTGTTTTATTAAGTTTTTATATTACTTGGTATATGTAACTTACATACAATAATGTCCATGGATTTTTAGCATAGTTTTATGAACCCTGACAAATATGTAAACATTCCAAACCCCTATTCCAGTCAAAATACAGAATATTCCCATCACCTCCAACATTTTGTCATGCCTCTTCAGTCTATTCTATTTTTATCCTCCCTCTAAAATCTGATGTAAAGTCTAATGTAACTTACCTTTGAACATTCTAAAAATTCATACATAGAAATAATACACCTTCACTTTTCTGTGGTTTTCTTGTCTTAATAAATCATTTCTGATATTTTTCCATGATTTGTATGCCTCAGTGATTTACTCCTTCTTTTTGCTAGATAGAACTGTATTTTAAAAACCATGCATTCCCATGTTAATGGCTATTTTAATCATTCAAATTATTACGTTTTGTGAATACAATTGGTATGAAAACTTATGTTCAAGTCTTATATATACATTAGGTTTCATATTTCTTGTGTATGATGGGAATTGCTTACCCTATAGTAACCATGCTTAAGGTTTATATAAAATTTCCTATATTTCCAAAGCTGCTGAACCATTTTACATTACCACAGCAAAGCATAAAAGTTTCGATTGCTCTACATTTTCTCCAGTATTCCATATTGCTGGATTTGTTTATAATCATAGACATTCTACTAGATGTGTAGGAGTATTTCACTGCAGTTACCATTTCTATTTTGCTAATGTCTAATAATGTTGAACACATTTTCATATTTTTGTACCCAGACATTTATAAGCTGAGGCCCAGAACTCATCAGTGGCTAATCTGACTCTCTTACCTACTCCCGCTCTGAGCTCTTCAGTCTTCAGTCCAGGTTGAAATCTTGGATCTTATAACCCATCTTATGCTCCCTTATTTATGATGGACATACAGAAGAATACTTTCGGAACAATTGGACTATGAGTCAACGAAAGGGATGCAGCAGTAAGTGGAGGAAGAAATGGAGTTTAGAAGGGTTTTCTTTAAATGGTAGAACCTGAATATGTTTATAAGCTGAGAAGAATAGGATGCCAGGACAAGGAGAGAGAGACTGAATATGCAGGAAAAAAATAATTCATGAAGTTACTTTCTTCTATAAATACTGTAATACAATGGCTCTGGGAATGACTACAGAGCTCTTGTTACAGCAGTTCCAATATAAAACCAGCTGCAAGCCCATTAACATGGCATTTTAATGAAATAAGCATATAAGAAGGAATATATAAAGCAAATCTATTTAAAGATGGTTTGTTTGGAATGATGCCAGCATTAACTTAATATTAATTTTAAATGGTAGAAAAAGTAAAAGATTTTAAGGACTTTTAGAACTACTATTGTAGTTACCATAATATATTGCTTTGCCAAAAATATTCTGAAAACAGAGCAATTTAAGAAGCTATTTTGGAAAGTAATTGCAAAGATTTTCCATTAAAACAGTTTCATTTTCTCTTTTTCATTAAATCTCAAGTAAATCCATAGCCATACATAGAATATTGTTTATCGTATGACACGTCTCACAGCATAATAAAACCTTAGATGAGACTTTGGCACACAAAGAGAATTTAATTCCATTAAGAATTCTTACACTTCTTTCTTTAAAGTAAGATCTCAAATCATATTAATTTTGTGAATAATATCCCACTGACAGCTGCACAGCTGCCCATTCACTGTACAAACGATGAGATATTTTGCTTCAGCATTTCAAATCAGTCAAACAGGTGGTTAACCTTTTAACTCTCTTTTTCTTTTTTAAATGGAGCAAATCTAATAGCCATTCATGTCATACAGAATGTCAGGAGCTACTCATAGGAACTTACCTTATCTTTTGCTCCCTCCTCCTCATTTTTAACCAGTCAGCAGTTCAAAGTTATGGTCTCTTGGAAGCTTACAGTTCTGTCACATTCAAGGATTAAATCTTCAGGGAATGATAAAAGAATAAAAAGTAGCTTTAGATTCCCTCTCAGGAAAAATGAAGACTTACATTAATACAGTATTTTGCATACAATTTTATGAAGATAAAAATTCATCCTGGAACTGCTAGGAGGTCACTTAAAAATTCTTATTGTATAATACTCACCTGACTTGTTCACCTGTTTATGATGGCAGTCCAGAATGAGAAAATACAGGGAAATAAAGGAAGCAATTATCAAAGACACAATAAATTATTTCATAAAAATAGAAGTATATGAATTTCTAGAGTGAAAGGGGCTGGCAAATGCCTAGCAAAAATAAAAATGACTAATTCTATCTGAATCGATGAGACATTAAAAAAGTTTAGGATACTAAAGATAAAGAGAAAAATCTTAAAACATACTGTAGAGAGTCAGGATGTTTCAGGCTGAAACAGAAAGAAAATCCTCACTCAGACCATTGAAATCATAATTACATTAATTGTCTTAATAAAAGCGACTTTAGAAGTAGGGTTAGGTTCTAGAAATAGTGTGATCAGTAACTCGGTTGAGGTGATTAAAGACCCCACTTCTAACTGCCCCGTCCTTCTCCCTGTGTATCTCCTTAAGTCTGGTTAAAATCTGCATCTGGTTAAAGTCTGCATTTAAAATCAACACCAGTTATATCAGCCATCAAATGAACACAATTAACATTACATATACACTGGGTGTCTTATCTCTGTAATTAGAATTTCTGCTGTGCAAGCAAAGGATAAGGACAGGTCCCCTTGTCTCTACATATGCATGTACTGCACCCTCACTGCTCTCTGAGGTATTGGCCCTACTCCTCCCTACTTCTACAAACCCTCATTTCTTCTTCCATAACAGACAGTTCAGCAATGTTCACCACCCAGTGCCTCGGTTCCAGCTCTCAAGCATTCAGAAGCAGACATGAATATTCAGAAATGAAAAACTATAAAACAAAACAAAAACCTTAAATTATGCTGCATGCAGTGACACACACCTGTAATCTCAGTGGCTCAGGTGGTTGAGGCAGGAGGATCACAAGTTCAAAGTTGGCCTCAGCAATTTAGCAAGGCTCTAAGCAACTTAGTGACATCCTGTCTCTAAATAAAAATATAAATGTTGGGGATGTGGCTCAGTGTTAAGTGCTCCTGGGTTTGATCCCTGACACACAAACACACACACACACACACACACACACAAAAAAAAAAAAAAAAAAAAAAAAAAAAAAAAAAAAAAAACATTATATTTACACATGATAATATAAAAATATAAACACCTAATTAATGTCTTAATCACTGTTATTGGCATGTTTCATTTAATAGAAGAACTTAATGTTAATAAAATAGTATAGTTTGTCATAGTATAAAATAACAATTTTTTATACAATTCTTTGAGGTGAAATACTACCTCCAAGGATATAATCATATTTAAGGAATTACCTCCTCTTTTCAGATACAATAAATAACATAAAATTACAGTGAAAATTGGTCGATACGTTTAAAATATATTTTCTCAAAGTAAGCCAAAGAGGGAGTATACATGAAACAAGATTGGCCATGAAGCTGCAATAATATTTCATGGATTTAACTAATCTATTTTGACTAATTTTATGTATTTACTAATTTGAATAATAAAGAGCTTAAAATAAAACATATTGGTCATGAAGGATGCAAAGGTAAGAAAACAGTTATGAAGAAATCAGAACATGTATTAATAGAAATTCAAGAAATTGAAGAAAGGAGTATTGTTTTATTCAGCTTTCCTTTCCTTCTCTTCCAAATGAGCTGCCCATAGAGAGCGTCAGTGCACCATGCCCCTTCAGCTGTGCTCTGCTATGGAGGAGGCCTTCCTTATCCTATTTGGCTGTGGCTGGTGGGGAAAGCTTCCTGGAATTCAGTCAGAGATCCATTTTGCTTTTGCATTAAACTATGTCTTCTATTTTTGTAAGTAATAAATAATGACATTCTGGTTTCTAATCTGCTATTCTTTATTTCTAAATTTGTTCAGCATCCAGGTAGAAAACAAAGAAAAGGCTATTTATTGTACCCATTCAGAGGCCCCAATAGTATCTGTGTATTATTTATCATCATTCCATTAAATTTATTCACTGAAGGATCAGGTATTACAATACAACCATATTTCCTCTTATACAACATTCTATTTTTCCTAAAGGCAATAATTCCTGTCTTCATTTATTTCTTAGTCATCTGTTTGCCTTTTATTAGTCCTTCATGAAATTTAAAAATCTCTAGCTTTCTCTTTCACAAGATAAATTTAATCTACAAAAGTTGTATCCTTTTTATTTTCCTAGAGTCCTCTTTGCTGAAGCCCTAGAGCATTTTGTTCCAATTTTAACTACTTATTCTGTAGGCCTATTGCACTGTTGTTATCCCAGAACTTTCTTTGGTGCCTGTCGAATGTGGATTCCCTATTTCTTAAATTCTGTTTCTCTTTTGTTCATGGTATAATATTTATTTTGGTGGAACACATTGTCAAATTAATCCATGATAATTTTACCTAGGAAGTAAATTTTTGAAATTTAATAATGTTATGTCATGTTTTATCAATCAGCATAGAATGAAGATAGAATTTTATGTGAGAAATTGTTTACCTTAACTGTTTTGAAACTATTATTCCTGCCTGTTTTATCTTCCAATTTTGCTGTTGAGAAATACAATATCATTCGGATTCCTAATTCTTTTGGTTTAACCTGTTTTTTATTCACTGCAAATTTGTTCAGGTATTTACTCCATGCCCAGTTTCATAAGAATATCCTAATTAGTGTAAACTAAGTAGCAGATGGTATTCTGCCTGCCAATAATTGCCCAGAAACAGGCATGTAACATTAATTAACCCATCAGACAGAAGGGAAGGAAGGACTTATAATACGTATAAGGAAATACGTAAAGGAAAGGATTTCCACTCTCCTTCTAAATTTGAACTATAAATTCTGTAGCCCACATTGTCACTGTCAGCTACCTTGTGAACATTATTAAACTAATAACAGTGATTAACACATTAATTAGGTGTTTATATTTTTCATATAATTATGTTAAATATACAATTCAAATTGTTTTATAATTGTTCATTTTTGGATACTCATGTCTGCTTGTGGATGCTGGAGAGCTAAAATCAGGGCACTAGGTGGTGAACATTCATTAACTGTCTGCTATGGAAGGAAAAATGAGGGTTTCTAGAAGTAGGGAAATGTAGGGCCATACCTCAGAGAGAGAGAGGGGATGATGCAGTACATGTAGATGTAGAGACAGGGGACCAGAAATTCTAACTACAGAGATAAGACACTGTGTGTGTATGTGTGTGTGTGTGTGTGTGTGTGTGTGTGTGTTGTGTTCTTTTGATGACTGATATAACTGGTATTGATTTTAAATGCAGCAAAATCTCATTTATTTTGTTCTGGTTTCTGCATTTACAAAATTAAAAACCTGAAGTGTCAACAAGGAAAATTCAATTTGCAGTAGTCAATCGACAGTGCTTGATTATTAAGAGACATCAGGAGGGACACTTCAAAGAAATCAATACTGTTCAGGCTTGCTATTTGTGGCAACTTCTGCATCCTCTGAAGAATCCCCTCCTGTATTCCTATCCTTCCACTATAGTGGGGATGGGGAGCATACATAAAGTAGATTTAAGCTCTGATCAGATTTGGTGATAACTAGACACATTATCCTGACAGGAAAAAAAAAATGGAAGAAAAAGAACTTCATGGAACATTTACTAAAAACAACAAAAATTATAAATACTTCATATGCTTTACTTTTGAAATGCTTATAAAAGAAGCACCTTGAAAGAAATTTTATACACATAAATTATTTATACCTACATACATATGTGTATATATATACACACACACACACACACACACACACACACACACACACACACACACACATATGATCTTCTAATCCCTACAGTATAATTGTTTTCACCTTAAGGTACTAAAATTGTCACAAATTAAACTTGGGGTTCCATTGCAGAGGCCATTTCCATTCAATTGAATTAAAAAAACAACAACAACAACAAAAAAAACATTTGACATTATTTGCCTTTTCTATTTATAGAATACTTATTGTGTACAATGTTGGCCATTACTCACAGGTTTTTTTAATTTGTTTTGTTTTTAATATTTATTTTTTAGTTGTAGATGGACACAATACCTTTATTTTATTTATTTTTATTGGTGCTGAGGATCAAACCCAGGGCCTCGCATGTGCTAGGCAAGCGCTCTACCACTGAACTACAGCCCCAGCCCACTCACAGTGTTTTAATATCCTTGTTTATTAAATAATTCAATAAATAATTACAAATCTGCTATATGCCAGCCACAGTTCTGGGCACAGTGTATACAGAGGTGAAAAAAAATGAGTTCCTGCCTTCAGGGAACTTACATTCAATTAGCGAAACCTGATATGAAAAATAATGTTTCATAAAGTTTACCAATATTTTGATAGAGTTTCAATTTTATGAATTAAAAATATCTGAAGAACAGAAATGTGAAATGTTTTACCCAGGGCAAAATTCCAAGTAGGTAGAACTCAGTTCCTGTATTGATAATAACTGTACTGTCTTATAATTTTACATCATCCTTCTTTGGTCATTTGGCTAATAGAGGGTTGGGTGAATCATTATTTGTCATCAAGGAGCTTGCAATGAAATAAAAAATTACACAAACAACTCGACTTTAGGTAAAATAGTCAGCATTGCACGACATACAGAGCTAGTGACTTCTAAGGATTTTAGGGAGGAAAATAGACTTTACCTGCTTATAGTCTAAGGAACAACTTCATGGAGAAGCTGGTGTTTGAGATACGATTAGAAGCAGAAAGAATTATACAGGCAGGATCAGGGAAAATTTCAAGTTTTCCATGACACTTTTTATACCACCCTAAGAAAACAATTAACATCTGAATGATAAGAAATCAAAATCTCAGTTTTGAAAAAACTATTTCTAGAAAATGATTTGACAAAATAATTTTGTAATATCCTCTTGGATTCTAGAAAGAGCTCCTAGTCAATTTTTACTACCAAAGTAATTGCTATTATCTTTTTTTTTTTTTTTTTGAGAGAGAGATTTTTTTTTTAATATTTATTTTTTAGTTTTCGGCAGACACAACATCTTTGTTTGTTTGTGGTGCTGAGGATCAAACCCGGGCCGCACGCATGCCAGGCGAGTGCGCTACCACTTGAGCCACATCCCCAGCCCGCCATTATCTTTTTTTATACTACCATATCTTTCAAAGATGTGCATTCCCAGAAAAAAAATCTTCTATAATAATGGTTTTGAATTTTCTCTAGCCCTCATTTCCATCAGTAGAATGGAAATTGGCCAGAAAAGAGGTCAAGGGAACATATACTGGAGGAGACAGTATCTTTCTGTCAAATACCATTAGCCATTGACATTTTAAATGTAGTCATGACCCAATTACCTGTATATGGATTTTTCACTGTGCTAATTACAAATGCACAATTGTTAACTCTAATCCAATTTGTTTACATTCAAAATCACTCTGTCATTGTAAATTCCCAGAGAAGCTAGAGTCAATGACCAAACTAGAAATTCTTTTGCCAGTACTGAAACAATAATATTGCTTTGCAGAAAAGGAATGTGAAATCCAGATTTATAATTGTTTCCCAACCCACAGAAGTGGTAGAATATGGACTTGAGTCCCATTATAAAGTAAATCAAATATTTTTTACAACTTTTCTAATTACATGGAAAATGTTGGACACATACACAACAAGAAACAAAATTTAAGGAATTTTTTGAATTATATTCTAACCTCATTTTTAAAAATAAAATTTTCCTGCATGGGGACTATAAGAAAGTTTTCAAAGTTTTTATAAGAAGTTATTTTCATTGTAATGATACTTTGAAATACACATAGAATTGGCACAATCTATGTATATTTAAGATGTGCATTTAATTATATACACAATCTATGTGTATATAATTCATTTTTGAATCAGTTTTATTGAGTTCTACTTACACATAATAATTGCATCCATTTTAATTAACAGTGGTTGCATTTCTGCAAATACAATCCTTTTTACCATTACCACAATCAATCAAAATAACTATTTTCATGTTCCCAAGGTATTGTTTATACAGCTTTGCACTTGATCTCTATCTCCACCTTCACCAACTGACCATCAATGATCTTATCTCTGTTAATAAGTTTTCCTCTTTCTGATTTTCTAATGAATAGTATATAGTCCCCTGCCTGGCATTTTTATTCATCATACTGCATTTGAGTATTATCCATGATTATATGTATCAATAGTACTTTTCTTTTTATTGCTGATTAGTATATCTATATAGGGATAAATCACTTTATCTATTTATCTTTTATGGGCATTGGGGTTGTTTTCAATTTGAGGCTATTATGAATAAATAATATGAACAAATCTTTGTATTAAAATAACTTCATTTCTCTTAAATGAATTTCATATTATAACCATATTTAACTTACTAAAAAGTTGCCACATAGTTCTACTTTCTCACTAGAGATGTATAAAATTTTCAGATCCTTCTTATTCTAAGAATATTTGGTATAGTCAGGCTTTTTTATATTAGCAATTCTCATATGTATATTACTATCTTATTGTAGCTTTATATCATATTTTCTCTATGAATAGAGGTGGTGATCATTTTTGCTTGTACTGAATAGCCATTCATGTATATTTTCTTGTGAAGTGTCTAATAAAATAAATTCATGTTTAAAAAGCAGGTAGATTATCTTTGTCTTGTTGAGTTACAAGAGTGCTTTATGTATCTTGACTACACATTTTTATCAGATATATATTTTTCAAACATTTTCTGTCTTTTAAATTGTTTTAACAGTAGAGCTTGATTAAAACAATTATGTGATAAAATACAATTTATCTTTTTTAACTTGATAGCTTATGAGTTTCAGGTCTTTTTTTTTTTTGCTTTGTTTTTTTTTTATCTTGCAGTGCCTAAGGACTAAGCACAAAGCTTTCTTTCCACAGCCTCCCACAGATCTACACCCCAGATCTCTTGGTTTCAGGTTTGAAATATAATGAGTATGATTGATAGGAAATTAATGTTTGCATATGGAATGATAAGACTTGAAATCAGGTAATCTGTTTATATATAATATGTATAATATGTTGTATAATATATTAAATATGTATAATTTAAAAATAGCTTGTTAATATCGAAATCAATCCCTATTAGGATTTTGAAAAGAATTGCCATATATATATATATATATATATATATATATATATATATATATATATATATATGATTCATAGCAATATTATCTTCTGTACCAGGACCAAGAATTAAGCATGGAATATCTTTCACCAATGAGAATATCTGGATGTAGATTTCGTATTGGGTCAAGATTTAAAACTAGGAAATATAGATTTGTAATAGGTAAAGATTAGCCATATTTTTTATTTATTCTTCAGTGAGCTTTGGTCATTTCTGTCTTTCAAATAGTTTGTTCATTTCATTTATATTGTCCAATAAACTGGTAAAGCTAGTTCATAAATATTCCTTATTATACTTTTGATATCTTTAGGATACATACTGAGACCTCTGACTCATCTATTATTTTTAAAAATATTTTTCTTTCTGCCTCCCCTTACCTTATTTGACACCAGCTGATATTATTTCAGCTTTCTTTTCTCTTGTTTCTTTATTTTAAAGAGTATCTATTTCTTCAAGTTCACCATTCTTCTGGAGTATCTAATCTACTATTAATTGCATACAGTGATGTTTAATATCATCTATTGCATTTGTCTCTAGAAGTTACATTTGGTTGTTTTATTACATCCTATATTTTTCTACTCATTCTTTCTTTTATACATTTGTGTACATTAATGAGATTTTTAATGGCTGTTTTAAAGTGTTATTCACTAATTGCATTTTTCTCTCACTTTCTATTATTTGATTTTTCTACTAGTTTCTAGTCAGAATTTTTTTTTTTTCTTTTTTGTATCAATGATTAAACCCATGGGTGATTAACCACTGAGCCACATCTTCACTCCTTTTATATTTTATTTTTTTTCATTTTGAAACAGAGTCTTGATAGGTTGCTTACAGCCTCGATAAATTGCTGAGGCTGGTTTTGAATCTATGATTCTCCTGCCTCAGCCTCCTGAGTCGCTGAGACTACAGGTTTGTGCCACCATGCCTAACTAATCAATTTTATTAAATAACATACATTGCAGATTTTATGTTGTCATATTCCTTTAAAGAGTACTGGGTTTTTGTCGGGTGTTAAATTACTTGTGGTTCAATTTGATTCATTTAGGGCTTGGTTTTAATTTTTGTTATGCAAGGTCTAATATACTGCCTTTGTTCTTAGACTAAATATCCTTACTCTTAACATGTGACACTTGTTAAGATCCTTCTTATGTCTGACATATTGCAAGTTTTCTCCACTCTGGTTAATGGGAAATCAAATAAGTTTCCACCATCAATGAGCCTGTGAAATGATCCTGTCTACTCTTTATCAGTAGTATTTTACATTGCCTTTTGAATTTTCCTGCTACACATATGCAGATTATCACTTAACCATAAAATCAGGGAGTCTTTTCTGCAGATTTCTATGGTTTCCCTCTGTGTAGCTCCTTTCTATCCAATATTCCATCCATAAATTCTAGCCACCTATTATTGTTATTGTTATTATTATTATTATTAAATTATTATTATTTAGTTGTGAGAATTTAATCCAGTGCCTCACATGCTACGCAAGCGCTCTACCACTGAGCCTCAACCCCGGCCCCAGTAGTTTTCCTCTTAATTCAGGAAAGCTACAATACTCTAGCTTCTTACTTTTATCTGTGTGTTATGATAGCACATGCCTTTAGAAATCAGGCTAGGCCCATAGAATGGGTCACTTTTTTTTTTTTAATCCTGGTCAGGGATCATAGTCCCGTGCTCCACTTGATGAGCAGTTTCTTAAAACCTTTGATTCATGTATTTTGTCTGGTTTTCTAGTTTTCCATAGAAAGAGGGGAATTCCTGCTTCTCTTAGTACCTAATGGGTGAAAGCAGAAATTTTAACACCCTATTATTTAATAAAATATCCCACATGTTGGGTTTCTATAGATTTTTCTTAAGTGAAATTGCTAATTTGGGGATGTGTTATATTTCTGCATTTCAAGTAGAAATAGTGAATACTTAAAATTTTTAAATAATTTCATAGTCATAGGAAAAATATTGAAATATATGTTGAATTTTGATATAATTACTTCTAATCATATGTATAGAAAGAGCTTTTCATAAAATAGGTTTCCTCTTATTTTAATAGATCAACATGATAAGAATTCTTATGTAATACATATATTCATAAATATTATTTTACAGGTTTGTAATAGTTAATCATATAATAGGACCATGATTTTATGAAATATACCAATATAAAAGACCATATTAAATTTTTATTTTAAAAATAAAATAGAAAATAGTGATTAATATTTGAAGAATTGAAATCAGATAGAAAATTAAGACAGATAAATTAGTAATAAATAATTAAGATAATTAATATTTTTCTTGTAATAAGATTTTTGTGTAAGTCAAATGAGATAATAGATGTAAATGACATCCCACAGAACTTAATTTTATTATTTATGTTACAAATGAATACTAGGCCCTCCATAGCTGTGGAATTTTGTTACTTGATAATCAACTTCACTGTGCCTGTGTGTAAAGGAGAAATGAGAGAAAAGGAGTTGAATTAAGTTATATAGGGCCAAACCTGTAAAGACCTTGTTTAGTATACTAAAGAATTATTATTATTATTATTATTATTATTATTATTATTATTATTATTATTGTTGTAGATGGACACAATACCTTTTTTTTTTTTTTTAATTTGGTTCTGAGGATAGAACCCAGTGCCTCCTCACACATGCTAGGCAAGTGCTCTACCACTGAGTTTCAGCCCCCTAAGAATTATTGACATAATTTCTTTCTTTTTCATGAAAGATTTAGTCTTTTGTTTTATAAACCTATATCACATAATTTAATAATACTTTACTTCAATTAAATAAATCATTTAATACTTTATTTAATACATATTATAATACTTTATTTAGCATTTATCATTCATGTTTATTCTTTTTTTTTAATTACTTATTTTTGAGTCTCTGTTGCTAGAAGTTCTTTCAGTCCTAAGTTTTTTCCTAAAGTCTGTTACATAAATACTAACCAATTCTTTGTGTCTATAAGAATAGAATTCTAGATCTTTCATCAAGCAATATTTATTTAAATAAATGTAACATTTTAAGTAAAACTATTTTACTTCCCCTATTTTTCCCCTCCCCTTTATTTTTGCATTTCATTTAGTTTCTAATACATAGAATTGGGCATTTTTTAATGCTAGCTTTGTCTTTGACATCTGAAGTACCAAATTATAAATTTTATTCTTTATAGTTATAAGGTGCATTTTGTGAGAAATGAGTGGAAATATTTGTTTTGAATTATACCCAAAAGACCTAAAAAGAGCATACTACAGGGACACAGCCACATCAATGTTTATAGCAGCATAATTCACAATAGCTAGACTATGGAACCAATCTATATGCCCTTCAATGGGTGAATGGATTAAAAAAATGTGGCATTTATACACAATGGAATATTACTCAGTACTAAAAATTAACAAGATCATGGCATTTGCAGGGAAATGGATGGCATTAGAGCAGATTATGCTAAGTGAAGTTAGCCAATCCCTAAAAATCAAAGGCTGAATGTCTTCTCTGATATAACGCGGGGGGGGGGGGGTGACTCAGAATGGGATAGGGAGGAAGAGCATGAGAAGAAGATTACCAATAAATAGGGAAGAGAGGTGGGAGGGAAAGGGAGGGAGAAGGGGAATTGCATGGAAATGGAAGGAGACCCTCATCACTATACAAAATACATGTATGAAAATGTGAGGGGAAAAAAAAGAAGTGTGTCACATTAGATTGGATAGAGAGAAGTGATGGGAGGGGAGGGGAGGGGAAGGGGGGGAATAGGAAGGACAGCAGAATAAAATAGACACTAGTATTGCTGTATGTATATATGTGACTGCATGACCAATGTGATTCTGCAACCTGTACACTCAGAAAAATGAGAAATTATACCCCATTTGATTCAAATGTATGATATGTCAAGATCATTGTACTGTCATTCACAATTAAAACAAAAAAAAATAAAACTCAAAAAAAAACATTGCTTAGTAAATCTATAGGACTTCATGGTATTTTATGTTTTATGCCATAATATTAAGCAACTTTGGCTTAATTAAATTTCCTTGCTCTTCCCGTTGACTCAAATATGTACATATACAGCCCTAGAATGTTGCCCAGACCCTTTCTGTATACTTTGAGAAAATGTGTTTCAGTTCCTTTTGTGCTGCACTAACAAAATACCTGAGACGGGGTAATTTTTAAGGAAGATTAATTTCTCATTTTTCAGAAGACTGTAAATTCCAAGCTCAAGGCAACTTTGGCTTTTGTTGTATGGTGATGTTTCCTCTTACAGAGGGGTGGACCTCTATGTGAACACATGGCAGAAAAGCTGAAGAAAAAGCTAGCCACATGCTGTATGATTCTACTGTACAAGGTCATTAATTCTTTTAGTGCGGAAGGAGCCCTCATGGACTAATCACCTCTTAAAGACTCCATCTTTTATTCTGTCACATTGGTAAACCTGAGATTTAATGAGACACATTCAAGCACAAGAACATGTATACCTAAAAAGACTTGACATAATTTCAAGGTTGATTTATTTTTTTCATATGTTCATATATGATACTCTGATTTTATTTGCAAGCACATTTAATTTTTTTAAGAGAGAGAGAGAATTTTTTTAATATTTATTTTTTAGTTTTCGGCGGACACAACATCTTTGTTTGTATGTGGTGCTGAGGATCCAACCCGGGCCGCACGCATGCCAGGCGAGCACACTACCGCTTGAGCCATATCCCCAGACCATACAAAGCACATTTAATCTTTAAAGTCATTTGGAAACAATTCAAATGTTCTTTAATTTTTAAACTGACATCTTTCCAACTTAACAAATTCTCATCTGGTCATAAAAAAGGTTTTATATTTTTGTCTTCAACCATTTATATTTCTCTGTAAAACATCATTTTCTATCCTAAAGCTTTTTCATTTTTTCCTAACTTTATTACTTGGTTGTTTGTATATTCTATTGATATATGAGTGACTTATTTGTTTGATAATTGCTTACTATTTTACTGGATAGCCAATGATTTTTATATTCTTGTTTTAAAACATCACATTTTTGAAATCTTTTTAGTTATAACAGTTTGTCTGTTATATAGAATTATAACCAAATGTGTCATTTATCCATACTAATAATTTATTTTCTACCTTTATAGTAATTCTGTCTTCTAATTTCATTGCATTTCTCACTGCAACATCTAATGCATTCTGAATGATATTAAAGTAAATATGAGCCTTACAATTTTTCATTCTTTTTCTTTTTTAATAAGAATATCACTAGTATTTTACTGGTGAGACACTGCTTGTTGGTTTAAGATATATTTAGTTACATCTTTGTATCTATATTTTTTCTTTATTAAAAATGCAATGATTATAAGAAATATGATAGGAAAACTGAAAATCCCCGATAATAGTATCCAAAAAGATATGTAGTCTAATGAATATTATATACATTGTATGAAAACTGCTTTTTAAAAAATATGTTTTAGTTGCCAATGAATTTTTACTTTGTTTATGTGGTGCTGAGGATCGAATCCAGTGCCTCACACATTGCTAACACTGACCCACAGCTCCAGTTCCTGAAACTGCTTTTTGTATTAACACTATTTTGGACATTTTTATCTGTGACTAGATATATAATTAAATATTTCTAATGACTAATGATCAAAGCCCGTGCCTCACATGTACTAGGTGAGTGTTCAACCACTGAATTACAGCCCCAGCTCTTACCATGATTTTTTTTTTTTGAGAAGAAAAAGGCTTTGTAAAATTGAAAACTTTCCTGTACATATGAAGAACACACCTTCCATTTGAGCACAGATATTTACCATAATCTGCAATGTAGAGAGGACAGTGATTGTGACTTAAGGAAAGTTCCTGTTATAGAGAAATGGGAATAAAACTTCTCCATGCTGGGAGAAATATGACAGGAGCCAAAGAGGATAAAAACAGTGCCTACATCATCTAAATAATGATCAGTGTTCCCATCCCAGAAATCCTTGTCCTGGGATTAAGCAGAGGGGGTGGGATGAAAAGAGGGAGACAAAACAGCATTACTGATAAGTTTCTAAAAGAAAGAGAAGCTTAAAGCATAGGGCTTTTTAAATATATATACTTTCCCCTATAGCAATCTGAAAAAAGTAGCTCCCCAAACAAACTTGGAGTGGTTGTAGTAGAGTAGGAATGGTGATATTATATATTTGATAATGGAGAGGGTTTGTCACAATTTTCATCAGATATGAAATGGGTCTAGAAGCTCCCATCAGGAACTGGGGAAAGAAAATAGCCTAATAAGGATTGTTTGTTTGTTTATTGTTATTGGGGATTGGACTCAAGGATGCTTTACCATTGAGCTACAATCCAGTTTTTTTTCCCCCTTTTGAGACAGAGTCTTGCTATATTGCTGAGGCTGGCTTTGAACTTGTGATCCTCCTGCCTCATCCTCCTGAGTGGCTGGGATTGAAGGCATGCACTATCATGCCCTGGCAGCATATTAGAATTAAGTTAGCATTGTTCCTTGGGATCAAAATTGCAAAGACTTCAAGATTAATATCCCAAAGCTAAAGAGTAGATGAAATATATGGAATAATTCATAGTATAAGCAACACCAACGAATCATGAAGAGAAGCCTCGTCAGCAAAATAATTGGCTAGATATTCTTCTAGAAACCCCTGCACATTACTCTACTAAGAGAAAACACTGTAGGTTATATATTAACTATAGGCATTTCAACAGCTGCTAACAGAGTGTCATGCCCCCAAACCAGAAGTGAGCTATATCTTATAAAGGGGCTGGTAGGTGCCCATAGAACAAGATAACTTTTGATCCAGATTCCCTTCCTCTGCATCCATAATGCTACATAATTTTTTATGTTAAGATTTTATCCATGAGGCTGGGGTTGTGGCTCAGAGGTAGAGCACTTGCCTACCATGCATGAGGCACTGGGATCGATCCTCAGCACCACGTAAAAATAAAAATAAAAGATATTAAAAAAAATTTCATCCATGGAAAGGAGAAGTGGAAGTATAATAAACATAGAAAGTTTTACCATTTAGCCATAAACAATCTTAGCTTACCTGAAATAGTTTTTTAAGCCTTGGGCAATATTTGGTTTCTTTGAGTATGCATATTTAACAAATGCCCCCTTGCCATTTTTTTTCTATCCATTGTTCCTATAGTTTAGAGTAAGTTTCACAGATGAGTGGCCATGTGTAAATTTTTGCCACATGTAAGAGGTATTCCATATTACTATCCAAAATGTTGTGTCAATTTACATTCCTGTAAGTATCTGTGGGAGTGCTTATTTCCCCATTCATATGCAGCAGGGCATGAATATGTGGCAGGAGCTGGAGGCTGTTAACTCCTCAACACATATAAAAAGAGAAAAATGCAGTTTATTATCTTATACATGGAGTGGTTTTATTCTACTTTTTCAGAGTGGTCCCACAAAGTGATTTTTTAAAAGTGATGTATTTCAAGTTCATGGCCCACTTAAAAATGTACAAGTTCACTAAAATGTTTGAAATTCATCACAATCTGTTTCTTCCCTCACATGATATATAGCTTTAGCAAATGATATCAGAGATATTTTGAAAATGTTTAACTTTGCTTTAAAAAAAGGATACCTGTGTCTTTGTTGCTCTCTGTATTAAAGTATTCTAATTAATCATATTGTCTCACACTCACTCAAAAGAAGTGTGCCTATTAAAAATTCACTCAATATGTTTAATATATTTTCTCTTTAAATGTAGGATTATGAATTAAAAGTTTCTATTCATCTCCATATTATTTTCCTCAGAAATATTTCTATAACATGCTGCATATATTTTATATTATGAAGGATGACAACTCAACATTAATTTTATAAGATATTCACATCCCTAAAATTCAAGTAATAGAAACAAATGACATTTTTAAAAAAGTCTTTGCTTCCCAGGGGCTTGGAAGGCTGAGGCAGGAGGATCACAAGTTCAAAGCCAGCCTCAGCAATTTAGTGAGGCACTAAGCAACTCAGTGAGACCCTGTCTGTCTCTCAAAGTAAAATACAAAATAAGGCTGGGGGTGTGGCTCAGTGGTCAAGCACCTCTTAGTTCAATTGCCCATACCCTCCATGAGTTATCTTTGATGGAAATAAAAAGTTTAGGATCTTTCACTTTAGAATTTCAAATACTGGGCTAAAATAGGTCTAAGATGAAGGGTTTCAATTAAAATTACATAAGAGGGATGGGGGCCTTGATAAGAAGTTACTTCTATAAATGTTTGAAAATTCAGAGTAATTTCTTATTCTTTAATCTTTTTAGCCTTGATTTTCTCCCCAAGAAAGTATTTGCCTTTCCTTAAATCTTACTGAATTGTGACAGTTTATTGTATAAAAGTTGACAATTTTAATATTTTTGGCACGATTTTGATTGCAATTTCCAGTTAAAGTTGTCAGATCTGTTGACATTGTTACATAAATTATTTCAATCCATGACAAAATAAGGAAAAAAAAATATAAACCCTGTTACCATCTTGAAAAAGTCTGGTAATTTGCAACTCAAGTAAGCCATCCTTTTAAAAGACCCCAGAGAATTGGAGAGCTTGACACAGTGGTGCTTGCCTAAAATACCAATTTCTCTGTAGGCTGAGGCAGGAGGATCACAAGTTCAAAACCAGCCTCAGCAATATAGTGAAGCCGTAAGCAACTTAGTGAGATCCTGTCTCCAAATAAAAAATAAAAAGGGCTGAGGGTGTTGCTCACTGTTTAAGCACCCGTGGGTTCAATTAGACAGTACAAAAAAAGCATGTAAAATTCATAAAAGCTGACTAAAATATTTCTGTACTTAAACTTGGAAGGTGCATATTTTAACTATCTTATAGTATTTGAACTATGTACATTTAATAATAAAAGTTTAAAAAGTCAAGATAAATGTGAACTTATTTGAGAAACTAGAATATCTCAAAGCTCAAGTCATGCAGGAAGTCACTGACGTCTAATTAAAGATCATATTCTTTACTAAGAATATGGGCAAAGTTCACTTGTTTATAAAAAAGTGAATTTTAGATAGAACAAAGAAGTAAATTCAGAAGGATCTGGTATGATAAGTGGAAAGATCAAGGGACTTGGGGTCAGAAGACTTGTAAATAAGTGTCAATCATACCCCTTACTCTATGACCCTTGGATGACTTAATTCCTCTGATCCTTCTTTTAGTCATATACAAAGCAAGAATACATCTTTCTCTTAGGTTTGACAGCATATAGCACAACTCCTTATTTATAGATATGTGTTATATCTGAATATGATCCAAAAAGAAATTAAAACAACATTAAAAGTTGTTCTTATGAAAATTCCTCAGTTCAATCTCAATTTTAAATTAGTTGGCATTATTCACTCATGTCTCTTAATTTTCTTTTTTTTTTTTTTTTTTAATTACAGTGGCATAATTAGAGAACATAAAGTTTGTCTAGTCTTACTCTGGAGTTAGTGGTGCCAAGACATTGGCCATGCCTTAGATGGTTCTGAAATACTTAATATATCTCTCAGAAGAGTACAAAACACTTTTGTTTTGGTTTTTCCCAAAACTGAAAAATATTTGGATATAAATGAGTGAAAAACATTTCAGGTGTTGACTCTTAAAATTTTTGTAATGACTAGTTAAATGTGCACTATCGGAAATCTAATAAACACATCCTCATAGGTCTTATATACCTATACAATTTGAACATATTTACCAAGTAAATAAAAACATTCATGCACCAAAATGCAAATTTATAATATTAAATTTATGTAAAAGGTTATACATCCTAATGAATACATTAGTCCTTACCAATTGAACATAGTAATGACTACTGCTACACTACAATTTCTTCGTGAGTATTCAACATGGCTATCTCACCTTGTGTCTTGGGGCAACTCAATTTTTACAAGTTTTCTCCATTTAAATTAGTGTGAAATTTTCATGTGGACTGTGTGATATAATAGTATTGCTCTCATCAGTTTCAAATACATTGTTTGCATATTTAATCTATCTCACATTTTCATTAGCCTACAATTAAAACATCATGTAGTTAATAAAATTATATGACAATGCTTAGTTCATTTTATCCAGGTGGTCTGGAATATGATGACATTATTTTTACAGTTTATAAATAAAATGGAAAGACAACAAATAAAAACTTATTGTAGAAAACTGGTAGCCCATTAAGAATATATCTGTGGATTTCCAGGATTCCATAGACCCCAATTTGCAAAATCTTGACATATAGTAATACTATAATTGTGTAAATTTGAGAAACACAGGTTGCATATTTCTGAAGTCCCTTCAAAACATTAGAGCATTGTTTGACATCTCATGACTTTATGATTTGTATCATTTTAATATCATAAGGAATATCCATAGATAAGGCCCTTTTTCTTATTATTTTGAGTCATAATATCCCATAGTAGTTCAGCCTTGCACTGTAACATTATAGAGGGTTAAATTAGACAGATTTTCTGTTTTAATTGCAGACCGCCTGCCTCACTAGGAAGTAGATCATAAGAAAACATGTGAAGCTGAGTCCTGAGAATGAAAAATAGAGACTAAACTATACTCAGAAGTATCCTCTGTTGGATGACTAAAGAAAAAGGTACTAAAACCATGTAGATTTGACATCCTCTTCATTCAAAACAAACTTTCTTTTCCAAAAAGTGATTCCGTCTATCATACATATAGACCCTGTGGGCTTGCCTCACCTGTCCTCCAGATGTGCCTAAGCATATTTGAATCCTAGGGAGAACGGAATGCTGATCAAGCTAGGCCCCCTCTTCCATATAATTAAAAGACACTTGTTTGAAATGTTGCTGCATTTTGGGAACACAACTGTTGTTTTACATGCTAAAACAGGAGACTGACTCCCTAGAATGATTCATGTCCCTAGGAACTTGTCTGAATGAAAAACTGCAATGGAGGCAGTTTGTATTGTCTACAATAATATTCCAGGAACATCCATAAGCTACTGTGTGTGTGTGTGTGTGTGTGTGTGTGTGTGTGTGTGTGTACACACAAAAATGTCTGTGACTTTGGGCCTCATATGCAGTGTGTTAGACACATCATATGTAATTAGTATTCCTTCTAATTCATCCTCATGTACTAATGGGTAAGTTCTTTAGACCAGCCCTGATTCCTCTTATGCCTTAAGCACAAACTAGATCAACTTACTTTCTGTTGTGCAATATACACTATGATATTCAGATTCCCTGGTTTCACTCACACTTTTCCATCTAGAATGTCCTTCATACCACCTTCCTTTTCATGACTTTCTTTGCTTTGTCATCATCTTCTTTAATTCCTAATAATATACATCCTTATATAATACTTATTTACTTTGGCTTACCCTTTCCCCCTACTCTTCCCCTTCATCTCTATTTAAATGTCAACTACTCAAGGAAATAAAACACAAATACTTGTGTATCAATCCTTAGTTTTTTCCAGACGAGCCTCACCAATTCTTAGCAAGGTTCTGTTTCAAATTTAAAAAAAAGCTGGGGATGTGTCTCAGTGGTAAAGTACCTCTGGGTTCAATCCCCTGTACTCCTGTAAAATAAATAGATAGCTTTAACATTTTATTAAAATAAAATAAACTTTACTTTGAGAACTTAAGTTGAGATAAATATTATGGGGGCAATTTGTTCCATAATACAGTTGGAAATATTTAGTGGTATAACACAAAGGATGGAGGCTTGTGATCCTCCATCCAAATTCATCAAGGTTGATAAAGGGTCTCCCTGTATATGTACAATATAAAATCCATTCATTTCAGCAGAGGCCATAGCTAAAGGTTGTTTTTTTCACCTTTCCTCTGTTGGTCATCACAAGAAAATAGTTTTGCTTGCTACCTAATAACACTGCAATTTTATAGATCTGTGGGCAATCGAATTCTAAACAGTAGGATACAAAATTGTTAGAGTCCAGCTGGTAGATGGTAAAGATCAAAAGCCAGAAAAATCAAGTGTGATCTACAACAGCAAGCTGATGTCTCAGACAATATAGCTATGAAATATAATCTGTTTCTTTTCAAAATTTCATAATGAATACATAGTTTGACATTTAATCTGTACTTTAAAGTATTGTTTTTGTTTTCCTTTTTCATTATTTTAACTCTATGTGTAAGAATGTGGAGGAGAAATGGTGTTGAGGGAGTGAACTTTGCTCAACATTGTAGTTTAGTCCAAATGTTTCTGTTATGTAGCCAAGTATTCAGATAAAATATTGCCAGTACCTTTCTTAATAATTTATGTAAGCAAAGAAATCATGGATGGCACTATTTTTTAGCCTTGCTATAATGCCATTATAACTGGAATTGAAAGCAAAGAAAATGCATTCAGAACATGGAGTTTCAGAAATGTGGATATTCTTACTAGAATTCCTGGTAAAACAATCAACACTATCCATGTCAGTCGAGAAAAGTAGTTCACTAATTGAAATGTGTAAAAATTAGATTTCAAGTGCTCATGGCTAAAAAGTTTATTATATTTTAGTTATTTTATTATTGCATTATAATTATACATAATAGTAAAATTTGTTGTGCCACAATTTAAAGTCCACATAACATAACATGATCAATCTCATTCCGCAGTACTACCCCTTCCTCTCCCCTGATCCTTCCCCTATCCACTTGTTTTACTCTACTGATCTCATGTATACTACTATTGTTGTTTTTAGTATTATTTCAATTAGTGAATTATAATTTTATATCTATGTTCAAGCATAATTCCCCCAGTATTTCCCTATGCCCTCCTCTATTACTTCCCTGTGGATCCCCTTCCTCTACTCTATTGATCTTTATATTTCCATGAAATTATTTTTTTTCCCTTTTTCTTCTGTCTAGAATATACATATGAGAAAAAATATTCAACCCTTGACTTTATGAGTCTGGATTATTTAACTTCATGGTTAGTTTAAAAATATATCCTATGAATGTTCAAACCATAATATTTGACTTTGATATATATTAATCACATAATGTTTATAATTCAGGGAAACATGATCACTATACTAAAAATATTACTTCTATAAATGGTTACTGGTGTTAGTTTAAGTGATATCCTGCAGCTAGATTACAAGACTGTATAAAAAGTAGAGCTTATAATGATTGTGAAGTTAGAATTGGTAGCAAGAAGTTCTCATGTGTTATGGCACAGTAGAGTGACTATGTATAGTAGTAATGCAGTATATATTTCAAAACAATAGAAGAAGGGACTTTGAACATTTTCACTCAAAATAAGTGATAAATGTTTAAAGAGATAGATATGTTTAACCTGACTTAAATATTACCAAATGTATACATGTATCACCAAATATTATATGTTTTCCCTATTAATATGTATAATTCTATGCTATTATGGATCAGTTAAAACTAAAATTGAAAAAGTAGACATTTAATTAAGGTCCCTGATAAGAAGTATAAACAAATCGATACTATCAAGTATTTATGTAGTAAATAAGAGAAGCTTTTTTGCATTGATTTGAGCTAAATAGGGATATGAAATATAAGGTTATGGAATGAATTTGTGGATCTCAAGGTTCTTGAATACAGTTAAGTTTCAAGGACTGGAAACAAATTGAAATGCCCTCTAGGTTTTCAAAATTGCCTTTCTAGTCTTATCTCTATGTACAATCAGTGTGTGTGTGTGTGTGTGTGTGTGTGTGTGTGTGTGTGTTATATAAACTCTAGTGGCAAGCAGGTTATTTCTGTTTTGAAACAGTAAAGACACTGGACATAAAATATAGTGATAAGCTACTCACAAGTAATCAGGTGATTTTTTCATCTTCCTCAAGAGAAACTAAATTTTACACTATATTTCAAATTCACAAGAATATATTTAGCTAGCTACTTATACTTGATCTAATCATTTATGGCCAGAGGTCTGGTTCATGTTGGGTGGATTTACCTTTAACTCACCCTTGAAAAGATGACAAGGCTTCATATAAGGGAAAACTCTTTAATAGTTATAACAAAATATGATAGGTGCTGAGTATGACATGTAATTATTATACAAAGTTGGCCCACTGAGAAAGGTGGAGTAGTGTGTTAGGTCATAAAATCACTTTTCAATCACAGAAGAAGTAGCCAAGCAGGCTATAGTATAATATCAGTATTATGATTAATTGCATAAGAAAATAAGTTCTTTAATGCTGGTAGTAAGTAAAAGGAAAAAAAAAATGTTAATAAATCTGTCTGATTTTGATGTCTGTTGTTAATGACAGATGATAATCAATAATATGCTGCTATACAATGTCCTAGAAAGTCCTAGAGGCAGAAGACTAGGAGTGATGCTTGAGGAAGCCAATATAACTGAATTTTTGCTGTTTCAAAATCTATATATTCTCATAGACCATTTATCTAATAGTCATGACTAGATAAAATAGAATCCAATTAAATGACTGAGTAGAATGTTAATCAAAATCATTATACTAATTAAAGGCAGTACCTTCCATTTGATGAACACTATTTTTGTTTGTTTGTTTTGTTTTGTCCCCCCCCCCTCCCTGGGATTGAACCCAGGGATACTTAACAACTGAGCCACATCCCCAGTCCTTTTTATTTTTTTATTTAGAGTCAAAGAGTTGCTTAGGGCCTTGCTAAATTGCTGAGGCTGACCTGGAACTTGCAATCCTCCTGCCTCAGCCTCATGAAAGACTGGGATTATAGGCATTGCCTCCACACCTGGCAGTATTGTTGAACATTACATATATCACCTGTTATAAGTCAGGGTCTTTTCCTAGAAGAAGGTTATAGAATAAGGTAGGATAATTAAGTGTCAGTTGAATATACAAGGGTATCCATAGTCTAGCCTACAAAACCATATTTTAGTAGCATCTTTCCATACTTATTTATAAAAACATGCTTACATTTCAACCACACAACATATTTCACCATTTTCTAAACACACTGTGTTTTTAAATGGGTGAAACAAGCATATACTTCCCCCCCCCTTCATGTCTACTGTGTAAGTTTTTTTTTCTTTGTTTGTTTGTTTTTTAAGATCCACACCACTTCATTTTTCAAGATTTATCTGAAATCACTTTCCCACCAGTTAGAGGTGAGACATTCAATATTTGTAACAATGTGTGCAAGTTTTTAGCCCCATTAAACAATAATCACCTGAAGGACAGGAAGAAATATTCTTCTTGTTTGTTTGTTTGTTTCTTAATCCACTGGAAGACTCCAAATATTTCTGGATTACCTGGCCAAACAACACCTATAATTGACCCCTTACTTCACAAAGACATGTTTAGGAATTATGCTATTTCCATTTGGGCCTGCAACAATTAGTTACAATTTTAACTTTTTGATTCACACTCAAACACAGGTACTTTGCCTTTCTTTGAAAAACATATATCTAAAAATATGATTGAGTCCTGGCATTCATGGTACTAAACTCCTTTTCTGTAGTATTACTGATGGTTATTGTTACCAAGCTTCACAGAATGTGCTTCCTCCTACTTTCATTGTATTAACTCTTTTGCTGACGGCTAGGTAATCAATGATCCCTGACTTAAGGTACTTTTTTCTTTCTCCTATAACCCATTATTTTCCAATTTATCCAAGAGAGACTAGGCCCACTTAATAATGGATGCAAGAAACTCTGGACTCACGATTTAGATAGGTATTAACAAGTTGTCCTTTTTCTTCTGACAAAACAGTGGCAGCTTCTTCAGAAAGTGACAATGCCAATGCTTTGGTAAATCCTGCAGTGTACATGTTTTTGATCTTACTTTATAAATCATTTTCAATTGTGGGATCTTGAGCTTTGTGGATCAAATAGCACTTGTTCATACAGCACAAAGGTAGTCTATAACAAAATATTAGAATATTATCCAGAAATCTTATTTAAGGAAAACTACAAAAAGCATTGCTTTTAATTAATCCATTCATTGGTAATAGTCTACAATGACATACAAATAACTTCCTTCTGTTTGTGAATGTCAAGATAACCTAAGGGAAAAGTGGGTGGTTCCATAAACTTTATTCTCAGTCATCACATGCTACCCATTGTGTTTACTTATGTTCTGTTGACTATACTTTAAGATTATTTTATCTAATAAGAATTAACATGTCACAAAGTAGAAAAAGGACATAAAGATATTAATGGAAATAGACCACAGATCATAGATAATAATGATATTGAAGCACAAATTTAAAACATCAAAATATCAAAACTGATCATTCTTTCCTGTGAGAACCTTATACCCATCTGAATTTCCAAATAGTGACTTGTAAACATTTTAATGAGTAAATTATAAAGTCCTTTTAAAGGAAACTTATGTTATTGAAAGAACATTCCAAAAATGGATGTTTGAAATATTCATGTGATTTATCTTTCATTTTGTCCAAACAATATAAATATGCTGCTTATATAACTTATCTCTATACATTAAAAAATTAAATAGTTGTATATTCTAAGCAAATAGCTGCAATGATTTTCAAATAAAGTCTTAAAATATAATAATGTAGCTTTTCTAATTAATATTATTTTCAGCAATAGTATTTCAAGCATCAATTTGGTAATTGTCAGCAAAAACAATTTGCACAATTTATACAACTGGTATTTTGTAATAAAAAATGTATTCCATGACATGCTTTTTTTAATAGAGCTCCATATATCTCTGAATTCTTTCTTCAGGCGTATCAGCACTTAAAACAAACATATAGAAATGAACTTTTACTAGTCTTTTGAATTGCCGTATTATAGATCATTCTACAATGATTCAGAAATGATATAACAATGAAGTCTATTAATTATAGTTTCTCAATAATTTCAAGAAAAATATTTTGACAGATTAATAGCTTTCAAATGGTTTATTATTTCTTCAGTTCACAGTCCATTTCTCTACATATTTAATAAGACAATTTAAGTACTGTATCATTATAAACAAAGGACTTGATTATCCACATGTTTTGGCATACACAGGGATCCTGGAACCAATCTCCATGAATAATGATGGCTAACTGTAGTGTATCAATATGTATGCATATATTGGAACTGGGATTATAGTTCAATTATTTTAACTGTTAGGTGTATGTGAACAAATCAAAAAAAATTAATATAATAAAAGAGTTCACATTCACTAATAAGGTGCTTAATCCCCCCACTACTGAACCACTACAAACCTATTTATTAATCTCTACTTCATCCCTGCAAGTACTCCTTGTCCCTTGGATTGGTCCATGCTCCTGTGCCCACACATTTTTTCCCCTTAACATTTTTGCCTAATATAATTTCATTTGCTGCTCATGAATGATCATTTTCTGTATTATATAAAAATACTATTCAGGCTTCAAAACCTAACTCATTACATCTCTTCATGTCTTGCTTCTTTAGGTATTCATAGAAGTATTTTTATATCTCTGTTATAGCTCTGATCATAGTTATCCTTGTAAAAGCTTCCACAGTGGCTGTCTCTGTTTATGAGTTCCTCAAGGGCAAGGATCAATTCTTATTCATCTTTTCTTCCATTGCCTAACATAATGACTAACATGGCATAAGCATCAATAAGTGGGTTGGAGTATATTTCCTCACAGGAAAAGGGAAATTAAATAAATGGCTACACTGTGATTAGAACAGCAGACTAGTTTAAGTTGCCACAAATGCTTGCCATCAGCCACCACTGTAATAATGTTTTGCTTACATACTGCGTTTCATTTTAATCTTTCAATCCTACACTTATAAGTAAACTTTTACAAGGATTCTGGGAATTGATGTGACTGCAATTGGAAAGATTCCAAGTATTTTATTGAAATAAGAGGCAGCACAAGAAACTGACCAGATGTTAAACACTGTGAACATGTACCTTGGGCATCTCATTTTAGTCTTGCAGAAATATGAACAAGGGAGTAATTTTTCAAAATTGCATGTGGGATTCACATGCACAAAGCCCATTATTTTCCCACACGTACCTGAAATAATGGGGGTAGAGATAGCTCTGATTCTATAGTCCCTACACACATCTAAATAGGAATGAGACCAGAGGGACACATGAGAAATACTCAATAGCTTTGCAGTTGTTAGTAATTCTTTCCTCTACAAATAATGTCATTCCCAGAATGAAAACGCCTGCAACATATGCAGTGAGAATGGAAAGTCATCAATAAACTTGAATGTGAATCTGAATGATGACTGTCATTATTTTGCATATTTGAACTACCATAGGATCAAAGAAAATATGATGTAGAGAATCTAACATATTTTCAAAAAAGAATAAACTAAGTAAAATTGGCTTAAAAACCATTTATTCTTTTGTTTTTTGGTTGGTTGCTTGTTTAGATACTGGGGAATGAGCCCAGGAGTTATGAGCCACATACTCAGCCCTTTTAATTTTTTTTATCTTGAGACAGGTCTTGCTAAGTTGTTTGGGGCCTTACTACATTACTGAGACTGGCCTTGAACTTGCCATCCTCCTGCCTCAGCCTCCCAAGCTGCTAGGATTGCAAACATGCACCACCACATCTAGCCAGTTTATCCTTTTTTGAAAAACATCAGGTTTGAATGTAGCCAGACATAGCTTAGAATAAAATTTTAAAAACATAATTGTTAATTATATATCCTTTTCATTTTTTTCTTAAATAAGAGTAGTAAAACCTTCTGCAGAATGTTACTGTGTTAATTGAGGTAATGAATGCATTGTTTAACATACAGCACATGTTTAAAGCATAGATGCAATATTAATAATGGTATTTTAACCTAAAAGGTGTATGTATTAAAATGAATTTTAATAATTTAAAACAATTGTCTATTTTTCATAAGACAAGTACTGGCAATGCTCATATAATATTCCTGTCACCAATATTTCATTCCTCACTCGATTTTCTTATCAGTTTGTGGAATTTTTTAAAAATAATCTTTTAGTTGTAGATGGACACAGTATCTTTATTTTATTTATTTATTTTTATGTGGTGCTGAGGACTGAACCCAGTGCCTCAAAAATGCTATGCAAGTTCTCTACAACTGAGCCACAACCCCAGTCCCAGCACTGTATGGAAATTTACAGTGTTCTTTCATTCTAAGCAGAACCACTTTTACATTCTCTAATGCTGGCCTTGGCCATGTAACTTTCCTAAGCTAAATAAATGAAGTAGAGTTGATGATATACCAGGTATGAACCTAGAGCTGATGCAAATTTCTGCAAAGTCTCTTATTCCTCTATTTTAAGTAGTCTATTTGGGTCATCTTTGCTTTATCACATTTGTAGATGAATAACAAAAGCTGAGAGAAGTGAAATGTAATTGAGCACATTGAAGAAAACAAGTAGTCTCACCTGAGGATCACAAGTGGGCTACCTGTACTCACCTGAGGATCACACAAAGCCCTGCTGGACCAACCTGAGCTCTCTCATGCCATTGCAGTCAGGGAACGTGGGCTGGACTCAGAAGCCCATCTCATTAGAATATCAGATCCCAGAAGGAAAGGCAGGAAGAGCCAGGCTGGCGGGTCTCTCCCTGCACTTGAACTTTCACTCTGGAATTCTTCATAGCACAGAGAGCTCCACGTGCTGACAGAACAAGGGCAGAAACTAAGAAAAGCCATCTTCCCTGGCAGGCCCTAGGAAGGTGACCAATGACATGCCTCAAACACACTATTCCAAAAGGAGTCACATAGAGCCACTCAGGGTCAGTACGTGGGGAAATGAATTCCAGGCCTGACTGGAGGAGGAGAAAAAGGCCCATTGCCAAAGGTGTGCTCACAGGTATACAGGTGCAGTCGGAACCACAGTTACTGCAGCCCACCAACTGCCCTTCAGTGTTGTGACTTTAGTTTCCATGCCCTTCTCAGGACATTGAAAGGGAAGCCTCACAGTTCACAGTGCTGAAAGGCTAGGTGTAGCAAAGATCTAAGATAATTCAGAATCATTTTTACCCAGGAACAGATGACCTTCACAATTGTAGCTGTGAGCCACAGGTTGCTCTTTCTGCATTTATTTGAATGCTCGGGATTGGACTAAACTTCCACTCACCTTCTTAGGATTGAAAGGAGCCTTGGGTGTTGGCTGACCAAATATTGCTAAGTTCCCAGTGTGCTTTCCAGCTGACTGCTTGAAACACTGATGTTTCTCTATGTGTTGCCACTGTGGGTCAAGGGAGAGGGCTACTTGTCCTAAAGATCATCTAGTCCTAGCACCCTAACTTCAGCCACCCTTACTGGGAAAGAGAAGAAAAAAAACAACCAGGTCTCACAGAATTCACAAATGGCAGGCTTCCATCTGCTGACTAGATGGGCAGGCGGGAGGTCGCAGGACAGGAATGTGAGCTGGCAGATTTGAGCCCTGCAGCACCTACCTGGCAGGTCTCACATCTTCTCCCTGTCCCTGCATCAGAGGGTAGTTTGGGGAGCAGAGACGGAGTGAAGAAGGAGGAATCCACACAAGCTGTTGCCATACTACAGTCATTGGAACCCGGAGGTTGCAGGACCCTAGGGGCATCACACCCCAGCCCGCACAATGGCCACCCTCACTGCTTGCCTGACACCTCATGGGGACACAAGGGGGCAGAGGGTGGCCTGTGCCTCCATCTCTTCCCACTCCCTGGCCCCACCCTCACCAAGTGCCTCAGAAAATCAAGTGGATGTGTGGAGGATCCAGAACCTCTTTCCCCACCAGGGAATACCTGTGATTCTTCATGGGGGTTGGGAAGTGAAACTCTAGGAACCTGAAGGGGAAGAAGTGAGCATCAGGAAAATGGGTGGCCAGAATCATCACCCACCAGCTCCTCTCCTCCAGAGAAGTCGTCTCCCCCAAACGTCCTACCATCTTGTTCCCATCGGTCTCTCTGACTTTCCTTGTTTATTCCTGAGATGCACTTCACATGTCGGTGCAGGAAAGGCCACGGTCCCTCTCAGAGCTGACAGGGACACCCATTTCTCATGGCAAACATCCTGATCTAACACCCTAATTACCACATTAGACTGATGAGATAAGCCCTATTTCTACTCTGTTCTGCCAGTGTGAAGACCAGAAAGACCTCCCTACATTGCCCAAGTGGAACTGGGTGACCTGTCAGGGAGGTAATGGCCTCCCTATAACTGGTTAGGAAGCCAGGTCAGAAGTTCTCACATACCCTTGGGGGTGGGAAGAGAGGGACACTTACCTCTGTCTCTGCCACCTGCTCCTTTCATTTCACCTCTTTATTCCAGCCTTTCTCTCCCCTACCTGACTCCAGGTGACTTGAGGGAAGATCTGTTTTCATCAGATTTACATCTGGGTCATGGGGACAAATCCTGCAACATATAGGCCTGCATCAAATTCCTGTGAGTGATCCATGGTACCCAAAAGGAACACAACACGTTCCCCATCCCTTTCAGAGCTGCACGTGGACACACGTTCTCAGTGTTCCTTACAAACATGAAAGATCTTACATGGACCTTCTGCAACCTGTAGACAGACTCACCTGTGTTCCTTGCCTCCTGCTGGTAGGACCATCCGTTGTCACAGCAAACATGCAAGTAAATCCTGTGGGGATAATCAAGACCTAGAAATTTTAAAAATAAGTGCACCAGCACAGAGTAGCTGTGGCAGAGTGAGGCCTGGCACCTACATGGCCCTGGGTTTGATCCCCCCACCACAGAGCAACAACTACAAAAAAATCAATCTCTCTCTCTCTCTCTCTCTCTCTCTCTCTCTCTCTCTCTCTCTCTCTGTGTATATGTGTGTGTGTGTGTGTGTGTGTGTGTGTGTGTGTATGTGTGTGTGCAGCAGTAGTAGTCAGAGTATCAACTCAGAGGGAAACTCTTCCTCAAGGCACAAAATGAAGGACACCAGAAATGTCCAGAGTGTAGTCCCCAGACTAAGTAATAAGAATTCCTAAATATTAGCCATGGTGGACAAATAAGGCATTTATTAGTAGCACAAAATGACATGTGTTCTTATTACTTTATGAAGACTGACCGTCTGCATCTGTAGAAAGGGAAGCTGTTCATCCAAGTTTTCATGCTCTCACCTGCATCCCAACTCCCTGAGGATCAACAGTCCTTTATGGCTTTCAGAGCCAACTTCCCGATGGGCTTGGTGACACACGCCTGTAATCTCAGCTTCTCAGGAGGCTGAAGAAGGCAGATTGCAAGTTCCAGACCAGCCTTAGCAACTTAGCAAGACCCTGTCTCCATAAAAAGTGAAAAGGACGAGGAATGTAGATCAGAGGTAAAGCATCGCTGGGTTCCATCCCCAGTCCTGTGCCTGCACCCAAAAATAATATCAGGGAAAACTTCTTGCTGCTGGGTTCTCCATGCCTGTTTGTAAACCGTACCTGGAGAGAGGGAGGAATTAAATACCTTCAACCCAGAATCAGCAAAGGGGCTGAGAGGAGCCATGTTTCCAGTGAACCTGGTGGACACACAACAGTCACACTGAGCTTTTGAGGCCTTTTGGTCCTGATGACAAATATTTTGTGGCACCCAATGACCTTCACAGTTCTTTGGAGTAACCAGAACATCCCCCAGGACTGATGAGGGTTTTCAAGTCCCTGTGGTCACCAAAGGGACCCAAGCAGAACACTTTTGGAAATCTAGAGTTGAAAACTCCCTACCCCTTCTGATTGAAGTCTCCAGAAGGTAGCTCCCTGGCCTGATAGGTCCAGCCTCTGCATCTCCCTCTCCTGTGCCAAGTCTCCTACAGAGAGGAAGCAGAGTTGTTTCTGAGAAAGCAGACCCTAGGGACAGGGGCTTGGTCAGAGTCCCTGGGCTGCCAGATAGCAGCTGCACAACCCAAGCAGTTCAGCTAAACCTGGAGAAGGCAGGGAGCTCACCAAATCTGGCCACAGGTGGATGGGCAGTAAGCACGTGTGGGGCATGACTAGGTGTGTGAAGAGATGGAGAAAAGCCAACCCCTGTCCGCAGGTAACAGCCAAATTTCCATGAGGCTGGGTTGAAGAGGTGGAGAGCTGCTGAAATTGCAGGAAAAATGCATAAAGAGCTCCAACCTGCTATGCAGTAGGAAGACTCCTCCAGGTGAGGACAGCAGGCTCTTGTCCATTCCAAACCCAGGGAGGGACGGTGCACTTCCTGTGGCAAAGAGAGCAAGGCCTGCCATCCCCCAGATGCTCCAAGGTCCTCCCCTCTTGCATCTTCTGTCTCAGGCTCTTCCTAGCTCCCACAAAGAATCACACACAGAATCAATGGAAAAATTAACAGTTGAAATAGCCCTTACCATGCCCTCCAGGTCTGAGCGGCCTCACCTCCCTACATTCCTTCCCATAGCAGGTAGAGGGAAATAAACAAACACAACGGCCATAGTGGTCACTTCTTACCAACTGTGCATCCTGGGCATGTGTTCTCACTTGCTCACATATTGACATCTAAGACCTGTGTGCGAGGAGGTGCTTTCAGCCTGAGAGTGGCCATCACTTTCTCCAAACACCTGGACAGACCAACACCACTGCCCTCCTTCTTCTCCCAGAGGGAGTGTCTCCTCAACTGACCTGAGTACATCTGGGAAGACAGGACTAAGCTCCTTACCTCCTGGTTTTCCGGGAGGGTAAGATGTCCAGTTCCTTGTAAGCAGCCTGTGTTGTGATTCTTCTGGGAGAGAAAGACCTCCAAGCAACATCCTCCTTATCACTCCTGGGACTTCCTCTTTCAGAGCCACTTACCTGGCCTCTGAGCCACAGAATGAACCAGGAAGCAGGGGATGAAGTGCACTCAGCCTGCTGCGGAGAGAGGTCAGGAGGCCAGGGTCCTCCTACTCAGCCTCTGGAGACAAGAGCCCTGCCTAGCCCTCCCCAAACACCTTCCATCCCTCTACCTGGGTGTGACCATAAGCAGGTCTCCCCTTTACCTGCTGTAGGCTGATACATTGCCTTGGACCCTAAGAGGAAAATACAAAGCATCAGACCCTCCGACAACAGGCTTCTGTGCCCCTTACCTTGTAGCTTCTGTCCTGGACATCACCGCTCCAGCTCCAGACCCAGAAAGAAGTCTGTGACTCTCTGCAGGAACCTGGACACAGAAGAGGAGAGGATCCAGGGGGTGCTCCATCCTCTCCCAGACACCAGAGCAAACAGCCCAACTAACTGGCGGTCAGTGTCTTGGGAGGGATGATCCACTCAAGACAGTGTTCTTGGGGGCATTCACACCAGACCCTCAACCCCCAGGAGAAACTGACGCCTGCTGCCCAAGGGAGCACAGCTACCCCTGAGGGTGTCTTGAAGTAATGGGACCCCTTCCTACCTGATGCGGATTTACTAGATATTCTTCAGAGGTCTTTTCATTCCAGGCTCCCTGCCTCCTCTCTCTACTACAGACAAAATAAAACCAGACAATATGTAGGAGAAGGGCATGGGGGGCTGTGGAGACAAAGAAGGCTGGCCTTAGGAGCCTCTTGAGGGCAGCTTACAATGTCCCCATGGAGGGAGCTCTTCTAAGAGGGCCAGCTGTTGCCAGCACCACACCAACCCAAGACAGGTTCCCCTGCCTCCTCCTCCAAGTCCCCCCTCCTGCCCCTGAATGTGGAGATGGCCTGCTGACCAGTGAGTGACCTCTCCTAGGTGCTGTCTCCTTGGCTCTCAGGCTGCTTCCCACTCCCTTGGTGTTTGCATCACAATAGCTGAAGTCACAGGGCACTGTGGTGGTGGGGGTGGGGGTGGGGGATGGAAAGCACCAAGGCTCAGGAGGCAAAGCTGGAATGCTGAGCGCATGTAATAACTATTGAGACCCCTTTCTCTAGAATAAGTGCTCTCCTGGGTGCCCAGCATACACAAACTCATTCCCTTGGGTCATTGTGGGTATATAGTACTTGTTAATATGGATCGAGTCACTGGCTTGGGGATGATAGAGCATAGAGTCCTTCCTTCCTGTTATTTTTCTTTTCATTGGATTTCACACACCTTAGGAATGAACGTACATGTAATTGTGCGTGTATATGTGATGTGCCTGCTAGAAAGTATGAATATTTCCAGAACTTTGGAATGGTCCTTGTGCCTTTTTAAATAGTCACTTCCCAAATTACCCACAATTCTGAACTCTGTCATGATGCACTAGTTTGCTTGATTTCCCCTTCATATCAATGGGGGGGGGGGGAGATTCCAGGTTGTCTTCAGAGTCTGGATCTTTCTCTGGACAGATCCTCAGTCCAGGAGATCCATCTGTGTTTTCATGTGACACAGCACTCTGTTCTTGTTCATTGGCCAGTAGTATTTTATCACATGAATCCAGCACAAAGTGTTCACTCATTCTAACTTTCTTATATTTTTCATCCTTTCTAGTTGTTAAGTATTATAAATAAATTTGAAGTGGATCTTCTGCTACAGCTGTTGTTTTGAAGGTAAGCACTCATTTCTCTTGTAGCATAACCAGGAATTGGTTAGCATAGTGAAATTGTTGGTTTATACTATTTCTTTGTCAGTTCAGGCTACTTGAACAAAATACCATAGACTGGCTTATTTAAATGACATGCATTTATTTTTTGACAGTTTTGGAGTCTAAAAGTTCAAGATCAAGGTGCTGATATGATCTGCTTTTCTTGAAAGCCTATCTTGGCTTGAAAACAGCTTTTAAAAATATTATTTTAATTGTCAATGGATTTTTATCTATGTGCAGTGCTGAGAATCAAACTAAGTGCCTCACACAGGCTAGGCAAGCACTATACCACTGAGCTCCAATCCCAGCTCTATAGTTGGCTTTTTTTTTTATGTTAGGAAGGCCTTAGGCCTGAGTCTAAGCAACTCCATTTTAGAAAACTCCAGTTTGAAACCTGCAGTTTCACCAGGCACACCCATAGAGCCCTCCAGTATGGCCTCCACACCTGATAGGAGGGGAAAGGAAGAAGATCAGGGTGGAGACCACCAGACCAGTTGTTTCTGACTCCAGGGTAAATGATGTCACTGAGAAATCCGGTGGTAGCTGATTAGGATTCAAAGGGGGGTCAAAACCCCCCAAAATCTAGTATAAATGATAGAGCAAATGAACAGGGATTCAGCCAGCCAAAACAAGGAAGCACTCAAGCTTGAGAGCCTGGTGAGGACCTGACATCCCATCACATGTCATCCTTCCTGAGCCTCTGCATGATCCTCACCACTCTCAAACTCTGCCATCTCCTCTGGACCTTGGTGAGAGAGGAAATTTCTGCCTATGGCCAATCTTCTCCCTACAACTCAAGGGATCATCCACTCCATGCCGGGAAAATCCTGCCTTGGTTCCAGACCTGATCACCTGGTCACCATGGTCTGAGTGAGTGTGTATCTGCTGCACTCAAAGCCTAAGACTTAAGACCTTTGAACTTAGCACAAAGAGGGAATGTCTGTCACTAACCTGTCATGATTAAGTGTGTTTTGCAGTGCTTAGAATTAATCTAGAATTGTTTGTTGTGAATTAATTAATCTAGAATTCTTTCTGTGTATTGATTATGTCTATTGGAGTGCCTAGCATTAAGGATTTTCATTTTCTTGTCAATATAATTGTGAGATTATATTGAGTAATTTGAGTGAAGAAAGCATTGAAAGGGGCAGAAGCACGTGGACTTTCTTTATTTCTCCCCTTGACTGCATGCTAAGAGTCAGCCAAGTATATGATGCATGGCATTTTTGGTTGAAAGGTGACTCCAGCTAGCCATTGAGATGATATGATTATGTTAAGATTTGCATTCATATGGATATTGGACTCCTGCTATTCACCTCTGCCTGCTACCTGCTACGGGACTCCTGGAGGGTTCCCATTGGTTGGGGAAGTACAGTAGGAGGGAGTTCTGGGGGAGGAACATTCTCTGGGGGTTCCGGGAGAATGCTGCGTGGGTGGACCTGCGATCTTCCCAGGGGCGTACAGAACATTGGCGGCAGTTTCAAAAAATAAAGTTTGTTTCTGCTTGAGTGGCTCGTGATTTTGTGCCTAGCCAGACTGCGGCATTTGGTGGCCCGTACGGGGAACGCCTGAAGCTTGGAGGTGAGTAAAATTGCTTGCCCCTGAGGGAAGGCGACAAAATGGGTAACCATTTCAAAAAACAATGTGTTCTTGTTTTGATTTATTTTGTTTTTGTTTCAAGCTGCCTATCCCTAGAATTTTCTCAGGCAAAATGGGAAAAATGGTTGGCTCAAGGTTTGAAGTTGTTCGGCCCTGAGAAAGAGAAAATTGATACAACTATTCTTTGTTCCGTTTTTGTTTCATTCTGTTTCGGTTTTGTTTTATGCTATCTTATTGGGTTGCGTTACCTTTACAGTAGATTAGAAACTAGTAAAAAACAAACCAAAAGAGTGTTAAGTAAATTGTTAGAGGTCCAGACTATGGTAGAAAACATGTTAGGTCAAGCAAAAGAGAAGGTCTCTCGAGCTAGTCAGACAGAGGAAAATTTGAAGAAAGAAAGCTTAGAGGAAAAACAACCATCAGGCAGGGAATTACAACAGGAGGCTGCTACTAACTCCGTTCTATCACCAGAGGGCATAATTCAACCAACAGCTCCATCTACAGCTGAGTGGCCCTCAAATCCCGTAGTTGATGGACGGAATCCTGAGGCAGGACCCCAAAGATTAGCATGT
The DNA here is from genome assembly GCF_047511675.1 of Marmota flaviventris. Lineage (NCBI taxonomy): Eukaryota > Metazoa > Chordata > Mammalia > Rodentia > Sciuridae > Marmota > Marmota flaviventris. Next base: position 1,339,974 of record NC_092519.1, read on the forward strand.
CCTGTACTTGAGAAGGCAGGAGGGCAACAAATTCACCATGCTTTAGATTTCAAAACAGTAAAGCAATTAAAGGAGGCTGTAACAACCTATGGGCTGCAAGCACCCTTCACTGTGAGCATGGTCGAATCCACCAACTTAGACATGACGCCAGCAGATTGGGCTAACGTGTGGATCTGTGCTAAATGGAGGACAATAGTTGTTATGGAAGGTTGCCAATGAGGAATTTTGCATGGAGACAGCTAGGCGAAATGCAGCAGCTGGTTACCCTCAAAGAAATCTAGATATGTTATTAGGAAAAGGTCCTTATGAGGGTCAATGGCAACAAATTGAATATGATCCTGGCGTATACGCACAAATTGCTGTAGATGCGGTTAGGGCATGGAAAACTTTACAGGGGCATGGAGATTTACAGGGACAATTATCTAAGGTAAGATAAGAACACTTATCCTTTTATTCTACTGTACATTCATGTGCAATGTAGGTAGTAGTACCAACATGGTAATCAAGTATTTACTAGCTTTGATAACACTATAAAATAGTACTTATTTCATAGTCTCAAAATATTCCCCTAAAAATAATCATTTTAAAATATGCCATAGTATATTGCAAACAGGTACTATTTTAAAAAATTTATTGAGTATAGGTATTAAGGCTAATCAGCATTTGAAAATCAACTGGTGTTTTGGGTTTTTTAAAAATATATTTTTAGTTGTAGATGGACACAATACCTTTATTTTGTTTATTTATTTTTATGTGGTGCTGGAGATCAAACTCAGGGCCTCACATATGCTAGGCAAGCACTCTACCACTGAGCCAGAACCCCAGCCGTCATCCTGTGTTGTTATTCAGAACACAGCATATTTCCCCTACCATGTGTATATCTATTCATATTTTGAAGATTTAATTGGCTATCACTTCTCTGCTAAGTAAATAATTAAACTCAATTACTCTGTATTCTCCAGTGTCACTTGTATACTTCTTATTTGAAACCCATTTCAACTGGTATAACATGGTTTTATTTATTTGTCTTTCCAATTTGACTAAACTGGGATATTCCTGAAAATAGCTACTATGATTGCTCATTTCACCATTGCTTCTTTAATACCTGTCATTTTGTGTCTAACAGGTAACCAACACTCCACATAGAATCATTCCCTGGCTGGTTGGCTAGTAGCACAGGTCATTTTTTCTCAATTTTTGTTCTAAACTGAATAAAACATGGGGAATTAAAGGAAAAAAAAATTAAAAGGAAAAGCAAAGTATTTTTTTAGCCCCCTCCAAAAGTAAAAATTTTAACAAAAATAAATGAGTTTAAATAATGGGTTTAGCTTGATTTGAAATCACAAGAATATATCAAAAACTATTGTCACTCTAACTTATCTTTATCTCTATTGGATTTGACAGACACAGAATAGGCACATAAACATACAGAAAAATCATACCCTCTTACTGTACCATTGTTTGACAAAATAAATGCCTAAAGTGTTATGTAGTTGTAAAATATTTCAGGAATGTTATGGAGATTTCTATATGCTTGGCTCCACAAATTATAGTTCACAAAATAGATTGCCTCTTGGTTTTAAACAGACCCCAAATGAAGAGCTTAAAAAATGCCAGCATTTATTATATTATTTCTCTGTGCCAAGAAACTGGCTGCATATTTTCCATTCCATTTAATCTGCACATTAATCCAGTTTAGTAATTACTATTGTGTTGTCCTGTTTCTTTTTTTTTTTTTTTTTTTTAAGAGAGAGAGAGAGAAAGAGAATTTGTAATATTTATTTTTAGTTCTTGGCGGACACAACATCTTTGTTTGTATGTGGTGCTGAGGATCGAACCCGGGCACACGCATGCCAGGCGAGCATGCTACCGCTTGAGCAACATCCCCAGCCCCTGTCCTGTTTCTTTAAATAAATTAAAAAAACCTATGATCAGAGAATAACTTCTCTCAGATTCTCAAATTCTTCAATAACTGACTTGAGGTAAAATCCTATTGTTTTAAATATGATATTATCCTCCCAATGATACAAAAAGAACCATATAGACTTCGAAACTTTATAATTTATAAAGAAAGAATATCAAGAAAAGGCCAATATAGTTGAATTTTGCAATAACCTTGCATTTACTAGAGTATAGAAATAGAAGACATATACCTGAAGTATAGATATTAGGCTAAAAACTTACTCTAATATAAAATATTGTCATTATTCTTTACCTCTAAGAAGGCCAAACCTAAGAATAATGTAGACAGGAGGAGAGAGAAAAATAACCGTTTAACACAAGAAAAAGGGAGTGGAACCTATTTAAAAAGCCATGCAGATATATCATCTTTGTATAGATAACAGTTAAAAAAAAACTTTTATTTTCACATCTAATAGGGAATTTCATCTAGATTCATTATTTTATAGAAAGCCAGTGAGAGAAAAAGAAAGACACTAAGTAGAGTAATTATATGATACTCATTAAGTTCTACCAAGTTAATGATGAAACTTCATTTTCTTTAATATACTAAAGAAGTAGGAGCATAGAAATACAAATCACACCTTCTTAATTAGAACAGATTAATTACAAAAGATTAAGAAAATAATTTTCAATGACTTCATTTCCTTTAAAATTCATATTGGTTTCTGTATGAATTTCTAACTGGAAGTACAATTTCTGTTTATTAACATTTGTTGCCAAGTACTGTATATCATCCATAATTCTGGGTTATTAAATTCCTGAAGCATGCAATACAGCAAACTTAATAGATTTTATGCAAATTGTTATATAGCAAAATAAGACCAGGTGGTACTCATCCTAGCAGAATCCTTCCATAACATTTTCATATTTTTGTTAAAATTAAACAAAATATAAAGTTACCCTTGTGACGTTTAATTTATTTTAATTCATTCTCTATTACAATTTTTTATCCATTCTTCTGGCCCTTTGCACCATGTTATGATACAGTTTTCATTTTAACATTCTTTGATGTTCAGTAGTTTACTACTTTTAAATTGTGACTAGAAACTATGGGACAATTATGCATAGCAATATTCCCACTGAAAAACCACATGCAGAGGATAAAATCGAGCTTGAGATAGAGTTCAACCATTAAAATACAAACAATATCAAAATTTTAAATTGCTAATGTGATCATTTTTTTTTAAACTAAGAACAATTAGAGATAAATAACCGAGTATGGATACTCAGTCATTTTGTGGTACTGTCCAGAATTTCAAATTTTACTAATATTAGCAGTGATTTCTCAGAAGGAAAAAAAAAAATTAACATTGACACTCAATTGTATAATAACTCTAATATAATAAGAAATAAACAAATCTTATGGAATAAGAAAATCTATACTATAAACCAATTTTTAAAAAAATAAATGGAGAGACTAAGGTAAAATTTCTAAACAGTAAAATGAGAGGGGAAAAAGATCTTATTTCCTTAATTTCACTTGTCATGCCTTAATTTTATTTCAAATGTTTTAAGATTATAAATTATTGAATTATCTAAATTATTTTTAAATTTTAGAAAATATAAATAAGACCCTAACTGTGAGAGTATCCTTTGGATTGGACATCTTGAACATGCTAATTATTTGAAATTTTAAATATTAGGTCCATAAAAATAGACACTATCTTAAATGCTCAATACTTTTGTAATGTAATACCTAACCATGTAGATGCAAACAGTTTATAATCAATGATTTATACTTTAAGTAACCCCTAAAAAATTATGTTTTAAAAAAAAAAAAAAAGAAGTCCTTGGACCTGAATCTTGACTCCCTATAAACAGAGTAGTCAAATATGGAGCAGATGACATCCTGGAACCGTAAAGCCAGTGAAAACAAGGATTAGAAGTTCTATTAGAGGTATTTTTAGAATGTAGTTCAATCAAGAGAGTCTAAATTTGAAGACATTAGATCATAAATAATTTGATTTTTTTACTGCATTAGGAATTAGCACATATTATATGTGATGCATTTAGGAACTAATTAAAGGCAAATTTTGCACACACACATAATTAACCTTAGTTTATTCTCCATGATATGTACAAACATTAACATAAAATGAATCATGGCCTGAATTATATTGAATGAAATTATAAAACTTCTAAAAGTATATCAGAAAATTTTTGTAACCATTACTAAGGCAAAGTTCTTGATTAACAGAAAGTTGATTTATAAAAAAAGAAATACCGGTGGTGCATGCCTGTAAGCCCAGCAGCTTAAGAGGCTGAGGCAGGAGGATCCAGAGTTCAAAGTCAGACTCAGCAATGGCAAGGCCCTAAGAAACTCAGTGAGATCTTGTCTCTAAAAAAAAAAAAAAAAAAAATGTGCAAAATAGGGCTGAGAATGTGGCTCAGTGGTTGAGTGCCCCTGAGTTTAATCCCTGGTCCAAAAAAAGAGAAAAGAAAGAAAGAAATACATGAATTGAATATCATAAAATTAATTTGTGTTGGTCAATATTTTAAAAATGAAAAATGACTCATATTTGATATAATATTTGATTGGATATTAATTGTATCTAAATTATAGAAATTTTCTCAGATTTCAGATACAAGATCTGAAAAAATTTTCAAACATCATTAGACATTAGGAAAATACAATACTACTTTATACACCTTTAAGAATGTATAAAACTGAAAATATCTAGCATTTTCAAGGAGAAAGTATTTGAAAATTGTATACTTCATCAAAAGGAATGTGAAACTGTATATCAACTCTGGAAATTAGTCTGGTACTTTTGCTGAACTTAAATTTGTGTTTTCCATATGAACTGCAGATCCCATTCCACATTTACTCACAGAAATATAAATTTGAGTTTACACAAAGTCTTTAAGCAAATGTTCATCAGTATAAAAACTCAAATGTCCCTCATCTAGGAAATAAACAAATTAAACTAACAATAAAACTAACAAAAAGGGATGGAATAAAAATAAATACATGGGCTGGGGATGTGGCTCAAGCAGTAGCATGCTCGCCTGGCATGTGTGCAGTGCTGGGTTCTATCCTCAGCTCCACATACAAATAAAGGTGTTGTGTCCATCGAAAACTATAAAATAAATATTAAAAAACTCTCTCTCCCTCTCTTTAAAAAAATAAATTTAATAAGAACAACAACTCTGAATTCATTAGGTTAAGTTAAAGTAAGCCAATTCAAAAGGTTATGCTAGTATTCTGAGTGAAAAATTAGCAAATCACATCCAGAAGTAGTTAAAAGAATTATATTCATAATTCCAACTGGAATTTATTGTCAGTATGGTAAACCAGTACTTCAATTAAAAACCAGTCAATGTAATCTATCATATCAATAGACCTAAAAATAAAAGTTGTAATTATTGAAATGGATACAGAAAAAAAACATTTGTGTGTGTGTGTGTGTGTGTGTGTGTGTGTGTGTGTGTGTGTGTGTATACATGTGAGTTTGCAACTGGGGATAGAACCTAGGACCTCATACATGCTAGGCAAGAACTCTATCACTGAACTACTCCCTAGCCCTCTTTAAACTCTTATCTTAAGAGAGGGTCTTGCTAAGTTGCCCTGACTATCTTTAAATTAGAAATCCTCCTGCCTCAGCCTCCAGAATGATCAGGATAACAGACATGTGCCAATGTGTCTGGTTCAGAAAAGGAATCTTAAAAATCAATACTCATCAGGGTCAGTGGAGCTCACTTGTAATCCCAGTGGCTGAGGAGGCTGAGGCAGGAGTATCAAAAGTTCAAAGCCAGACTTATCAAAAGTAAGATGCTAAGCAACTCAGTGGGACCTTGTCTCTAAAAAAAAATGCAAAATAGGTCTGGGGATGTGGCTCAGTGGTCTAGTGGGTCTAGTGCCCCTGAGGTTAATCCCCAGTACACATCCCCCCCCCAAAAAAAAATCAATACTCATGCTAAATGTGGTAGTACAGGCCTGTGAGCCAAGCTAACTTGGTGAATGAGGCAGGAGGATTTCAAGTTTAAGACCCTCCTTAGCAACTTAAAGTGACTGTCTCAAAATGGAAAATATAAAAAGGTGTGGGATGTAGTTCAGTGTTAAAGTGTCCCTGGTTTGAATCCCCAATACATAAATGAAACAAATATATATATTTTTAAATCAATACCCATTCAAGAGGAAAAAAAAATCCTCCCAGCAATTAAGAATAGATGTGTACTTTCTGTACTTAATAGAAAATACTTAAAAAAATTTTTCAACCAGTCTCATTTTTAAAACAAGACTGTGAACATTACAAAGATTATGTATTTTTATCCAAGACAGAAATTCAAACTATCACAGGCAAGGAGGGAGGGAGGGGGGAAGAAAAGAAGAAAGGAAGGAAGAAAGAATGAATTAATAATTTGAAGGAAGGAAATAAAATGTTTACCATTTGAAGATAAATTTAACATAGGTTTTGTATGTTTGAATAAAACAGCAACAAAATCTTTTGGGACTGATAAGTTCAGCAAGTTTAGAGGTAAAAAGTCAATGTCCAAGTTTTTTATACAACCTTCATATGGAAGGACAAAAACCTTGGAATAATTGTAACAACATTGAAAAGAATAAAGCAGGAAGCATCATTGTGCCTGATGTTAAAGACAGCTACTTTGCTGCAATTAATAGGAGAATGGAGTACTGGCAAAAGACAGAACACAGACCAGAAGAACAAAATAAGATAAAGAAATAGCTGCTAACAAATATGTCCAACTATGTTTTGACAGAGGGAGGAAATCATTTCATTTCAGGAAGATTATCTTTCCCTATCATTTGGATCAATCCACATGCCTAAAACAAAACAAACAAACAAAAAAACTCCCAGAAACCTCAACATAAACCTCACATGGCTTACATAAAGCTCATTCAAAATGCATGCAAAAAGGACTTTCATATAGAACTATAAATTTTACAAGAGAAAAATCAAAGAAAAACATTGGGGGATGTATAGCTAAGGGAACATAAAACTAAACATGCATGTGAAACAGAATGAGCAAATCTTTATGCCTAACCAAATAACTAAAAAAAAAAAAAAAAAAAAAAAAAAGAAAAAAAAAAAAAAAAAAGATGGCAAAGATGCAGGGAAAGAAAAAGAGGAGCAAACTAAACCTAAAGCAAATAGGGAAAAAAAAGTCCAAAAATACCTCAGAAATATATCAAATGGAGAATAGAAAAACAATACTGAAAAACAGTGTTATGTATTTTTCTCTAAGATGAATAAAATTGAAAAAAAAAGTTTGGCTAATTTGATTAAGAGAAAAAAACAAATATTGAAATTTCTAAAGAATTAAAAGTTGAGCCAGTATAATACAATTCAGAAAATATGTATATATAATATATTTTATTTAAACATATATATATATATATATATATATATATATATATATATATATATATATATATATATATTTAAAAGGACCACCAATAAATTAGAAAACCAGATAAAATTGCAAAATTCCTAGAAACACAGAAAGGATAAAAACTGACTCAAAATCCATAACAATGTGAACACATTTTTATCAAGTGAGGACATTGAATCACTAATTAAAAACCTCTCAACACAGAAAAACTCAGAACCAGATGGCTAGCTGGGGAATTCTATCAAGCATTTAAAGGAGAATTAGCATTCACATTTCACAAAGTTGTCCCCAAAATGGAAGGAGTCATCACTTCCAACTTATCATATGAGGCCAGCATCATCATGTTACCTAAAATAAAAGCCTTTACAAGTAAGAAAACAGCAAACCAATCTCCAAAATAAATAGAGATTCAAAAAGCTTCAGTACTATTTAAGGACATTTTTTTTTTGGTGGGTGTAGTAAGGATAATCTCTAGTCTTTATGAAGAGGCCTAGAGACCTCCCTTATCTCTTGTGCCATGTGAGGATGTGAGAACACCACAAGATAGCTAAATGTGACCCCAAACCTACCAAAAACTTGATCTTAAATTTGTCATTCTCCAGAACTTTGGAAATGAGTTCCTGGTATTTATAAGCCATCCAATTATGGTATTTTATTGAAGCTGCCTAAAAAGACTAAAATAGTGTATCATATCTATAGATATGTACCATAATAGAAATTAAAGCTCAGATATTTTTAAAAAAAATGTTTTTAATACACTTTAAATTAACTGTACTAAACTTATTAACAAATTATTTTCTTAAAAATGAATTTTTCAAATGAAAAATGCTAATAGTAAAAGTACTATTTATATTTTCACTAATGTCTTTAATATCTGACAAAACTGAGTTGTATAGTGTCCTAATATTTACATCTGTCCTATTTTTCCCAACCTATTTCAGTATCAAATATAAGGTAGATTCTAGAAATCTTCATTTCCCTGTCCCTGAATGTGAATTTTAGAATACTGCACCACACTATTGTTATTATTCATTTGAGACCTTGTTTTTGAAGTATTTCATTTAATAATGGCCTTTTTTTTTTTACTTTGCATCCTCTCTCTCATTTCCTAATAAATTATACATGAGCATGAACCAATTTCCATCATTTATCCATAATTTTTATCACTTTCACTTGTGAAAATTATACCAAAAAACTTTGTTTTATTATGCTTAATGATACTGCATGTTGCCTTTTTTTCATTAGAAATTAAGAAGACAACAAAACATTGGAAAGAGCTGTTGAGAAATTGTGTAAAAGTTAGAGAAAAAAGTTGACTTTGAGGAATTGGCTTTGGTAATTTTGGTTCTGGCAAGTCCAACAAGCCAGCCAGCTGGAAACAATCAAGAGGTGAAGCTGCAGGTATGTGTATAAATCCATAAGGCATGATGGTATGCTGGAAGGACAGGTAGGTTTCATTGTCATCTTCCCGAGGCAGAATTCCTTGTTCCATGGGAAACCTCTTTCCCAAGAATTTCAGGTGAATGCAGGAGGCCCAGCTGCATTTTAGAGTGCAATCACTTTTGTTTATGATCAACTTGTTGTAAATATCAATCACATCTATAGAATATGTTTCCTGCAACAATGGGATTAGCATTTGACCAAACAACTGGGCCCCACAGCCTAGCTGAGCTAACATATGAAGTTTCACCCACTGTATCATATTAAAATGTGTTTATTAAGTTGATGCATCCATGAGAAAATATTTAATATTTATAATATTTTTGCATTAGCACAAAGTTATTTTCTTTTCCCTACTTCTCATTCTTTACCTTTGGCCATTTTCCAGTTTTCAAATGTGACTAGTATATTCCAGTTTTACAGCCTAGAAAAGGAGACATGCTTGAGAAATAAGAAAAGATCAAAAGGATTAATTTGCATCAAATTTAATTACCTTTATTTAAAAAATAGTTTGTAAAAAGCAGTGTTCATTGAAATAAAGGAAAAGAGATGGATGGAAGAAAGCCTAGAGTGGCTCACATTATTGAAATAGGGAAAAAAAAAAACAGGTGACAAAAAATATACTTACATGATCCTAAAAAAAATATCAGCAATGTTTTTGAGTCATAACAAAAATAATGACAATTGGGGCCAGGGTTGTGGCTCAGTGGTACAGCGCTTGCCTAGCATGCACAAGGCGCTGGGTTTGATTCCTGGTCACCACATAAAATAAATAAATAATCAAATAAAATAAAAGTATTTAAAAAAATAATGACAATTATAATAAAAGCTACTTTCTACTTTTTATATTTGAATATTCTTACAAACCTTTCAGCAGTGATACATTCTTGCCTCTTCTATAGAAAGTTCTATATATAATGTTGTCCTACATATAAGTAATTTAAAACAATTGTTTCCGTTAAATATATTGACTTTATATTTTCTACTTTGTATGCAAATATTATATGTACATTTTTTTTTTTTTTTACTTTCAGAGAAATAACCATTTTTCATTAGATAATTATGCCTCTAAGGAAGAAAAATCCCAGGGCTAAAACAGGCAATAATTTAAGCTAAAATAAATTATAAGTTTTAAATGTGTTATTTAAAATCTAGATTTACATATATACATTCAAGGTTGTTTATTAGTACCCAAGAAAGCCTAGATAAAATCCTACATGACTTCATTATGAATGGGTACAAATTAAGGGCAAATTGGCAGATGATGTGGCCATTCCTACATATTAGACCAATAATACACAAAATAAATACTCAACATAAGTTTTGTAACTTAGTTTGAGTAACAACAGGAAATATGTTATTTGATTAGAAAATAACCATTTGACTTTCATGACTTTCACGGTCATGAAAGTCAAATGGTTATTTATTTTTTGTCCATTTATCTGGATTGGTTGAACAAGTTTGTAGGTCACCCACAGAGAACTACTTTCACTCAATTACTTGGGCAGTCTTTTTGATTATGTTTAAATATGACAAGGTAGTGAAGTGGCCTGGACTCTGAGAGGTTAGTGAATTTGTATGTGTCCTCTTGACTTGTAAACCTTTTATAAAGGACTCTCATAAATGTTCTTCTGTTAATTATCTTACCACATTCTAATGAATGCAAGTTCAATTACTTTGGAAACTCTCCAAAATATTTACAGTAAAATGCAATTCCTCTTTCAAGTATCTTTCTACAAATATTGTGATCATAGTAAAGCAGATCAAGATATAATAAAGAACTTTTCAATGAGAAAGTATGCATCATTGAGCAGCTCACTTAGAACTCCAGCGTCAGTATCTCTAATGGATAGAGAAACTTTTGGGTTCAATTAACTATACTTAAAATATTATTCTACAGAGGCATTAAAATTACGTTAAAAAGCACATGGATGAAAATTTTAAAATGTCACATTCCTATTTTAAAATGAACTCCTATTTCAAAATTCAAGCAAATTCTCAACATTAGAACAACTGTTGAGCATAAAATCAATGAGTGTAAAATATTTAATTGTTGGAATGAAGGCTAAATTCTTACTTTTACTTGTAGATGCTTCGTTACAGACATCAGGAACAAATGTAGGTTTAACTAATCCTTTGTATAAAAATCAATGATCATGAATAAGTAAAAGATATTGGTCTAGGTACAGCTCAAATGACCAAGAAATCATCTCAGTAGTGACCTTACATTTATAACATTTCTTAAGGAACACTACTTTGCAATATCCTAAATGGAACATCACTCTTTGTTTCTAAAAGAAAGGGAAATTGATCTTAATAAATAAATGCGCCAATCAGAGACTAAAACATTACATAGTCAAATCTATAAGAAAAGCACACAAAGAAATAGAAATGCACTGGAAATTTTGTAGCAATTTAAACAATCATGTTGTCTCAAATGGTAAAATAAGGTAAATAGTGTGCTTGAAAAGGTCAAAACTCTGTAAAATATATAATATACAGTCATGTCTAGCTGTATTTCATCTTCTGAAGTCAATTTAGAAATGAATTACATTTTCAAATGGAGAATTTTTTAATATCTATTTTTAAACTTCATTTAATATACAATTTTTTCTTCACTATTAGATTAAAATATAAATTAAGTGTACATCTATATCAGGTGTTTCCTACCATCAATAAATACACACATTCAAATCACAAGTTTCAGAAACTAATTTGCTCAAAACATTTCCTTTGAATACAGATGTCATCAAGCACTTTTTGTTAAATGTCAGATAGTAAATATTTTACATTTTGTGGACCATATGTTCCATATGACAATTCCTCCATAGTATTATTGTAGCAAAAAAAAAAAAAAAAAAAAAAGTCATAAACATCACATAAAGAATAGATGGCCAGGTAAAAGGATGGAGTTGGAGACTATCATGCTAAGTTAAGTAAGCCAATCCCCCCAAACCAAAGGCCAAATGTTCTCATAAGTGAATGCTGATCATAATTGTGGGGGCGGGGGACATGGTATAAATGAAGGAACTTTGATGGGACAAAGGGGAGGCAAAGGTGCCAGGGCTTGGAGTAGGAAAGATGGTGGAATGAGATGGACATCATTACCCTAGCTACATGTATGACTGCACATATGGTGTGACACTACATGGTGTACAACCATAGAAATGTAAAGTTGTGCTGCAATTGTGTACAATGAATAAAAAATGCATTCTGTTGTCATATATACCCAATTAAAATAAATTTTAAAAACTTATGCTCTATATGTACATGAATATACCACAACAAACTTCACTTTTATGCATGTCTATAAAGCCCAATTAAGAATAATTATAAATAACTATAAATGAATAGAAAAAATAGAAGGAAAACCAGTAGAGTAGAAGAAGAGGAACAGGGGAAGGGAGAAAGGGCAGGAAAAAAAAACCAAGTATTGGTGACTGAAATTGAGCAATTTATATTTCATGTTTTCATGAGTATGACAAAATGAACCCTAATATTATGTATGACCCTAATGACTAATGAAAACATTAAAAAATAATAGATGTGTTGTTTTGCAATAAAACTTCATGACAACAGCCTCAAATATTCAAATGAACCCTTTTGGCTGGATTTGGACTATTGGCTATATTTGGCCCTCAGTTTGTAAGGTGCTGGCTCATTTTAATGCAATAAACAAATAACAATAAAAAGTATCTCTATAGATATTTTATTGGCTATTTCTTGCACAAACCTATTTCTAACATTGATAATCATCAATTTAGTATTTTCCTAATTTTATACAACTTTTGTGTAACCGTATCTTTAATGACTTTTCTGAAATGCTACTCATTTTATTCTAATTATGTAAGTACAATGAAAAATAGAATGCTTTCAAAATTTGCACATTTTACTTTATTATTTAAACCTGTAGGAAGAATGAGGAAAGACAATTTCTACCAAGTGAATGCTGATAATGAGTTTTAAAACTAGGTATGCACACTCAATGGCCCTAAAGTAATTAGAACCTAAGTTTATTATCTTCAAGTTTAAAGCCAGTACTTTAGAAATTGTCCCTTAGTTTAGTTTGGACTTAGTATAGAAAAGGTGAGCCATAACGAATATTGGGCTTAATTACCAGCCTCTCATATACATAATTACTTGAGAAACTTTATTAGCATTTTTCCTCCTAATTATGCACACTCTTATTGGAAAGTTCCAATAAACAAAACTCTTGAATCTGAATCTCTATTAGATTTTTTGTTTGCACCATACAGAATAGTGAATCAATTTCTGCTTATTTCAAACACAAAAATATAAAATTAGCTACATAATTGGTCTTATCACTGGTTAGTAGAATAAAAAAAATCATATAGTAAAAAAATGTTTCACATACTTTATGATAACAAAGATTAAAGAGATTGCAACTTGTCATAGCCAGCAATGTCTCTCAGACTTGAGGGCATTCTCATAACATCATAAAATGGAAAGCTCTGTATCATTTCAAAAACTGTTTGATTTTTCTTGCAAATTTAAAATATTATATGTAACAGTTTATTTTAGGAGTTATTTTGAATTCTTCTTCATCCTGCGTTTTCATATATGGCTCTATAAACAATGGGAAAACAAAGGAAAAAAAAAATTTCCCTCCAGAACACTTGAGATTGCAACTGTGAGGATGAAATTGTGAACTGTGCGGGTAAATTTGTTTGAATGCAGTTAGGGACATAGGGAAACAATCCAAGCTAAAGTTCATTTACCAGGACTGTTTCAGTGTACAACAAAAAGGAAACTGTTAAGAACTGCAAATATGACACACACTTGAAACTCAATTTATTTACCAACTAAGTACTCTGCTGGGGATAAGTCATAGATGATTCCCTTAAATAATCCAAAAGTTGAGATCGATCATTGTTAACATAGAACAATGCAGCAGAACATGATGAATAAGTCAAAAAGAAAATGGTTCTTGAGTGGATAGACAAAAGATGAACTATGTTATCTGAGTGCTTACAAAATGAGTACTTTGTCAGCTAAGCTGAGATCGGTGTCCATTATGCAGTTTTATACATTAACACTGAGACAGCATTACTGTGCTATGTGCAGAAGATCTCAGATATATGCATAGAACTTACCTACATATATGTTTTTTTGAGGGATGGAGGGAGGAAAGTGGGAAGAGAGGGGGAGGGGCAGGGGCTGTGAGAGAGGGGAAGGGAGAGGGAGAGAGAGAGAGAGAGATAGAGAGAGAGAGAGAGAGAGAGAGAGAGAGAGAGAGAGAGAGAGAGAGAGAATCCAAGAAAAACCTGGAAAAATAAACTTCATAAGAGAGAATGGCTAAACCAAACAAACAAAAATCAAAGGAAAACAACCCACAGAATGTCGGTAGTTATATAAGTTAGCTAGGTTGCAGAATGTTCCTTTATTGGGCTGCAGCTCATATTTTTACATCATTAGATTCTTGTTATCCATTCTGACCAGAATGTCATTGAAGTACTGTTCTTCAATGCTCAGTACATTATATTGGTATATTTGACATCTCATAATTGGTGATTTTATCTTTTATCACCTGAGTAAGATGGAGTTTATTGAAGTTTTCCATTATAAAGATACTGTTTTGATTTTTTTCACCAATAAAGGTCCAAAGGAAGTAATATCAGACTATGTTAATACTTCAATTTTAGTTGCATTTTTGACAGAGCATCCATTGATGATTTTTGACAGCATAGATTTTAACTTGTATTGATATTTTGTTTTACAAAATATTTTTCCTATTTTTCTCACTGCTTCTTCATTTTTAGGTTATAAGTATAATATAATAAGCAGCTTTCCCATCAATGACATTTATTTATTTGCTTACTTATTCAATATGAATATTGATATTAATAAATAAGCAAACGGACTCATAGATTCTTATATATTGGTTATAACTCGTTATTGTTACTATTTGCTTGATGTTCATATAGTACCACCAGCTTGGCTGTAGGGAGTACTTTAGTTATCAGTACTTTTTTCATCTCACATAACTTACCCTTCTTTGATCATTTCCATATTGGCAAGAACTTTTAGAAAATATCAAGAACATGGATAAAATGAATGTATGAAGGGCCTTTCCAACTTAAATTAAGAACAAAGAAAAATTGAATGTAATATACATACATAGGTTGAATCTTAATCAAGATTTGTGATTTTTTTTTTTTTTTTTTTTTTTTTGCTAAGGGATGAATTTTAAATATTTAACAAAATGTTAATAATTGTAGAATTTTATTAATATTAATGTACTTGTGTTTTCAATCATACTGTACTTATATAAGGGCATGTCCTGGTTCACAACATACAGATACTAGTATACTAATTGTAATGAGACAGCCTACCTGTGACTCAACATTTAGTGACCATAAAGAAGATATGGACATACTATGTACTATTTTTTTAAGCTTTTATATAAATGTGAATTTATATAACAACAGCAACAACAATAATTACAACAACAATAATTATAACAAAACATAAGTTCTGAGGTACCGGGTCTGGTTGAAAGCCAGAGATACACATGGATATGTACCTCCATAGGCAAATATGGTCCCTCAGAACAGGAACATGCACAACTTTCAAAGTGATTGGTTCTGGGCTAGATTATAACTGTAGAGCACAACCACCTTGATACACAAGAAATTTTGTTTTAGTGTTTATTTATTTACTGACTTGGCTTATTATTTACTTACTAGTTTTGTTATATACAAGGTTTTGAGAAATAAAAATAAGATAAAATATAAACTCTATTTCTGCTTAGGAAAAACCAAAACTGAATAGTAAAAATTGTTTTGTTTTATTTTTGATACTGAGGATTGAACTCGGGGATACTCAACCACTGAACCACATCCCCAGCCCTATTTTGTATTTTAGTTAGAGATAGGCTCTTACTAGGTTGCTCAATGCCTCACCATTGCTGAGGCTGGCTTTGAACTCACCATCCGCATGCTTCAGCATCTCAAGCCATTGGGCTTACAGGGGTGTGCAACCTAACAAAATTTTAATGCTTATCTTAGAGCTACCATAGATAAATTTCTTAATAGTTCTTAATTTCAAATTCTGCATAATGTGTTAAGAGGTAATATTTTTTCTTCTTCATGAGAAATATAAATTTAAGACAGAATGGTCTAGGTTCTGTTATAATAATGAGACAAATAACACTTCGTAAATGAAAGTCATATATGATCAAATATTAAGCAAATAAAATAAAAGATTGAAATAAAATTTAATAAATTTATTTTACTTTTAATTTAAAAATCTTGAGCATAATTGTATTCCTGAATATCTTTGTTTCCCCAAACTTGTATATTTCTTAGAATAGTTACTTTTGCTAGACAATGTTTGATGTATGATATTATAAATGTCTTTAACACAGTTTGCCAAAAATATAGATCACTTGGCAACTGTTCCATTTGTTGTAACTATCAAAAATGACAATTTTTTGACACTTAAAAATTATTCTACCTCTTTCAGAATGATGCAAAGGCATTTGATCTTGAAGTTGAAAGCCATACATGTAATTAGTATACAAAGTGGATCCCACTTATCCTCAGCTTTAGAACCAGAGTTAAATTATGTCAATTGTTAAGAGTCTAGGTCATTAAGAAGGATGTTTTTTCCTCTAACACACAATCTGAGATATAAAAGTTCCCATGGTTAGTATATAAGACATTTGCAAATCCTATAAATTCAGACTTAAAATATTTTTCTGCAGATGTGATTTATATATTTAATCAAGCCTGGGGGTAGAATATCTATATCTTAGATTATATTTCAAATGGGATGTGATGAAGATATGTGTTATATGGTCAATTCGTATTGTTAGCATAATGAATTCCTCAGAGTACTTCTCAAAAGAGTATAATTTTAAAATAGATTGTATCACCTGTTAAGAATAAAGCAATTAGGGTTGCTTTTCTTACCAAGAATTTAATAGTTAGCCAAGTATGTATATAGGACAACCATCAGACTGGGATAAAATTTAAGATAGAACACACATAGTAGCCTCTAAATTTGACATTTATGAATGATTCATCAGGGTAAATAAAATTAAAATAATATGACCTTCCATTAACTGCTATAAGATCATACAATAGTAAATGGTGTTCTATAGCAATACAAAATTGACTTGAATGCAATATAAAACTTGAATGAAGGGGCTTGTGGCTCAGTGGTAGAGTGCTTGCCTAGCAAGTGTAAGGCTCTGGGTTTAATTCTCAGCACCACATATAAATAAATGAATAAAATAGAGGTACATCAACAACTAAAATATAAACCGAAAAAATCATTGCAATATATAAAATTATTTTGAAACCTATGGTACTGCTGATAACGCACTGTAGGCCACACACTGCATTGGGTTGAGCTCTACGTTGTAGGCATGAACCCTGTGATAAATACTAAAACATATTCTATGTTATGAATGGTACAAAAAAGATGACTCTTTGTGTCCTATAAATTAAGAAAATAAGGCAATGGTCATGAGTAAAAGGAAATGAATACTTGGGCTTCAACATAAGCACAGGGTTCTGTATCACTGACAGTCTACCTAAAAGAAAGAATTACAGAATGTAACTGGTGTTCAATGAGGTTTCCATAAGATACTTAAAGAAGGATTTGGAAGGCTTTGTGAGGGCTATTAGAGACAGCTTCCATGGATCACTTCTGTTGCCTCAAAAGGAAAGTCGGGGTCATTTGGCCAAATAAAGAAATCCTTCCTAATCTTTTTTTTTTTTTTTCAGTTGTAAAGGGACACAATACCATTATTTTTAATTAATTATTTACTTTATGTGGTACTGAGGATCAAACCCAGTGCCCCACAGGAGGTGCATGCAAGTGCTCCAACACAGAGCCACAATCCCAGCCCCTCCAAACATATTTTTCCCCCTGTGGAACACTATTAATTGAGAATATCTCTACAAATGGAAAAAATAAAGTGTAAAATTAAATCACTCTGCACATAGACTTTTCTGACCATGAATACTGCCTTTTCCACACATCAAAATATATTTTATGCAAATCACCAGCCAAAAAAAGAATTCATGTCATTAAATGAGATTTGATAGTTAAACATAATATGCAAAATACATTAAAATTATAAAAATATAAGAGTAAAAACTGAAGTGAAAAACAGTGGATAAAGAAATTTGCCAAAAAAAAAAAAAAAAAGATTGCTGAGAGCTTGATGATATATGCAAACCTCAAGGTAGAGCTGTTAAGCATCAGAAAGAGAGGGGTGTGGGTAGGCAGATATCGAGAAGAAACCGCAAGAGAAAATTAAGTTATCACATTGTAAACAATGAAAACAGAAGTACTGAAAACGGTAAAAGCATAAAGTACCTGCTACAGAGTGCTATGAAAACAAACACAAAGTAAAATGAGTTTTAAGAAATTATTAAATATATATATGTATATATATATATATATATGTATATATATATATATATATATACAGAGAGAGAGAGAGAGAGAGAGAGAGAGACAGACATGTGCACAAAGCTTGATAGTTCTTTGAATATATATATATATATATATATATATATATATATATATATATATATATATATATATATAATGTAGTTACTGGAAAGGACAAAATAGCAAATTGAACAGAGGAAAAACAACAACAACAAATCAAAACTAAAGGAAATCTGAAACTACAGGGAAAAAGGGATACTGTTTTCAGGATATATTGCCAAAAAAGTGAAGAAGGTTTGGGTCACTCTGAATTACTTCATAATAAAAAATGAACTTCCAAGATACACAAACTTTAAAGTTTACAGTCATAAACATGTAGCAATCAACAAGAAAAAATGAAGATTAGTTCAAAATTCCCCATAAGTATACAAAACTAAAAAAAAAACCAAAAACACTCACTTCCTGTGAGGAAACTAACTTTTTTTTTTTACTCAGACTGTCATTTACTTATGAATAAACCTTTATATATTTTTCATTGATAAACACAAAGAGAACTTATTCTTGGATGTCCTTAAAGACACTACTGGATGACAGGCTATCATGAGTTGCTGTACTTCAGTCACATTCTCAGGGTCCATTTCTAATTCTTTTTCTCTTTCTACTTATACCACATTCCTTACTTCAGTGAAGTCCATAAGGGTTATGATTATCTTCTTCCAAAGTCCTGTTAATGTTGATATTTTTACCTCATCCTATGAGTCACTAATAATAACATCTAGAATGTGAATTGTTTTTAGAATCTTTTCAATTTACTTGGCCCAGATCCATCAGAAAAATCACTATGGCTGCTACAGCATTACAAAATATATTTCTTAAACATCAGTTCCTGGCGATTGAAATTGCTTCTTGATCCATGCATTGCAGAATGGATATCTTGATAGCAGATATGCAAAGAAATACTCTCATTGTGCAACTTTATCATAGCTCCTGGGAATTTTCCTTTTTGAACAGTAAGTACCAACAGTGAACTTAGCATCTTTTTTTTTTTATTGTTGGTTGTTCAAAACATTACATAGTTCTTGCTATATAATATTTCACACTTTGATTCAAGTGGGTTATGAACTCCCATTTTTACCCCATATACAGATTGCAGAATCACATCAGTTACACATCCATTGATTTACATATTGCCATACTTGTGTCTGTTGTATTCTGCTGCCTTTCCTATCCTCTACTATCCACCCTCCCCTCCCCTCCCCTCTTCTCTCTCTGCCCCCTCTACTGTCATTCATTTCTCCCCCTTGTATTATTTTTCCCTTTCCCCTCACTTCCTCTTGTATGTACTTTTGTATAACCCTGAGGGTCTCCTTCCATTTCCATGCAATTTCCCTTCTCTCTCCCTTTCCCTCCCACCTCTCATCCCTGTTTAATGTTAATCTTCTTCTCATGCTCTTCGTCCCTACTCTGTTCTTGGTTACTCTTCTTATATCAAAGAAGACATTTGGCATTTGTTTTTTAGGGATTGGCTAGCTTCACTTAGCATAATCTGCTCTAATGCCATCCATTTCCCTGCAAATTCTATGATTTTGTCATTTTTTAATGCAGAGTAATACTCCATTGTGTACAAATGTCACATTTCTTTTTTTTTATCCATTCGTCTATTGAAGGGCATCTAGGTTGGTTCCACAGTCTTGCTATTGTGAATTGAGCTGCTATGAACATCGATGTAGCAGTGTCCCTGTAGCATGCTCTTTTTAGGTCTTTAGGGAATAGACCGAGAAGGGGAATAGCTGGGTCAAATGGTGGTTCCATTCCCAGCTTTCCAAGAAATCTCCATACTGCTTTCCAAATTGGCTGCACCAATTTGCAGTCCAACCAGCAATGTACAAGTGTACCCTTTTCCCCACATCCTCTCCAGCACTTGTTGTTGTTTGACTTCAGAATGGCTGCCAATCTTACTGGAGTGAGATGGCATCTTAGGGTGGTTTTGATTTGCATTTCTCTGACTGCTAGAGATGGTGAGCATTTTTTCATGTACTTGTTGATTGATTGTATGTCCCCTTCTGAGAAGTGTCTGTTCAGGTCCTTGGCCCATTTGTTGATTGAGTTGTTTGTTATCTTATTGTCTAATTTTTTGAGTTCTTTGTATACTCTGGATATTAGGGCTCTATCTGAAGTGTGAGGAGTAAAGATTTGTTCCCAGCATGTAGGCTCCCTATTTACATCTCTTCTTGTTTCTTTTGCTGTGAAAAAACTTTTTAGTTTGAGTAAGTCCCATTTGTTGACTCTAGTTATTAACTTTTGTGCTATGGGTGTCCTATTGAGGAATTTGGAGCCCGACCCCACAGCATGTAGATCGTAGCCAACTTTTTCTTCTATCAGATGGCTTGTCTCTGATTTGATATCAAGCTCCTTGATCCATTTTGTATTAACTTTTGTGCATGGTGAGAGAAAGGGATTCAGTTTCATTTTGTTGCATATGGATTTCCAGTTTTCCCAGCACCATTTGTTGAAGATGCTATCCTTCCTCCATTGCATGCCTTTAGCCCCTTTATCAAATATAAGATAGTTGTAGTTTTGTGGATTGGTTTCTGTGTCCTCTATTCTGTACCATTGGTCCACCCACCTGTTTTGGTACCAGTCTTTAAAGAATTATAAACAAACATGTTGTTATCCAAAGTTTTTCCATTTACACAAGCTAAACAAGTAATATTTAATATAATTCTTAAAGGCCCTAGGATTTTTGGATTGATAAATCAATATTATCTTCAACTTAAAGACACCAGATGTGTTAGCCCCTAACAAGATTTAAGTTCGAAGTCAGGCATTAACTTCTCTTTAGCTATGAAATCCCTAGATGGCATCTTCTTCCAATAGAAGGTTGATTTGTCTACATTTAAAATCTGTTGTTTATTGTAGCCACCTTCATCAATTGTCTTAGCTAGTTCTTCTGGACAACTTGCTGCAAAATCCGTATTAGCACTCACTGCTTCACATTGGACTTTGAAATGGCTTCTTTCCTTAACTCTCATTAGTCAACCTGTGTTAGCCTCCAACTTTTCTTCTGAAGCTTCCTCAAAATCAGCTCTCATAGAATTGAAAAGAATTAGATCCTTGCTCTGGATTAGGTTTTAGCTTAAGGGATAATGGTACTGATAAACTTGCTTGACTCAAGGTTATCACAAACCTTTAATCTATAAAGCATCTCAATATATGTGAGGCCCAATAAAGAGAAAGCAAAATAAAGTGAGCTATGCTTGTATTCATCAACAAATTTAATATGTATACATGTCAAAATACTTGCACACAATAAAAAAATTCACCTCCATAAGAATTTTTAGGTTTGTAATTTTGATAGGCATTAGCAAGTTGACATCAACATTTATCATATTTCTAAACTCACATGTGAAATTGACTGTATCCTCATATCTTAAATAGCATAACAATAATAATGTATTTTCAAGGATTTTTATCTTTGCTATTGTGACTGATAAAATATGGTACTTGACTTAATTTTCATGTTCTTTATGTTAAATAAATTTAAACAAATTTTAATATTTTATATTTTCCATTCTGTTAATTACCTGTATATATTGTTCATTAATGTTAGGGTCAGTTTTGGTAGAATTTGGGAATTAACTTGTAGGAGATCCTTATAAAAGGTACTTTAACCCAAATAAAATAATGTAATTTAAAAGTTTCATTTATTAATTAACTGTTACTTGAATAAATTTCCTATTTACAAAATGAGAGACAAATATTTTGTGATTCTTGGGTTCTGATACACATATTGATTTGTAAGGCTCAAATGTAACAACAAATTCCAATTTTAGCTTTCTGGTCTTTCCCAGTTTTTCTTCATATTTTTATTTTTTTAACACAGTTTATTAACTTGTTGGTGTCAGTATTTAAAATGCTGGAACTGTGCAATAAATTTAAATATTTACTAAATTTTATCTTCACACATTATTTTCATTCATTTCAGAACAATTCTGCCTATCCTGAATTATTTTTCAATTCATTTTAGAATAAGTTTATTGTATTCATAATATTTTCCATGTTGTATGTTTGTTTGTCCTTCTTCTTCTTCTCCTCCTCCTCCTCCTCATCCTTCATTTTCTTCTTTTTTTCTTTGTGTATTTATTTGTTTTTGTGGTACTGGGGTTGAACCAGAGGACATTCTACCACTGAGCTATATATCTCCAGAACTATTTATTTTTATTTTATTTTTCATTGCAAGACTAAGTTGCCCAGGTGGAGCTCAAACTTGCTATCCTTCTGCCTCAAACTCTTGAATGTGCACTACCAAGCCTGGCTTCTTTCTTCTTTTACTATTATTACAAAGCTATAGTAACAAAAATGTCATGGTATTGGCACCAAAATAAAAAGGTAGCCCAGGACACAGAGATTAACCCACAAATATACAAATATCTTATATTACATAAAGGTGCCAAAAGCATGCACTGGAGAAAGGATAGCATCTTCAACAAATGGTGTGGGGAAAAATGGAAATCTATATGTAACAAAATAAAATTGAATCCCTATCTCTCACCATGCACAAAAGTTAACTCAAAATGGATCAAGGATCTAGGGATTAAACCAGAGACTCTGTGTCTAATGGAAGCAAAAGTAGGCCCTAATCTCCATCACGTGGTGCTAGGCCCCAACTTCCTTAATAAAACAACTATAGCACAAGAATTAAAACCAAGAATCAATAAATGGGATGGATTCAAACTAAAAAAGTTTTTTTCTCAGCAAAAGAAATAATATGTGAGGTGAATAGGGAGCCTACATCCTGGGAACACATAAGATAGAGCTCTAATCTCTAGAATATATAAAGAGCTCAACAAGATAAGCACCCAAAAAAAACCAAAAAACAAATAATCCAATCAATAAATGAGCCAAGGACCTGAACAGATACTTATCAGAAGAAGATATACAATCAATCAACAATATATTAAAAAATGCTCACCATCTCTAGCAATCAGAGAAATACAAATTAACGCTACTCTAAGATACCATCTCACTCCAGTAAGAGTGGCAGCCATTATGAAGACAAACAACAACAAGTGCTGGCAAGGATGCGGGGAAAAATGTACATTCATACACTGTTGGTGGGACTACAAATTGGTGCAGCCAATTTGGAAAGCAGTATGGAGATTCCTTGGAAAACTGGGAATGAAACCACCATTTGGCCAAGCTATTCCTCTTCTCAGACTATAACCAAAGGACCTAAAAACAGCATATTATAGGGACACAGCCACATCAATGTTTATAGCAGCACAATTCACAATAGCTAAACTGTGGAGCCAAACTAGATGTCCTTCAGTGGATGAATGGATAAAAAAATGTGGCATTTATACACAATGGAATATTATTCAGCAATAAAAGAGAATAAGATCATGGCATTTGCAGGGAAATGGATGGCATGAGAGAAGATTATGCTAAGTGAAGTTAGCCAATCCCCAAAAAATAAATGCCAAATGTCTTCTCTGATATAAGGGGGTGTGACTCAAAATGGTGTTGGGAAGGAGAGCAAGGGAGGAAGATTACCTCTAGATAGGGAATAGGGGTGGGAGGGAAAGGGAGGGAGAAGGGGAATATCATGGATGGTGAAAGGAGACCCACATCACTATCAAAATACATGTATGAAGATGTGAATTTGGTGTCAACATACCTTATATATAATCAGAGATATGATAAATTGTGATATAATTGTGTATTAAAAATTGTAATGCAAAAATAAATAAATATTTTAAAAAAACAATAGAAAACAGAAACAAACCCACATGAATACAGTTATTTCATACTAGACTAATATACCAAAACACACAAATCCTTTTCAACAAATGTTGCTGGAAAAGTGGATATCCATGTGCAGCAAAATGAAATCAAATCTCTATCTCTCAGCATACACAAAACTCAACTCCAAGTGTATCAAGGACCTAGGAATTAGACCAGAAACCCTGCACCTAAAAGAAGAAAAAGTAAGCCCAAATCTTCAGTACGTCAAATTCGTCCCTGACTTCATTAGTAAGACTCCCGAAGGACAAGATATAAAATCAAGAATTAATAAATTGATGGATTCAAACTAAAAACCTTAGCAAGAGAAACAATCAATGAGGTGAAGAGAGAGCTTTCATTTTGCAAGCGAATTTTTGCCACATGCGCATCAGACAGAACACTCTCGAGGATATATAAAAACATCTAGAGGATATATAAAAAACTTAACAATAAAAAATAATCCAATCAGTAAATGAACTAAGGAGCTAAACAGACACTTCTCAGAAGAAGATATACAATCCATCAACAAATATATGAAAAAAAAAATGTTCAATATCCTTAGTAATTAGAGAAATGGAAATCAAAACTACTCAAAGATTTCATCTCACTTCAATTGGAACGACAGTTATAAAAAATACAAACAACAATTCATGTTGGCAAGGATGTGGGAGAAAAGGTACACTCATACTTTGTTAGTGAGACTGCAAATTAGTACATCTAATCTGGAAAATAATATGGAGATTCCTTAGAAAACTTTGAGTGGAACCACCAGTCAATCCAGCTATCCCTCTCCTATAAACATCAATGTTTATAGAAGCACAATTTACAAGAGCCAAACTCTGGAACCAACCTAGATGTCCTTCAATAGATAAATGGATAAAGAAATTATTATGGTATATATATATATATATATACAATGGAGTTTTATTCAGCGTTTTCAGGCAAATGGATGGAGTTAGAGAATATCATGCTAAACAAAATAAGCCAATCCCCCCAAAACAAAGGCCAGGTGTTTTCTCTAAGTGGATGGTTATCAATAATGGAGACAGGGGCATTGGATGAGTGGAGAAACTTGGATGGGGCAAAGGGGAGGGTGGGAGGGTGCCTGGGGATAAAAAAATATTTGGAGTGAGATGGTCATCATTACCCTTGGTACATGTATGACTGCATGAATGGTGTGACTATATTTTGGGTGAAACCAGAGAAGTGAAGAATTCTAATCCATTTGTGTACAATGAATTAAAGAGCATTCTACTGTCATGTATAACTGATTACAATGAATAAATAAAGTTACTTTAAATTTATTAGAGTATATCATGTTATATATCAAAGATCAATTAATTCACTACAATATATCTTTTATTTGCAGACTAATACATAAAAATCGTAAACATTACTTTTGGTAATAATTTTGTATTTATTTTCTAAACTCTTAAAAATTTCAATAGCAGATGTTGTATGCAATTTGATACAGATTTTTTTTAATTTAAAGTAAAATAGACCAAATATATATGTTATGACAAATAGTTTATACTTTCCTATAACTGATAAATTACAAACAGTTCGATATTTATGTCAGCCTTTTTGATAGAACTTATTGAATGTCTACTATTTTAAACAAAGTTTATTACTATTTACATAAATAGGCATAAGTAAGCTAGAGAAACAGGATTGACTAAGCAGAGCAGAGATAAAGTGCAAGATGATAATTATCAGTTCAAATAGAAGTTTTCTCTATTGGCAACAATGACTCCATTTACTGTTGGTATTTATTGTAAACTGAAAAATAGTAATTAGGGCATCCAAATAACCATCAATGGACTAGAAATTTTACTATTCTATTTTTACAATCCTTAGGGTAAAGAAATTCTGAGCAGAATATGCAATGAAAAAAGAAAAGATCATGGAGCAAAGAAAACTGTGATGCCTAGCTGCTAGGGCTTTGTCTGCCTCTTGAAATTTGTTAGTCTCTTCTCTCCAGCTGCATCATTCAGCAGAGAAGCCAGCAGTTTTCTGAGTTTGTTTAATGGTATTCTAAAATAACTCTTTTCTAGGAATTCAAAATACCCCTGACAGCAAGAGGTAACCAAATACATTCAGTCAGCTAAGATTCAGTTTTAGATCTTCATGGAACACTATGATATATTATTTTTTAAAAAAATCCTTTATGCTGGGCTGATATTCAGGCTGCAAGTGGAAGCTTACCTATACCAGTTTTGAAAATATGAAATACTTGCTTCCCTTTGGGAAATAGTTACCTCCTCAGATTCCTGAGTCCACATATCCTATCTCTGACAGTAAGAGTTTTGAACCCTTTTTCTATTTCTTCAGTAGCATTCCAGAGTTCAACAATCAACTCATTAATTTTGGGCACCATAAGATCCTCTTGACCTGTACTCCAAAGTCCAGATGGATGTTTATACTATTATTAAGGACATGTGATGCTGATTATTGAATGATTTGAATTGAAGCCTTTTTAAAAAAAAAGATTATATGTTACTAATTAATAATATGTAATTTGTTATGTCTACTTTGGGGTTACATAATATGGTTTCTTTTCAAATTGATTTATTTAAAAACATCTTTCAGGGACTTCATGCATCTTTAAGTATTATATGACACAAGAGGTTTTCACTTTCAACTTTTACCCACTATGAGTTCCTCTTTTGTGTGTGTGTGTGTGTGTGTGTGTGTGTGTGTGTGTGTGTACTGGGGTTGAAAATAGGAGCACTTTGTAAATTTTGAGATAGGGTCTCACTAAATTGCTTAGGATCTCATTAAGTTGCTGATGTCCCTCAAACTTGAGATCCCCCTGCCTAGGCCTCCTGAGTAGCTGGAATTACATGTGTTCACTGCCAAGCCTGGATGTGAGTTCCTCTTATAAATGCCTATAGTGAGATATGTGCAATCCCAGCATAATTCAAATGTCTGTAATCACTATCTTGTAATCTCTAGGTTGTTACAACTTGCTTGGTGCAAAAAAAAAAAGTCACCTTGGATGAATGTCAGTTGGTGACTACAGTTAGAAACACATTGTATTATAATTCACTAAGAGCTGAGATAGCTGCCTGTTTAAAAAAAAAAGTAGACAGAATTTTATATTTCTGGACTTTCCTGCTTTTATAGTGATGCATGTCCCTTTCACTTATCAGCTTAGAGAACACATGAACTGAGGTCCAGTGAATCACAAATTTGAGCAATCTCCATCCTGTTCTGTATATACCTATTTTACGTCTGCTTTATTAGCTGGAACAAAAAAACTACTTTCCATTTGTGTTCCATATTTCTATGTATTTTGTGTTCCATATTTCTATGCCCTTAAAAAATCTATATTTAGAAAACATTCATTGATTTGAGAGTAAACAGTATTGATGGTATTTATGAATGGTTATTTAGTTGCTCAGCTATACAACATATTTTAAGTCTCCA
Source organism: Marmota flaviventris (assembly GCF_047511675.1). Classification (NCBI taxonomy): domain Eukaryota; kingdom Metazoa; phylum Chordata; class Mammalia; order Rodentia; family Sciuridae; genus Marmota; species Marmota flaviventris. The sequence continues at coordinate 1,367,373 of NC_092519.1, forward strand.
CATAAAGAAGCAGGAGTAAGCATAACTTGGATATTATTTGTAAATTTTAGGCTTTCTTCATCTTCTTGAAAAATGCAAATTATCTGAGAAGAAAACAACATACAACTACATAATTACAATATGCTTTAAATGAATAACTTAATGAAACACAGGATATCTGTACCCATGTTGGATGCTAAAAGTCGTATAACTCTAAAATATATCATTGACAACTCTAATAGATTTAGATTATTGATTTGAATTGAAGCTTTTCAATTTTTTTTCTTCCAGTAGTATTATATATTTATTTTTAAAATTAATGTTATTTTAGGCATCTTTTTGCTGCATTGACTGAAAGACCAAAGCAGAATAATTGTAGAGGATCAAAGTTTATTTGAGGGATCACAGTTTCAGAGGTCTTAATCCATAAGGCAGTTCCATTCTGCAGGGCTCAAAGTGAGGAAGAACATAATGGTGGAAGTGTGTGGCAGTGGGAAGCAGCTCCTATGATGATGAGAAGCAGACAGAGAGACTCCACTCACCAGATACAAAGTATGTACCCCAAAGTAACATCCTTAATGCCCATCTCCTCTAGACACAGCCCACTTTCCTTCAGTCACCACTTGGTTAATCCCATCAGATTAATTTACTAATTGAATTAAGGCTCTCACAACCCAGTCATTTCCCCTCTAAAGCCTCTTGTATTGTGTCAAATGTGAGCTTTTGGGGAGCACCCCACATTCAAACCATAACAGTATCCAAATAAAATACACACACACACACACACACACACACACACACACACACACACAAGACATATCTTTTTCTAAAGCCAAAGCTTAGATAACAGGAAAAAACATCTACCTGATTAAGGATTAATGAGGAACACCCAATTGTTATAAGTCAGTGAGTCAGTCAAACTTTTCAGAATATTCACTAGTTTGAAGATGTTCTTCTATAAATCATTTTTTATGATTTATATATTTGTAACTCTTATGAAAGAAAGCAATAAAACTATAGCTATTGATGAAAAAGGGAAAAGTCCATGAAGAATGTATATATCTAAGAAAAGAGTTGATGTCAACACTGAAAATATCTGATCCAAAGAGAATGTATTCCTGTCATGGTAGTCTTTTGTTTTTACATTAAGTTTCTCATCATAACACTGTGTTACTATGCAGCTACTTATAAATATACTATACACAAAATGTTTGAAGATCTATTCAATGGTTTGGTATAGGAAAGACTGGATACCTCCAGAAATGTAATTAGATAAAGTGTGATTGAAACCTGATATCAACATGGTATACAATGAGCTTTTGACTTGCTGATATACCTGTATTAAGTTTTGGAGGTATATATACATATGGGGACCAAAACAAGATATCATTGATCCCAGAAAATGTTTATCATTCATTAATAATTCATTTCAAAATTCTAGTGTACAAATATGGCTGATTCAACTGGGAAAAGACAATGGGAGTTAAAGCAATGTTTTGTTATAGCCAAGAACCAAAAATTTGCAAAAGAGTAACTTCTATTTTTTTTTCATCTACCTTTTTGTGTCACTTAATAACCTGAGTGTCAAGTGCACTTCCAATACAAATTTAATATGTATCTCCATATTTCAGATAGAACTTGTCTAGATACATGTTCTGACTTGTGTATTTGGGCAAAGAACTACTAGTTTCAGCAATTACTGAGACTATGGTGAATAGATAAGCAATAGATGGTACTAGAATATAGACAAAGAATATCAACCCTGTGAGATGACTTAGCAGGAGTAGGGAGTGGTGTTCTACTGCCATATGCTAGAACAGTTTCTGATCAGTTGATTGGAATAATGATTACAACTAGAGACACAGGTTGAAGCCAGGTAGTCCAGAGTCATGCAGTATAGAATGTGCAGTGAGATTTCAGCCTTCAAGTGATAAGAAATTTACTGACTGACTTTGATAAGAAGAGAAAATAATATAAGGGAAATTGACAGCTGGGTACAATGGCACACAGCTGAAATCTCAGACTCTGGAGGCTGAAGAAGTAGGATCACAAGTTCAAGGCCAGCCTTAGAAACTTAGCCAGAATCTAAACAATTTAGCCAGGCCTTTTCTCCAAATGAAAAATATAAAGGGTTGAGGATGTGACTTGGTGGTTAAGCACCCACGACTTCAATCTCCATTATCAAAAAATAAATAAATAAATAAATAAATAAAAATAAGGAAACAGGAAAAGTGATAAAACTAATTCAAAGGCTGTATTATTAGGGTGGGAATTAATTGGAAGTGAGAAGGATAATTATTTTGGCACTCCCAGTGTCTATCTCTCTTTCTCTCCTTTTTTAAAAGTTAATTGTACATGTATTTTGGTTTCCTTGCACCTTTATTTCTTCATCTAGAAATAATTTTTTTCCGGATTTTCTTTTCCTGGTATATTGAAAAAGTAGCATAAAAGCCTTAGTTATTTTTACTCCCATAATTGTATCACAAATGAATTTCCCTATTTTTATATCAAACTATATACTCACATAGTAAAGAGTCATTAAACAGTTAAGTAATTATAAATTGAAAAGTAAAGTAGCCACCAATAAGTTAATACAATTATAATAAGTTCTGATTAAACTCTAACAAATATTTAAATGGAAAAAATGAGAGAAAAATTACATAATTGAATTTTCCATCAGTAATATTTAATAAAACTGGTGACTTAGACATTTAATGTAAAATTCAGCTTATTATGTTAGTAAGAATTATCCAGGGGATTATTATAAAATATGTACAAAATTTACCCAGTCCTCCATAGAAATCTAAAATTTCCACATGGGCCACTAACCAGATAAAGCTATATATTTTGAGGTCACTCTTCTTCTACATCTATATATTTGTTAGAACATATTGGTGTTGTCTCAAACGTGTTATGAGTAAATATATAATCATCAATCCATAATCTATATATTTTTAGATCCTTTGAAACTCTAATTTTTCCCATGACATAGCTTATACAACAAATGCATGTCTATAATATAAAATTTTATTCTTGAAATTTTTACTTATATGAATCCCAGATTACTTACATGAGTTAATATCCAACAAATTAATCACCATAGTTAATAATATCATATAAGATATTTATACTATGTTCTTTTTTTATAAGCTATTATAAATAAGCCTGGTCATTCTCATATAAATATTCATTCATATCCCCAATTATATGTTATTTCTAAATCCCTAGAAACACAACCAGGAGGTAAATAGATTGCCTATTTTCTATGCTTTTTGAGAATTTTTAGATGCAGAATGGTTAAACAATGATTATAGAATATATAATTGATTATATGAGTATAATGTTCATTATAACATATAATTGATGTTATGATTATTTTATCTGTGAATTCATAGGAAAAGCAATAATTTTCCTACATGCCCAAACATCTTATACCTTGAATATCATTACTTAAACAGATGTAATTTTCTTAAACAAAACTTACTTTAGTATATCTTAATAATTTATAGGTTATTTTATTTTTATTTTATTAACTTAGGTCAAATTGTGTATCAGATTGATGGGTATGTGATTTGCAAATATAATTTCCCCATTTTCCTGTTGTCTCTTTATCTTCATGTGGGTCTTATTAGTTCCATTAATGTTTTGCTATAATTTTGTCTTCTTATCTTTTCTCTTTGCTTACTCATCTTTTCACCTTTCATTTTTTCAAATTAAAAAGACACGCTGTGAACAACAAATGAATAATATTTTAACTAATATTTTTATTATAGAAAACTTAACATTTTTATGATACCTTTGACAATGTGTAACCATATATTTGTCTGCATGTGCTCTTAATTTGATGTATTGATTTCTGTTTTTCATATAAGTTAAATAGCTTGGAAAATGTGTTATCCTCCTTTTTGTTACTCACCAAATAGGAAGTATTGTAAATAGTTTATAAGTATCTTTTGGAAAACTGCATATTTGGGTTTAGACAAGGAAGCATATGCCAATAGATAACATTATTATAACTACTGTAGTAGGGTTCAGGCATAGGACATTAGATCCTCAGAGACTGGCGTATAAGTCTTTCAAATACAACTGACACTTTTAGTTGTTTTCATATATAACCTTTCTATGTAATTTTATAGCACTGACTTTTCACTTAACAATCTTTCCTACCTTGGCTTCTCAAATTCTCTACTTGTAATTTTCCTCTGGGATTTTCATCTTGGGAGGGCTTCTTTTTATTAATATAATTATAAATGATTGCTATAAAATAGAGGTGTTTATTAGAATTTTAAAAGTACATGAGTAAATTTTTTGCAAAATATATTTTTTGTAAAGTGTATATATTATTCCTCATGTACATACATCTATCTTCTGTTATTGATGTCAGATGATAAAAAAATTGGGTTTCCATAAAGTGCTTTTCATAGAGTCTAACAAGATAACATATCAGTTAGCCAGGTTATATAATACACATTAAAAAAGAGCCTTGCCTATTATATTATTTACAGAATTAAAGAATTGTCTAACTCATACTCATTTGTCATTAAACCTATATGAATTTCAATTTCATGTGGTGAGCCTATATTTGAATGTGAGTTTTAAATATTATTTTTTTTTAATTCTTGGAGTCAAATTTGAGATGAAATTGAAAAAAAAAAAAGATATCTATTTCTGTACTTGCTTATGTAATAAGCCAAGATTTAAATATAATTATTGAATTTAAATTCATTAATAAAAAATGAACATGTTTAATAACATATACCTTTGCAAATCTTCATAAATTGTCCATATATATATATATATATATATATATATATATATATATATATATTCATATATATATATATATATATATATATATATATATATATATATTATATATATATATATTCAATTATATCAGTATTATGGAAAAGTAACATATTAAGAATGAAACCCTAGGATTGATTTTCTACCTAATCCACTTTATAATGGGTACATTAATTATTTTAAAGAAAAAAGGGAACTACATACATCATCTAATCTAGAATATGTCTATTCAAATTATCAGAAGAAAACAAATTTATCAGGGTCATCTTTCTGATGATTGAATAGGCAAAGAGAAACTCTTGTATTTTTAAGGCAGAAACATTCCTTACTGTAAAAAGAAATGGAAATTTTCTATTTTTTAGGTTCTATGAAATAGAAAATGTCATATGTTTCTAAACACATTATTAAAAATAGGTAGTGAGATTGTTAAAATTAGTAAGAACTGGTCATTGATTGGTTCCAAAGACCCAGTATCAGGGCACTGAACTCATAGTTAAAAAAAAAAAAAATTAATAATTATATTCCACCTTATAATTGATAAAAACAATTCCATTAAGCTGATTGCATTGCAACCTACATGTAATTCCAACCTCTGAGGCAGGAGGATAGCAAGTTCAAAGCCAGGTTAAGCAACTTAGTTAGGCTGTAAGAAACTTAATAAGATCCTATCTGAAAATAAAAAAAATAAAAATAAAAAAGGAATATGGTTCAGTGGTTAAGCAACCCTGGATTCAATCCCTAATATCAAAACATAGAAACAGACAAAAACTTCAGGTAAGCTTTCTTTCAAGACTATAACAACATGGGTAAAGACTATATTTTTAAATGGCAGGTGTGCCGGATTTGGTGGTCATAGGGTTTATCAACATAATTAGCCTATCTGTGTGTGTAGTAACAATTTACAGATTTAGGTTCCTGTCCTTCCATAGAAACCTGGACACAGAGAGGGTCTTATATTTCTTAATGATTAATTGTCAAAGGATTTACCCCAAAAGTGTGAGAAAAATTTCTGGGTTGTAGAAGATTTACATCTCAAAAGATCAGATAAAGAACAAAAACTTTCATGTTTCTAAAGTAAGTGCCCTAAGAAAAAGGAGGTTAGAGACTTTAGGCAAGGAAGAAAACCTTCTAAACTTTGGTTGAGCTGAAGGTAACTTAAGGCCATCTACATAAATTAAAGGAATTAGATATGATATCATAATTTCATTTTTGTTATGCAACTTTTAACACTCACACATAAAAATAGATAAATACTTGAATTAAATATTCTGTAGAATTAAAAATACGATCATGATGAATGAAGCCCTGCTTGGAAACTGCAGCTTCGTCATCTTGTGTTTAAGACACCAATTAATCACCAAATATGACTATCCAGGATGCTTGTGGCAATGTCTCATGGAGATAGGTATGCATATATATTATTGATCACAAGTGCTCTCAAATTTGAAAAATACTGGAGTAGATCAGAAAAAAGTAATTACTTCTAAACTTTAAAACCCCACATTTGTCCTGTTTTGTAGCTAGCCATGACCAGGAAATTTTACACTGGTATATTTTGACACTCAATTCTCTGAGAAATGAATCCTGTTACGAAACTGGTGCTCTTTTCAGGAACATTATACACACAAACTAAACACAGTACCTTTACACACTACGATATGGGCTGCTGCCACAGCCAGTTATATAATCAGACAGGAAGCTGACAACATAATTAGCATGAAGGAAAAACATTGCATTGTTGTATACTTTCATTTACCCCTTATTATTAATGGTTCTATTTAAAGAACAGAAAAGAAAGGTTATAATATTTGTTCTCATGGTAACTCTCTTTGAACATATAAAGAAAGGCAATGATTAGTCATTTTTATTCATTTAATATTCAGTGTGTTAACTTGCCAAAGCACAAAGGCCAGAAAAGAAATTAACCTTTGCTCTTGGTTTGATAGGATTGAAACTAAAATAAGAACCAGCCAGCATTAATATTGTTAAATTGAAGCTGCTGGGAAGATAGATGAAGGCTTTAAAATAACCCCAGATGGTTACTGGTATATCCCTCTCAAAACAAAAATTCCAGCCTGTTTAGTTCAAAGATCATTAGTTCCCTTGTTCCACAATTTGGGATTTTACATCTTATAATGTGAGAAATGCACTGTGTTATCTAAGAGAGTATGTGACCCTGGGCTAATTAAAAGGCACACATTAGCAGGGTAGGGTGAAGCAATGCTGCTTTATTACAAATGGTGTTTATTCCCTGGAGGCAGAAACATCAAAGGATCCTTGGAAGTGGTCCAAGGTATCAGTCAAAAGCAACTTGCTTCCAACATAGCAAGGCTACTGAGTGGGATTGCAACCCTGGGAGCTGTTTGATCTGCATGTGGCTTTTTATTTGTTTGTCAGATTGAAAAAATAGAGGATCTCAGAGGGAAATGAACATGTAGACTGAAACTGAATGTGACCTTTGCTGCTGACAGGACAGACTGGAGGCTAGGACCTGGGTGGGATGAGGGGGCAGTTTAGAAATATTATGTCTAATACTCTTATATGCAGAGAGTGATTGATGAGTTGGAAAATGGAAGGGAAGAATGTGTAGGCTCCCCTAATCCTGTGGTTCCCATTCCCTGACCCCTTCACTTCCTGGCTATATTTCTACCCTTATACAATATGGTAACTTGAAGCCAGTGGTGAAGGAGAACCAAGATCATGTATTGGATAAAAATGGGGCTATAAAAAATCATACAGGCATCTTAAAAATCCCGACAATAATTGCAATGCTAGGAATATCCAAAACAGAAGTAATCCAACCTGGGGAAAAGCACAAATATGACATCATTGTTCATAAAGGTGAAAAATGGCACCTATAAACTTATCAGTAAGAAAGTGTAATATTATATGTTTATATAGTAACGTATAATAATATTAATATAAAATTTGTATAATAAAAAACCTAAGCATCTCAAAAGAAATTATAATTTACATGTGTGTTTTACATATAGTGGTAAGACAATGTGTAAATTGCATTCCTATAATACATGTAATATGATATAAAGAAATACATAATGCATTTTAAAAGTTTATATGTTATAAATATAACCTTCTGTGCATCTATCTATTCAAGTGTCTATACAGACATGAACATAAATACACAACATTTTACAGTGATATGCATACTCATGCTATTAAGAAAGAAGGTGAAAGGTGAGATTGGCAAACTTTGTGTATTTGTGTGTCTGTGGTTATAAACTGAACAATGGTCTATAGAGATAAACACACATGGTAATGGAGTCATGAAAACTGTTTGATTTGTTTCATACATACTTTTATGTATATATAGATTAATTTTGTTTTTCAAAAATAAAGATAATACCAAAGAAAAGAAAGCACAAACAAAGCTGTGATTTTGCATTTTCTGAGAGCAAATGTTTATGAAGTATTTGTTTTTGTTAATTTTCCAAGGTAAAATATGATTTTCTTAACCTATTAATGCATTACACTTTATGTTTCTTTTTATGAGTCAAAAATGTGAAGTTTTTCTTGAATTATAATTTTGATTGAGAAGCAGAGTTAAATTCTTAATACAAAAAGATTAAATAAATAATTTTCAATGAAAAACTATATGTTTTATTTCACTTGAAAATGTGTACAAGCATACAATTACTGTAATGATGATCAAAGCCTTAATTTTAGTATGGAGGTCCTTAGTTGATGGAATTGCATGTGGTCTTTGTTATATACTCCAAACATATTTGTAGTAATCACTTTTATTTTACCAAGATAGGAGAGAATTTTAGCAGTACTTTGGTCTTTAAGAAACTTGTAATCCCTTTAGTTCAATCACCTATTATACTTGACTCACACTGTCTTGACAATAGTTATTCTGACTCACCTTTATACTTTTCAAAGCATTCAATTTTCTTAATAGAATTACATTTTTCCTAATGATTTTATGTGTATATTTGATTTAGTAATTCACATAATTTGAAAGAATAGTAAAACTATTTTTACTGGGTTTAAGACAAAAAGCAGTTGACTTTTGATAAGTACATGAGAAGAGTGTGGCTAACTAGGGAATAGGAATAAACATCACGAGTTCACAGGACTTTGTATCTATGTTGGATTTATTATGGAAGAGAAATCTTATTTTCTTTGATCTTTTGTAGTCCATAGAAAAACAAATTTTAGATTGTATAAAGTGCTCAATAAATTCAATAATATAGATGCAGAACACAAAACCAATTTGCTAGGAGACAAAGATAAATATTGTAATGAAAATAAAAAATGGATCATATGAAAGCTGTACGAAACCTGAATAGTGGCATGAGTCAAGAATAACCCAATTGAGTCAAATGTATGAAAGATGATATATCATGATGTAATGTTTTGAACAACCAATAAAAAAAGAATATATATTAAAAATTGGCCAGGCACAATGGTGTATGCCTGTAATCCCAGCAGCTCAGGAGGTGGAGGCAAGAGGATCTCAAGTTCAAAAGCCTGCCTCAGCAAAAGTGAGGCACTAAGCCATTTAGAGAGATCCTGTCTCTAAATAAAGTACAAAATAGGGCTGGCGATGTAGTTCAGTGGTTGAGTGTTCCTTAGTTCAATCACCAGTAACCCCTACCAAAAAAGGAATATGTATTAAAAATGTCTTGCAAATATTTTTTTAAAAAAAGAAACTTCCCTATTACAAATGTTTAAAAAACAATCTAAAAGATAATTTTAATGAATTTTTCAAATAATAAGGAAGCAGACTTTGATTACATCCTTTTAGAAGTCTTTATGTATGGGGAATGCAATATATAATTACATGTGACTAAACTGAAATGCTACTAAATTTAACCTTGCTTACACATCAAAGCAAGCTATGTTAAGCAAGTTGGATTTTTTTTACTATTTAATTTTTAGAAGTAGTTGGACATGATACTTGTATTTTATTTATTTTTATGTGGTGCTGAGGATTGAACCCAGAACCTGGCACATGCTCAGTGTGCATTCTACAGCTGAGCCACATCCCCAGCCCCAGGTTGGATTTTTTAAAAGAAGGTTGGATTATATGGAAATAATTGTAAACCTATAGAAATAAATAGAAACAGAATATTTATTACAAATATTTCATATAATACTGTGGCTCTCTATTTGGTAGGTGATTTTGCTTCTATTAGGTAAGAAATATACTTTTAATTATACTCATTTGAATTTTTGAAAATCATTGTTTGTTGGAACTCTAATATTCATAAGTTGAGAAAAAAATATTAGCTACTTAATATTTTATCCAATATGTTAAAATTTGTACCTAATTCTGAAAGTTGACATACCAGGAATATTTATATAAACAGTAATCTATCCACTGTCTGCCAAACAATTGGTACAGCAACTAAGAGGCACATCATGTTGGTAGAATTAAATAGTCATAGCACAAGTGCAATTTATATTTGCATTAGTAATATTGATAGGGAGTTAATGTCTATGATACTTGATAAAATGGTTTTGTTCTCTTCAGCTCAATTATACTGTGGCATGAAGGACAGTGATTTGAACAAGTTCTTGTAAAAGTAACAAAGCTCCTAAACCAGCAGGTGAGAGCTAGATAAATATAATAGCTATCATTAGGAAAATTTGGTAATTAAATGTTTACAGCTAATATTGACTTTTTGTCTGTGGTTCTAAACATAATGCATTTATTATGCACCAGCAGAGGCTGATTGTCATGTTGGACAGGTGAAATTTTTAAAAAGATGGAAAAAAATAAAATAAAACCCAGAAAAATTAAAGAGTTCTCTTGTTACCTCACCCTCACTCATTACTATCAAAATAATATTTTTGGCGCATTATCTATAAATGACTTTTTAGAACATCCTTTTGTTCTTACTTTTATGAAAACACTAAGTTTTTATTCCTCTGTTTCTTTGACTCCATCTCTAAGCCCATCTTCAGCCTGACTCTCTTCCCCATATACCCAGTGCCAAGTCATGAGGAGTTGTTCATCTGCACATTTCAGGATAGCTCTGTAGGCAAGTCCTTGGCCTAGTGAAGCATCATTACACTATAGTCTGATGTCTGTGTGCCTGAGGAAGAGATAAATTCTTCTGAGAAAATACTCATTGTGTTATAGCATTTACATAGCTGCCAAATGTCACATTTATTTTAAAATTTTCATTATTTAATATCTGCTGGAATGGGATAACATTTTTAAGCTGAGATTAGGAAGTGGGAAAGTGAACTGGGCACTAAAGGTTTGAGAACATAAAAAAATCTCAAAATATGTCAGAGAATGTTTTGAAGATGTACAAAAATTACTCAAAAACTACTGTGCAAACAACACAACAACAACAAAAAAACAAACTACTGCGCCATTCAAGTGAAAGTATCTACGCCCCCCCCCCAAAAAAAAAGATCTTCCTCCACAATTACCTACTCAGAAGTAAGCCTGTGAATTAAGAATGAATTTACAGAAAGAGATGAAGATGTGGCAAAGACCCAACACAACTTAGATCCTAATAAGTTACTACTCTTCTGGGCAACTCCCAAGGGGTATCTGCTAAAAGAACACAATGTATAAAAATACTCTAAGTCATTTTCAATCTTTGTCCTAAACATTGCTGAATTATAAGAGGCTACAGAACCCTTTTACCCATTCATGACAAAAAACCTTTTTCTTTTCTTTCCTGCTAATGCCAAACCAGCTTCTTATATCTTATAACTCCAAATAAGAACAAAGTTCTGACATGGAGGAATATCCATGTATTGTTGCATAAGAGACCAAACAAGAATATAAGTGCAAGAACCTTTAAAACTTCATACATCTCTGCAACAAAGGGGAGATGCTTGACATGTACTATCCTTTATTTGACAAAATATATGACCCTTATTTGAGATAGAACCTAGCATATTGGTATAACTAAGTATAGTTGCAAGATGAGTTAAGTGTGCCAAAAGAAAAGAGAGCTTATTCAAAGGAAGGAAGAGAGAAGAGAACAGAAGGGAGGAGAAGACAAACAAATAAACAAACAAAAACTTGGTATACCTAGAAAAGGATACAAATACTTAAGTATGGAAAGGTCAAAGTTATCAACCCGATTTAATTAAAACAAGTCTAACCCAAAATATATTAATTCAATCTATCAAAGATGAATATTAACAAGATGTTCAAAACTATAAGACAATAGAAATAAATAATATATAAGAATGTCCCAATACTCCTAACAATAGACATCTTCAAAGAAATTTTACACATATGGAGAGTGGGAAGAAATTTTCACAGTACAGGAGAAGAAAAACATATCAATCAAAAACACTGCACCTAGCAAAGCTAACCTTTAGAAATAAAGGAGAGATAAGGGGATTAGTAAAAAATAAAAGCTAATAGAATATATCTTTACCAGCCCTATTCTATAGAAAATGCTAGAGAACTCTTCAAACTGAAAGAAATAAAAATCTTAATGGAATAAACAAGGAAAGTGATAAAACTCACTGGTAAGATTAAATATATAGACAAATTCTTTGGCTGGTAATATAGCTCAGTTATAGAACCCTTCCTAGCATGCACAAGTCTCTGGTTTAACCCTGAGTACCACATTTTTTTAAGAAAGTATAATTATGGTTGGATGCACTGGAAGACCCCTGTAATTCCAGTGACTCAGGAGGCTGAGTCAGGAAGATCACAATTTCAAAAACAGTCTCAACAACTTAACGAGGCCCTAAGCAACTAGGCAAGATCCTGTCTCAAAATAAAAATAAATAAATAAAAATATCTAGGAATGTGGCTCAGTGGTTAAGTGCCCCGGGATTCAAAGTCAGGTACCAAACACAAAACAACAAAAAAGCAAGATTATGTAGATAGATTCAGAATTCTCTAATATTATAACATAGTGCATAAACCAATCATTACTTTAATATGAAAACTAAAATCAAAACAAATAATAATAACTGCATGAATATAGTAACAGTTATTCAACATAAAATATATAAAATATAATTTCAAAACTCAAAATTTGGGGAGAAATGGAATGCAAATAAAATATTATTATTGATATATTTCTCTAAGTTTTTTAAAAATGTCTGAACCTGATAATCACCGTAAATTGCTGTCTTTTCAAGACAGTTTCTTATAATTAAAAAAAAATATATTTGTGTAAGCCTTAAGAAAATAAAAAAATCAACAGCCATAATAGATGATTAAAAAATAATCAAGGGATCAAAAAACCTCTAGTACAGCAAATCATTTCAAGAGCAAGGCTTTATAAGAGAGACAGATAGAAAGAAAGAAAGAAAGAATGAATTAATGAATGAATGAATGAATGAACGAACTAGAATAAAACTAGAAAACATGTTGCCAATAGTTATAGTGCCTAAGAACTTACTTATAAATATTTCCTGGAATATAAACAGATTAAGTTTTTCTATTGGAAGACCTAAAGTTCTGAACATATTTAAAAGAAACTCAACTATATATAGCTGATAAAAAATTCACTTTATATCTAATGACATAAATATATTGAAAGTGAAGAGATGGAAGAAATAATTATATGCAAATGAGACCTGAAGAAAAAAGCAGTAATAGCCACACATATCAGGTAAAATAGGTTTTAAGCCCAAAGCAAAAAAAAGTTACAACAAAAGGGAATTACACCATATAAGTCAAATACATAAGGCAAATATTGAGAGAAACAAAGGGAGAGATAGACTGCAATATAAAACGATAGGGGAATTTAATACATCATGTTCACCAATGGACAGATCATCCAGACAGAAAGTCAAGACAAAAATGATTGATTTCAAATGCACCTTAGGACAAACAGGCCAAAATAACATGCACAGAGTTTTCTGTCCAACAATTGCAGAATACACTTTCTTCCGTTTAGAACTTAGAACATTCTGCATAATAGATCACATGACATGTGGACCACAAAAGGCTCAACAACAACAATAAAAAAAAGAAAATCATATTGAGTGTCTTTCCCCACCACAAGACAATAAAATTAGAAATCAATAACAGTAGAAAATAGTAATATCAAAACAAAGAATATCCCAGTATCAAAAACTATGCAACTATATGGAAGTTAAACAATATCAAAAACTACATAACTATGGTTGGGGCTGTATCTCAGTGGTGGAGTGCTTGTCTTGCACATATGAGGCACTGGGTTCAATCCTCAGCACCACATAAAAATAAGTAAATCAAATAAAGATATTGTGTTCATCTACAACTGAAAATATTTTTTAAAAAACTATGCAAATGTATGGAAGTTAAACCACATAACTTTGAACAACCATTTGATCAAGGAAGAAATTAAAAGTAATGAATAAATGTCTTGAAACAAATAAAATTGTAGATGCATTAAACAAAGCCAAGAGATGCAGCAAAAGGGATATATATAAGGAAGTGGGTAGAAATCAATGCCCGTATCAAGAAGCAGAAAGATCTCAAATTAAAAATTGAAAAAAAAAAACAGTTTAAGCAAAGAGTGATATGCTTAAATAGGCATTTCTCAAATAAAGATCTAAAACTGGCTAATAGTTATAATAAATGCTCACATTAAATAAATGCTAACATTAAGAAAACATCAAAAACATCAGAAAACATCAAAAGCCACAATGAGAGATATCAACTCAATGTAACTATTATGGCAATTAAAACAAAAAACTAATGATAAAAATTGTTGGTGAGCATGTTGAGAAAAGGAATGTAAATTAGAATGTAAATGGGAATGTAAATTAGAACATCTGTATGCAAAATAGTATGGAAAATCTGCAAAAAAAAAGAAAGAAAGAAAAGAAAATAGAACTATATTATCTAGCAGTCCCACTACTAAGATACTATCTAAAATAATTGGAATCAAAATTTAAGGAGATAGTGCACTCCCATTTTCACTGTAATACTATTCACAATGAGAACCACCTAAGTGTCCATTTACTGAAGAATGGATGAAGAAAATGTGGTACATGTGCACAGTGGAATGCTATTCAGCCATTGAACAATAGAATCCTGTGAAATGACATGGATGGAAATAGAGTAATATTTATGCTAAGAGAAATGCCAGACAGAGGAAGACAAGTACCACATGATGTTATTCATGTGGAATATAAAAAAATTATCCCCATATAAATTCAAATAGAAGTGGTGGTTACCAGTTTCTGGGGAAGAGGTCATAGGATTGGATGGAGAATAGATTATCAATGAACACTGTTATGGTTTAGATATAGTATCACTCAAAACTTCACATGAGATAACGTAAGCGGGTTTGGATGAGAAATGATTGTGTTATAACCTTAAATGAATCAGTGGATTACTCCCTGATAGGGTTAACTGGTGGTAACTGGAGGCAGGTAGAATGAGGCTGGAGGAAGTGGTTCATTTCCAGTGGGCCAGGGGCTATATATAGTGTAAATAAGGGAGATATTGCCTCTAACACCACCATCACCATTTGACCATTGTTATGGACCTGATCTGGGAGGCAACAGTTGATGTTGATATATTAATACCAGATAGTGATCAAGAACAATGAATATTTTTACCATTTTAAATTGCATCAATGTCAGATTTTTCTAACATGAAGATTTTGCTGATGATGCAGTTCATTTTAAAAACTATTAAAATATCATTACAGGAAATGCATAAGTGATACCACCATTATAATTATGTGCATGTTATTTTGTTTTGCTTCTTTCATTATATTATAAGCTATCTAATACTCAGTCTTATCTGAAATGTCACAGGAGTGATATTGATATTTGTCAGCTACAGGAAATTATACAATGAGTTATGCTATCCTAATATAAATCAGTGTGTGAGATTTCATTATATGTGCATGAAGCTGATACATAGATTTATATTGGGTTTATTTTCATTTATAAATAAATGACATTACTGCCAAAATAATTGTTTGAAGATATTTTGTCAAACATGTTCTTGTTCATAGGTTTAAATCTTTTATTATATAATTCTTTTTTTTCTTTTTTCTTTTGTAAAGGGAATTGAATCATTGAACCACATCCCCAGCCCCCCTTTTATAAAATTTTATTTTGATACAGAGTCTCACTAAGTAACTTAAGGCCTTGATAAATTGTTGACACTGGCCTCCTGCCTCAGCCTTTCAAGCCACTGGGATTGCAGGCATGCATGACTGTGCCTGGCTATATGAATTGATATTTTTGTGACACACAAACACACACACACACACACACACATACACACACACAAATATATATATTTCTATTTCACTAGTGTCATGCATGTAATGTTTTATATATATGAATCCATATATATATATATATATATATATATATATATATATATATATATATATATATATATATATAAAGTATACATTTAAAGAAAGCAATGTATGTTTTGCTTTTTAATCTGTTGTGTGAATTTTAATGACTTCTTTTTTTTAATGACTTCTAATGTGACAAAATGTTTGCATCATTGCTAATATGTCTTAAACCACTTAAAAGCATAATAGGTTGAGATCATCCTAAGTGAAATATTCACTTCATTAAAACCTATTATATGAGCATTCAAGTAACATATTTATGATATAATATTTGAAGCACTTATTCCTCACAGTAACATTTGTTTTTCTTCGTTTTGCAAAGGGAAGCACACTTATTTGTCTGCTTTCCAAAGACGCATGGTAATGAAATTCACACTTAAAAATATGTGTGCTTAAAATGGATATAAGGTCATATATTATAGTTTCTTAGACTATATTTCTATGATACAATGCCATCTTCTGATTGATGGAGTGGTAGATTGCTTAATACAGGGATGACTGAAGATATTTTTCTCAAGATACATCCTTCACTTTACTGAAACTCAGAAGAATATATTTCCAGCAATGTCATTGATGTTTTTTGGTTCTCACATCAACTGTCATATATATACCACTTTCAATGTAGGCCATGGAAGAAGTGCATTTAAAATGTAGAAAATCTGAGATTTATCCAAATTAGGTTAACATATGTGGATATATTCTTGCTTAATTTTATGTCACTGAAAAAAAACAGAAAAAGTAACAATAGCACAATATTTGTACTAGTAGTAATAGAATTGAAACAACTTAAAAATCTTAGGGATAGGATTATGATAAGGAAATACTTATGCTTAATACATTAAAATTAAGGTGTTTGGGAATTAATGTCTAACACATGGCAAGTAAGTAAATTAACTTTCATGTATAGTCACCTAACACATCCGAATATAGACCTAAACTTCTCAAGGGAAGAAAATAAAATGTGAGCAATCCAAGGTTGTTTTCACAGGTTGACACAGAATGTAATCAGACTAAGGTGATATTTCACTGTGGATTCAAAGTGTATTTCTCTGATGGTTCATAAATATTGAATTTTTTAATATATTTCTGGTGCTATAACATTATCAAGGGAAAATTTCACACAGTTTGCTGGTCACAACATTTGATCACATCTTTACTGAATATTTTCCTTTAATCCTCATGGAAGTGCATATGTCTATTAATTTCAAATTGAACCAGAATTATGGACCTGAACATTCACTAATGACTATAGTGATGTTTCATTTTATGTGTCAAATTGTTTGGGTTAAGGGATGCTCAGAAAGCTGCAAAAATTTTGTTCATGGGTATATCATGAGGGGTGTTTTTAGAAGGCATTGGCATTTAAATTGGTAGACTGAATAATAAATATCTTACTTAAACAATGGAACTAAGAAAAATCTTCTGCATCTGTTGTCTGAAAAGAACAATGTTGCAAAGGGAAAGCTAGTTCTTCTTAATTGAACTGAGTCATCCATCTTCTCTTGCCCTTAGAGCTCACAGTTTCTAATACCCAGGGCCACACTTTGTCACTTGTACCATCAACACCCCATTCTGTTCATCCCTAGTGTCAGATGTTCAGACTCAGAATGAAAATTACACCATTGGATTTAAAGGTTTTCAGAATCCATCTGAATTATATACAACTAGTTTTGATGGCTCTCCAGCTTAAAAATGACTAACTTCAATTCTCAGTCATCATAATTGCGTAATATGTATATACAAATATATATAATGCATATGTAATATATTTATGATATTTATATTTCATATAATGATTATATTCTACTGGAGGACTTTGAATGATAAAGATTTTGTTACCAAGAGAGATGATAGAAGAGAATTTTAAGAATGAGTTTTTTAACTTGTCAATGGATTTTCTGAAATTGGTTTTCTAATCTGACTCAATATAAAGATTGCAATTAACTTTTCTAGTATTCAAAAGAGCACTGATAGTTCATGTAATGCTCTGGCAATGTAAACATGCAAATGACTTCTATAAATAATCCTAATCAACCACTTATTTGAAGCAAAAAGTGAAATGATTCTCTAGATAAATTTTGAACATTTTTGGAAAGCTCAGATTCATACTTGTCACTGGCTGGCTGCTTCTAATATTATTAGAAAAATTAATGAAAGAAAAGGACATGGTCAGTTATAGGGCTGTATAAAGGACCCAGTAATGTCTAGGTGTGCTCTGAAGGATAGCCTGATCCCATGTACTAACAGAACTAAAATTGCTGAACATCAAATGCAGAAACTCATCCAGGGATGAGTTTTATTCAGCAATTGGCTGAATAAAAAGGCTCATCAGTTTTTTGACCTTCCTGGGTTTCTCCTGTTAAAGTAAGTGCACTGAGTAGGAAAGAACTGAATCCTGTTAAATGGAATAGATACATGTCAGAAGAAAGTGATAAAGCTACAGATTTTTAGCTTCAAAAAGCTGATGATTATTTTTTCCCCCATTGGATGCAATCACCTGATAACCAGTAGAAGCAGCCTTCCCATCCTCAATGGAACTGGACTCTCCACTCTCATGAAAGGTGGTCTATACAAACCTAGTAA
The DNA here is from genome assembly GCF_047511675.1 of Marmota flaviventris. Taxonomy (NCBI): domain Eukaryota; kingdom Metazoa; phylum Chordata; class Mammalia; order Rodentia; family Sciuridae; genus Marmota; species Marmota flaviventris. Next base: position 1,386,014 of record NC_092519.1, read on the forward strand.
TGATCTCCTCCTCATCCACAGATGTATCCTCCTTTACCTATATTTGAAAGGATTCACCCTGCATTGTGAAAACAAGGGAATGGCCTTCCCACAGGCAACTATCTTCCAAGACAGACTTTCTTCACTGCCCATCCATCTCCCCCCCGCCACCCCACCCAAAACTGCAAGGAGACCCAAGTCTTTCCTGGTCACAAAATTGAGTTAGAAGATTGTTACAGATTTCTTACCTACCATGCATGATGTCTTGGGTTTGATCCCCAGCATTGTAAAAAAAAAATGAATAAATAAATTAATCAAAAATATGACTCATGAGGAGGAGTGCTATGTTCCAAAATAATTACTTGAATTTTCAAGTATGTACAAGTAGAAAACTGGAGACCATATTTGGAAATGTCTATTAAAGATTTAATATAGTAACGGAAGGAACACAATGTTGAGCTAGGATGGTTTTATTAAGCAGATAATATGCATCTAGTGTTGCAAAACCAACAGGTATAAAGTGATCAAATAGTTGAGTTGGCACCTTAGATATAGAAGAATGAATGACTTCCCCTTTTATAACTTGAAATGGCTAATCTCAGTTTCTTGTGGAGAAGAAGGATTCAAAGGAATACGGAAATTGGACACTGAGATTGTTTTCATCATTCAAGAAATGTCCATCTACAATGGGAAGTTACTCATGACATACATTTAACCAGTATTTTGAGATATAAAAATTCATAAGCATTTCCCAACCATTTTGGTCAAGTTCAAAAATCACTGATCTTTTGGTCAGAACATACAGAGAAGCATTAGGCACTTAACTGGAAAGCTTAAAAACAAGGATAGTTAAAAGATGCTATGGTGGGAGGGGACCAGTGACCACACTCATTTTTCAAAGACATTGTAAGCATATGGTATTTGTGAATGTCTTCCTCCAAATTGTGTGTGTTCAGACCTTAACTCCCCAATTCATGTTAGTGGTATTTTGAGAGTCTGGGAAGTATGAGATATTTTAGGGTTTCCCATAGAAAGAGAACCAATAAGAAATAAAGATTTCTTCAGTTGACTCACATGATCACATGATGAACAGTCCCACAATGGTTGCCTGCAGTCTGAGAAGCTGAGAAATTTGGTAGCAAATAAATTCAATTAATTCACAAACCTCAAAATGAGAGAGAGAAGAGAGAGAGAGAGAGAGAGAGAGAGAGAGAGAGAGAGAGAGAGAGAGAGAGAGAGAGAGAGACTAATAATGCAGCACCAATCTGAGGCAGAAGACCTGAATTATGTCTGGAGATACACTGGTATAAGTTTGCACTCAAAGGCTGAAGAATTTGGAGTCTGATATTTCATAATTACTCAAGTGTTGTTAAATTTGTATGAGTTTTCCTTTTATTCTGCCTTTTCATTCCATATGAGCCCCCAGAATCCTTGATGGTGACACCTACATTCAGGGCATGTCTTCCTCTCTCAGCTCACCCACATTCCAATGTTATCTAGAAATATCCTCACAGATACTCTCAGAAGTATGCTTGCCAATATTCTAGGCAAACCTCAATCCAGTTGATACCCCAAATTAGCCATTACATAAGTATAATGTAAGTTCATGAGGGCGGGGTGTCCAATGATGATATTAGTGGCTTTGTAGGAAGAAGAAGAGAGACCCAAGCTAGCACACTTTATTTTTCTTGCCAGGTGGTACCATCTGGCATATTATGGTACTTCAAAAAGCCTTTACAAGATGCTAAGTAGATGCTGGCACCATGTTCTTGGAATTTCCAGGCTGCAGAACTATGAGCCAAATGAACTCCTAGTCCTACAAATTACTCACTTTCTGGTACTTAGTAATATTATGGCAAAGAATTAACAGAAATTTGGTATTCAGAAGTGGGGCTATTTCTCTTAAAGTACCTGAAAATGTGGAAGTGTTTATAAAGGTTAGAAGTGAATACTGAAAAACGTTTATATTGCCATAATTGGAGCAATAAGGGAGATTCTGGCAAGTGCTTTGTGAAAGAAGTGAACGGAGAAAATCTGAAACTTCTTAGAGAATATCTAAGTGATCATGACCAGAATGTTGACAAAAATGTGAATGGTGAAGGTCATTTTCATATGGTTTCAAATGGAACCTAGCAATAAGACTTTGGAAATTGTAGTTAAGGCCATCTTTGTTATAAAACAGAAAAGCACTTGACTGCATTGTGCACATGACTTAGCACATTAAGGACTGCAGATTTAGGGGCAATAAACTAAGGCATTTGGCAAAAGAAATTACTAAGCAGCAAACTATTCAGGCTTTTATGTGGCTACTTTTAACTGTTTAAAATAAAATGAAAAAAGCAAAAAGAAGATTTAAACCAGAAAAGTAATTAAAAATAAACAGAGGCATTTGAAAAATTCTAAGCTTGTCTATGTGGTAGAAAATCCAAGATTCTAGGAGAATAAACCAAGGATATAAACTAGAAACTGCTTGCTAGTGAGATTAGTATGAATAAATGCAATCATCAAGATAATGAGAATCTTAAGGGTAGCTTCAAGGCTACCACTTTCAGCACAGTCCCAGTGATCTAGCAGACAACATGATTTTGGAGGATGAGTAAGGACATTCTCCATTGAATCACTGCCCTGGACCACCCTGAGTCTCTTTATCCTGCATTCTGGTGTAGCTATCCAACTGCTAGTCAAGTGACCTTATGTATAAATCAACTCATTGCTCTAGAAGACACAAGCTATCAAACTTGGCAGAGTCCCTATGTTGTTATTTCTGCAAGCCTGAATAATGTAAGATCTTGACTTACTGTTGCTTCCATTATTGAATTTTGAACTACTTTGCTAATTTCTACCTTTTGCAATGTGTGTCAGTTCTATGTCTGTCCTAACATTGAAGTTGTGAAGTAGAGAACTTGTTTTAATTTTATAGCTCATAGCTGGAGTGAATTTACCCCAGGATGATTTATGCCTTATGTGCCTGATTCACAAAATAATCTGAATTTTGGATTTTTTATTTGACACTGAAATTAATTAAGACTTTACAGACACAGAGCTAGAAAACATGTATTTTCCATGTGTTAAAAACATGAAATTGGGGCTGTGGTGAAAAATGCTGTCGTTTTTATGTCTCCCCCAAATTTCATGAGTTCCATTTAATTCTCAATTTCACATATCAATGATATTTGGAGATGAGGGTTTTGTGAAGTAATTAGGATTAGATGAGGTCATGAGGGTGAGGTTTTATAAGCAGATGGAGGAGGCCCAACCTGGCACATTTATTTTCTCACAGAATCTCCAGAAGATAGCATCAGCATGTTCTTGTGCTTTCTGGAATCCAAAACTGGGAGACAAGTAAACTTTCAGGTTTTAAATAAACTTTTGTTATCCAGGTTCTTGTTACAGCAACAGCAACTGGATTAAGAAAGCATAATTACTATAATAGATTGCAGAATGAAACTACCAGAGTAGACTGACTCACACAGTCCTATGGTTTGTCATGGTGTTCCTAGAAGAAAAAATGGATGAAGTCTAATATATTCTGGTTTCAATTTTATAAGCAGAAAAGTGCCAGGCCAAATGAACAAAAGTCTAACTCTAATCATAAAAAAAAAAAAAAAAAAAATAGAGTTAGTGTCTCTCAATCAGTTCCCAGGCCTGATGCAATTTACAGACAAAGAACCACCTGAATAAAGGGAAAAATGAGTGCCTTCATGAAAGCTCCATAGTAAAATGCCCAAATCTATACTGTTAATTTTCTACCAGCTCTATTAAAAAGAACTATGCATTAGGGTAAAGGAAATGGTGGGATCATTGGGACACTAATTAGCTCTATTCTTTAAGCAGACATTGACTCCATGAAATCCAAGTCATCACTGTGGTCAACTAATTGAAGATCAAATTTACAGGGATCAGTAATCACTGGGGTTTAGCTCAAGTTTATATCCAAGTGGGTACCAAGAGATTAGAAACTTATCCTACAGTAATTTTCTCAGTCTCAAAATGCACAAGTGAAAAAAGTTAACAGTTTGCAGAATGCTCATGTTTGTTTCCTGACCTGTAGTGTGAGGGCTAATATGATTGCAAAGTCCAAGTGAATGCCATTTGAACTGCCTCTGCTTCCTGGTTATAGTGACATACACCTATAATCTCAGAGGCTTGGGATGCTGAGGCAAGAGGATCCTGAGGCAGGAGGATCCTGCGTCAGGAGGATCACAAGTTTGAGACTGGCCTCAGTAATTTAGCCAGGTCATTAAGCAATTAGTGAGAACTTGCCTCAAAATAAATAGATAAATAGATAGACAGATAAGTAAATAAATAATTAAACAAACAAATGGGCTTGGGATGTGGCTCAGTAGTCAATCAACCCACGGTTTCAATCTCTGATCTCCTTCCCCAAAAAACAAACAAAAAAAAAAAAAAGAAGAAGAAGAGAAAAAAGAACTGCTTCTACTTCAGAAATATCACATATAAATAAGGAAAACAAAGATTAATTCCTTTATCATTAACTTGAAAGATGCTGGGGTAGTGAGTTCATCTATATTCCCACTAAACTCGTCTTCTGTGTAGTCTCTGCAGAATACAAAAAGATATCAGATACTGGAATAGATTATCTTAAACTAAATTAAGAAGTGACCCAATTTTATCTTCAGTTAAAAATATGACTTCATTTTTTGAGTAAATTATCACACTCCCTTTTAACTGGTACTAAACTATTAATGTGAAAGATTCATTTTTGCTCAATTTTCTTGTTAATAAAGCCCACTAGAAGCTAGCTTGGATTTAGCTGGTAAATTCAAAAATGTATTTCCACTGTCCTACCTCAGGGTCATATCAACTCCCCAGCCTTATGTCATACTTAATTTTGTAGTGATATTCCGGTTGATGATTGTTATATTCCACAAAATATTACATTGGTGCCTAATGTTGATTGTACTAAACTGATGAGACCTTGATGATGAGAAGTAGCAACTGCTCTAGATTTACTAGTAAGACATTTGCATGTGAGAGGGTGATATTCAGCATCAGTGAACCCTCAATGTTTTTTTGCTTCAGTGAGATTTAGAGGTCTAGGTATTTGAAAGGCATTTTGAAATATCCCTTTTTAGGTGAAGAATAAGTTGGTATATTAATGGCTTCTCCCTTCTCCTCCAACCAAGAAAAAGGCACCTGGCCTAGGGGGGCAATTTGTGTTTTGGAGACAACGTATTTCTCATTTGTGAAATTTCATAAAGTACATGATTCAGTCCACGTTCTGAGTGAACCCATAACAGCAGAGGTTCCAAAACTGGCCCAGGCTGTTGTAAAAGCTGCTCTGCAGCTTATGCCATACAATACAATAGATGCAATGATGCTTACTGTCACTGGAAGATAGGGATGCCTTTTGTAGTTTTATGTAGGTTCTTTATTCATGAATTGCAAAGCTTTGTTATTCTCATAAATAACTGCTCTCCTTTCCTAGGGAGAGATTTTGGCCTGCTTTTTGGCTGTAGGAGAAACTGAGCACTTAATCATGGTCAAGAAAATCACCAGGTGACCTGAACTGTCCATAATAAACTGACCTATCTTACCCATAGGTCATAGAGTTTGGTCCACAATATCATCACCAACTTCGACCTTCATCATCAAATGAGTACAATTAGTAGGGCTCAAATAGATCTGGAAGGTACTACTATACAATTAATATGGGAGATATGCTCATTATTGCTATTTCTGCTACATTACCCTCTCCAGCTCAACTTGGACTTTTGGTTTCATGACAAGTTGCCTTTAATTAATTCACAAAGGAAGGAAGACTCAGAAGGTACATGATTCAGGAAGTCATCAGGTTCCTATTTCTGAAGGACAATGGAAAAGAGAAATTATCTAGCACAGAAAATTTCAGTGACTAAATGTTGGCTACACAGGTTTTTGGGAATAAAAAATAACTAAATGTGGGATTTTATATTGATTTATGTATGCACTGTGGCAAATGATTAGGCAAGAAAGTCAGGGATGTGAAATGAATATAAGAAATCTGATGACAAACTAATTTGGAAAATAAGTTACTGAAAAGACCTCTTCTAATGTGCAAGTATTTCTCAAACTTTCTGGTAAAGAACAAAAACTAGCTAAGGTGCATGCTGAAGGCATTGCATAATGTACAATAGAAGATAGTTATAAATACAAGGTATGAATAGGTTACCAGTTACTGAAATGAGGGCTAGAACTGTCATACACATTCCCTTCTTATATTATTAAGAATGTATTTCACACATATATGTATAATTATATATAATATTTACTATAAAATTTTCATACATACTATATATAAATGTCATTTTCCTATATTTCCCCTGTGTGACACAAGAAATATTGACTTTATTTCAGTACTTTAGTATTCTAATATTACATAATCATGCTTAACTTATGTAATATCATGAGAAAAATAAACATCAAAAAAGAATATTGCCTTTTGTTCTGGGAAAAAGAATGTGTTCTCTTTTAGTAGAATGTATGATACTTGTGTTCAGTAAGGAGTAATTATGATCTTGGTATTGTTGTTATTTGGATACTAAGTATGAGAGTGCCTAGCTACAGAGGTTGGGTTTGTGATGGTTAATTTTATGTATCAAATTGACTGAGTAAAGGATGTCCAGGTAGCTGGTAAACATCATTTCTTGGTGTATCTTTAAAGTTTATCAAAGAGATTATCTGACAAATTAGTACACTGAGTAAATAATAGACTGAATAAAGATTGTATGCTATTATGATTGTGGGGAATTATCATATAATTCATTTAAAGTTTCAATAGAACAAAAATATAAAGTACAGAAAAATTATCTCTAGTGGATCTGAGACTTTAATCTTCTCTGCCTTCAGGCATTGTGGTTCATTGTTCTGAGGCTTTCTTCTTAGTATTTCAGACACAGATCAAATTACACCAACAGAGCCCTTGGTTCTCCAGCTTAGAGAGAGAATAGAGGATGGGACATTTCCATAATTATATGAACCAACTTTCATGACAATTTTCTCGTCTTCCTTTTCTTTCTGTATATTTAAACATGTATCTTTGTACAGATTTGCACATCATAATACAAATATATACTCATAACCTATATATACATTTATACATATATACACATATATACATCCATGATTGACACACACACACACACACACACACACACACACACACATATATATATATATATATATATATATATATATATATATATATATATATATATGGGTTTTCCGTGGAGACTCCCTACTAATACAAATATTAAACCTGAAGGCTAGTGATATTTTATTCCTTTTTATTCTATCTATATCAATGTTTGAACTCTGCCTTCTTTATTCAGAGTTGTCAAGCATGCTATTCTGTACCTCACCCTCAACAATAGGATAGCTATTTGTTCAAAAATAACATGTTGATCTTATTTCAGAATCTTCTTTGATATAGAAGTTACAGAAGTATTGTGCTTATAATATTATTTAAAAGGAATTTTTTTCTTCTATGTTCCAGGGATGTTTCTTTTTTTTAATTTTATTTTTTTATTAGTTACACATGATATTACAATGATCTTGGCAATTCATATACTTGAATAATTGGGGTATAGTTTCTCATTTTTCTAATTGTACAGATTGCACAATCACACTGTTCATTGAGTAAAAGGAATTTTTTAAAAGAATGAAAACATACAAATTACCTCCTGGAACAAATATTTATTATCTTAGCATAGCCTATATATTACTACATGAAAATATCACTATATTGGATATGGATATGGATATATATATATATATATATATATATATATATATATTATGTTTATATATTTACATATGTTTATAATATGTTAATTTGTTACATATTATATATATGTATATATATACATATATATATGTGTGTATATATATATACATACATATATATATGTGTATATATATATATATATATATATATATATATATATATATATATATACACACACACATACACACAGGAGTTAAAGATGTACCAATTTTTGAATAGATGTTCTCAAAATGAATTATTGTTTTCTCTCTGTATATTATTAAATGATCAATACTGAATCAAGGACAGAAAAACGATGTTAAATGAATTATGTCACTATATTTTAATGGAAAATTAGAAAATTAAAAATGTCACAATATTTTAAAACTAGAAAATGTATTTATGTAAGGTTTAATAATAAATGCCTTTACTACACAAATAAATGCAGTACAGAGGAACTAAAACAGGTATAAATTAATAAAAATAGTGTGTATTTGCAATGTTTTTTTAAATAAATAGCTATTAAAGGTTACTATAAAAATAATCTAATCTTCTTGTAATCTTTTAAATAGGAAGATTGTTCCTTGAAAATCACCACTCAAATAATTGAAATCATTCTGCCCACTATCTTGTTATTATTATATATGATTTTCTTCAAAATGTTTTTCAATTTAGTATCCATATTTCAGATAGATGATTAAAATAAACTAATTCATTATTATGTTAGTTGTAAATAAAACAAAACATACAAAATGTTCAGTTTTTTACTGATCAGTACTATTCTTTAAAGGTAAAGTTCATGCACTCATTGCTAATTTGTACAATTGCTTATTATCACATGTGAGCCAGAGGAAATCTTAAAATTTCAAGTCAGTTAGCTGGACATTTCTATAACCACCATATGTTATGGAAATAGTAAACAATTAGGTGAACAATCTCAAAGTTCTTATATAGTGTCAATATCTACTATTTGCTAAGTTTCTCTGCATAAAAAGTTGCTAAAATATCCACATTACTATTATCTTCTAAGTGATGGTTGAGTACATGTAGAATTACTAATATTATAGTAAAATTTGCATTTTAATTTGTTGTCATCTTGGTTTTCTCTATGATATTCAAAATTTAAATTCTTAAATTTACAATTCAACTTAAATTTTAGTGCAAATACATACAAGACATGTTTATAGACTGAATGAGTGCAATGTTCTTTCTAGAATATCTATGAATAACTTAGCAGCTATGCTTCACTGTTCAATATTCATATAAATTACTTTAAAAATTAAAAGCTGGACAAATGGTGCACACATGTAATCCTGGCTATTTGGAAAACTAATGCAGTTGTTTATGTAAGGCAGGAGGTTCATGACTTTGAGGCCAGCCTATGAAATTTAGTAAGATCCTGTCTAAAAATAAAAAAAAAAAAAAAATTGGAGCTAGGATTGGACCTCAGTTATAGAGCACATGATTAGAAGGTGCAAGGATCTAGGTTCAACTCCAAGAAAACACACACACACAAAAAAAAAAAAAAAAAAAAAAAATAGGAAGGAGAAAGAAAAAAGTAAAGAAGTTGTGAGTATATTTCCAATATGACATCAAAAATTCCCAGTGAAAACATCACACAAATTATTGTGCACAACATTTCCACTCTTGTTCTCTCTTTTAGAATTCCCTTTATTCCATTTCCCTCAATTCCAAATAACTATTGTTGGGTTCAACATGTACCTCAGTAGTAGAGTGCTTGCCTAGAAGGCTGTTGGGCCTGGATTCATTCACCAGCTTCTTAAACACATGGACAGTGGAATGAATCTGATCTAAACTTTCCTGTGTACGTGTATGAATACCCCAGAGTGAAACTCACCATAATGCACATCCATGAGAAATTAATTAAAAAAAAAAAAAAAAAACTAGAAGTAAATAGCAGTTAGAACAGTGAAAAAAGAGAACAAGTGAGGGGAGAGGGAAGAGAAAGGGGAAGTGCTGGGGACTGAATTAGAATAAAGCATATTTCATGAATATATAATTACGTCAAAAAAATCTTAATGTTTTGATGTTATGTATAACTAAGAAAAACCAATAAAAATAATTTAAAGATTAGATAAACAAATAAAAATTATTTGCTATTTTTTAACTCAGTGGAAAGATAGTAGAATGAATTGCATATTACTTTCCTATATCCATATATGAGTACACTACCAATGTAACTCCATATCATGTACAACTAGAAGAGTGGGAATGTATACTCCATGTATGTATAATGTGTCATATTGTCATGACAAGAACAAATTAAAAATGAACTAATGACTCCTTCACAATTGGCACCTTGCCAGTATTCTAGCTTCTTGCAGATATAATCACCCTACAATTGTGCTTGAAATCTTTTGCATGCTTGCATCTCTGTTTTTTTTTTTTTAATTTGTCCATCTTTCAGCTTTATATTTTGCCATCATGTATATAGACTATAGTGTATTTATCTATTAAATTATTTAATATTTGTTATGTATTCCTTTCTTACCCTGGCCTTTTAAAAATTAAAGTGTTGTTACGGATATATCGATGTGCTATTCATCTTATGATTTCACATGTATGTTACATATAATATGTATATGTTTTACATGTGAATATATAAAAATATATTAGATATAAATATGAGTGTATGTATATAAGTTTTGAATAAACACAAATATATACCTTATGTATGTTCATATATATAGATAAAGCTCTAAAATATAGAAAATGCTTTGTTTATTTGGTAGTCCAAATTTTCTGCCACACAATCTTATCTGAGCTTTCTCTTTTCAAGTAGTAACCAAGTAGTAGATGCAGAAATACAGATGTCTGTGAAGAGCCTGATGGGACCACCATCACCCTTGTGGTCAGGTCCATAGAAACCATACAAAACTTTGAAGCCAAATCCAAGTCAAGGAGAGCATCCCCCTCTTACAAGCAGAGTAAGATTATTTTCAAACAGCTGAAGAATAACAACACTCTCTCAGACTACAACACCCAGAAAGAGTCTACTTTGGACCTTTTTTCATCTGCAAGGCAGAATCATAAAATGTACTTCTGACAGCTTACCCACAAGCACAGCTGGGTCAATATGGTCTAACATAAGTTTCCATGTTGTCAGCTTCCACAAGAAGTAACATCACACTAGTAATTTCTGCTCCAAGAAGATAAAAAATTTGCTCAGAGCCACTCCTTCCTCTTCAGCATAGCCTCCTGCTTCAGCCACAGCTCTGAGACTTCATTGAGATTTCCCTTTAGTTGATTGTGAAGGTAAAAAATAAAAACAAATCCACTTTGATGGCATATATCTTTAAATGATTTTATATATATTAAAAAATTAAATTGTGTTTATGATTTATGAGAATTGAAATATTTTTAAAAATGAAATTCTTCTAAATTATATTATTCTATTTATATTTAAGGTACAGAAATGTATAGAACAAAAATCAAAAATTTCTATCCTTTTTTAACTGAGAAATATCACAGGTACTACTGGGCAGAAGGTCTCACTAATTGCTAAGGATCAACATGAAAGTGGGATCCTCTTGCCTCAGCCTCCATTTGCTGGGGTTACAGGCATGCACCACAGCACCTCCCTCATTACCTACTTTTAAAGTGATAGTCCAAAGATATTGAAATTTAATTTCTCAATAGGTGTTAGATCTTGAATTAAATGTCACTTCCAAATCCTGGGAATGTCTCTGGCTCCCCTCTTTCATATACACACAGATGAAATATCTCATAATTATATATATCATAAACATCATGATTGGTGGGATCATATTCTCACAATATATTTCTTGCTGAATTAACATAAGTCATTTCAAAGGAGAGCTTTCATCTTATTTGCTACATTAGTCAATCTAGTTGGTGTCTTAGGGTCAGCAATTGATTAAAGTAAAAGTTGTGCACATATACAAATTCTGTGTAACATATCTGTCAAATATAAGCTATAACTTAGTGTTTCTCTCTAAAACCTTGGTTTGATTTTAAATAACATGACATAAGGCTATATTTATGATATTTTCTTGAAAAGGTTATTGAAAAACAACTTGTATGCTTCTATATTTAACTATGACTGTTTACTGCCTCTGCTTGTATTTGTTTTCTTCTCTCAAATTCTCTGTAAATGGCAATTGAAATAGATCAAATTATATTCCATGCTTGTATGATGATGTCAAAATGAAAAACAATATTATACATAACTAAAATGCACTAATAAATAAAAAAGGGTTTGATGCATTTTTATATAGTAAGGGGTAAATATAATTTATTTGAATTATAAAAAGGAGTGGGGTATTAACTGATGAGGTAATAATTTCTCAGTTATATGAGGACATAAAATAACAAACCATTTATCGAGACTTACTGAGAATTTACAATAATCAAGCAGATGACTAGTAAAATAGAAATAATAGAAAATTAGAAGCAGTCCCACACTTATAATCTTATATTTAAATTTGTCTAACTAATGTTTCAAATAACTACAAATAGTAAATAATTCTGAGACAACTGGTAAATCATTTAAAAAATTATGGTTTCTTAGTTTGAAATACATGCAACAAGTTGGAACTTGTTTTGTTTTTCAAAGTATAGGAAAAATATTAAATGAATACTAAATGTGTAGAAAAACACTGAATAATAGTTTAAATTAGGGAAGGGAAGAGATTTTTAAGGCACAAAAAGAACAAGCCACCAAGAAAAAAATAGAAATTTTGAATAAATTAGCATTAAATGTCTGAATAGTAAAATGTATATGAACAAAGCAAAATAAGATACTGTATACAGACAAATGCAATTAAATAATATTCAGAAACACCAAAAGAAATTAATGCTATTATCCAATCTTTTGGATCATAAAGAAATCCAATGCTAACCCAATCTTTTGCTATATCTGAATTTCACAGGATGGGTAATTTATAAAGAATACATACAACATTTTTTTTTTATCCATTCATCCACTGATCTATACACAATAGCAAAATTATGATATCAATCAAGATTCCCTTCAGTGGATTTATGGATAAAGAAAACATGGTATATTATGCAGCCATAAAAAATATTGATGATTTTTAAAGGGAATTTTAAAAGTTTATTGAATATAATGTATTATGTATTCTCTATATAATCTTTGAGTGGATAGATATATAGGTAAACATGACAATGATTGATACAATATAAACTAACACTCATTAAATCTGTGTTTTCAGTATCTTGACATAGAATTTAAAATATTTTGGCAAATTGTTGTGAGCCAGGTTTTATGGGCAGTGACTAAACAGACTCCATTTTACACTGAGACTCCATATCATGTAAGAAATGCTTCTCCCATGGGAACATTCTGCCTCTGTACTCATCAAGAGTTACGTAGCATATCATGTTTGGCAACACAAAATGGCAATTCTTATACAATGAAAAATTGTTCTATTTTTTAGTTCCCATTTTTCTTGAACAGTATACCTTGTTAGAGATTAACTATCTAGACATTAGTAACCACACTTTAACTTGTACTCAGGTAGGGTTGTTTTGACCCACTTCCTCTGCTGTTTATGATTTTACATCTCATGACATTTGTTTATGGTTTTGAATGATAGCAACAGCCACTTATGATTAATATGGTTTTGGACTACTCAAATCCCAGGAGGGGCTCAAAGGGTCTACACCTGCTCCTTGGCCCAGCAGTTGGTGGATCCAGACCACCAGCTGGTGAATAAAATTTCCGTCTCCTGATCAACTCAGTAATATATTGCAATCTCACCATAACAAAATACTAAATCAATTTTTAGCTTTTGCTAAAAAAATTTTGTTAAATATATTTTATATTGTAGCCATGCTAAGTATTTGATGGTTGAATTTGGTATACTTTTATATGTACAAATATTTTATGAAAAAATCATGCTTGAAATATTTAGTGAAAATAGGTTTTAAGTATATATCCTATACACTGACATCAAATTAAAATGAAATTCTATTTATAATAGTCTGTAAAAAAATTGCCCCCTGTGATGATACAGCAGACTGAATCATAGAAAATATGGAAGCATAGGAAAAAATGTGGTAATTATGGACATCCTTGTTAGAGTAGAAAACAATAGTCAGAAAAGTTTTAAACTAAATTTCTTTCTGTGTTTTATGATCTATAGAAAAATCTGTAATGAAAATAATTGAAAACATTTAAGTCCATTTCATTGAATAATTAAAATTACCATTTGGTCATCAATCGCTTCTCAACATACCTTAATAAAACAAAAATGAAATTTTTTCTCAGATATCATGGTAGCCTGTATTTAGTTTCCATAATAACAATGAAATAGAGGCTATTTTTGTTAAAATATCAGAGGGACATTATATCTGTATTTATGATGTATGGGGAAAGAGCCCAAGTAATGAAGTAAGAAGATCTGTGATTTTTTTAGTATAACCTAACTTAGCCTGTATTAATATTTTGTTGTGGAAGTAATTTTGACATAAAGTTAAAAACAAAAATCAATTTTTACTATATATGCATTCTATAGTTATTATTTTTAAGATATTTTACTACCATAAAGTCATATACCTTGGTGAACATGCAAGAAAGTACATAATAATGATGAATTTTAAAATATTAAATGTGAAAATGAAAAAAAAAAAAAACCACAAAATTATCCTGCTGATTTGCTCTGCTGTGTCTTTATTATAATAAATACATTACTTAAATTATTCCATGTGTTACATTCCAAAAATAGCTATTATTTACATCTATACTAATGTGCATTTATTTTTACCTATGAAAAAATGATTAATAGTAGGTACTAAAATTGTACATAAAATATAATGTAGATTTCTTCTATAGTTTCTCCACATAGAAAATAATGAAGGAACTTACTACTAGTTTTAAATATTAACCATTCTACCAACAAAATATTTGATTTTGCAAACTATACAATAATTATATCTTTTAATTTTTTCTCTAAATTATAAATTTTTTTACCCTTGAATCTTTTCTTCTTAGCCACTTTTCACCCCTGGTCGATGTGATCCACATATATTCTGTAAATCTACACTATAGAAAACATGATATTACTTGAAAGTGGAGAAAAGAAATAATTGTTAATATACACATATCTATTCTTAATAGCTGTGTTTATTAATTAAATGTATAAAAACTACTTCAAAACATTGACTTTATGCAACCATGATTTATTTTTTCTTCAGTGTTGTGGGTTGTATGCAGATTCATGAGAGCATATTGTCCAACATGGCTGTAAGCACAGATCTTTGACTTTAGCTGGGGTGAATGGAGAGTGAGAAAACTACGTTTCTCACTCCATGTAGTTATTCATGCTCTCTATCCAAATTATCTCTTATCAGCATTTTAAATCATGTTCCAAGCATCTCCCTGAGCAAAGAATGTTTTATGACCAACTACAGGTTTGAGAATCAGAGACTTCCTCTTGATTGAAGTAGTGGTAAAATCACATTTCAAACAAAAAGATACACAAATATAGAAAACAATTTGACATGTTTTCTGTTTACCAAAGAATGTTACCTGGCATTAAATTAGTCACATTTGTTATTCTGGTTGCTGCTGTTGTCTGTTCTCTATATTCTCCTGTAAAAAGAAAAATAATATTTCCCCTACCTGCAAGAGAATTTTCTTTAAAAAGCTCAAAGTTTGACCTAGTTTTGGGAAGTGTCCTTATATCTTGGGAATTCCTTCCTCTAATATATCTGCTCTCTTCTGGTGAAGGCAACAATTATCTGGTGATACTGGGTATTAAGTCTTGGCCTCTTTGTAATATTCTGTCTCAACTTTGAAGGTCCATGTTTGTTCCAGTACTGTCTGTTAATATGAAGGATTTGTTGTGACTTCATTAGAGTTCAGATTCTTCCTCTGTTGAAGGAGGCTTCCATCAATCCCTTGATGGTTAGTTTCTGAAAATGTTCTTCAATAAACAGCATGCAAAACATTTATTTTAATAATTTATTTTATTAGGATCACCAGGCTCAGTACTCAGAGGCTGAGTAAGGAGGATTGTGATTTCAAAGCCAGCCTCAGCAACTTAAGAAGGCCCTAAGCAACTTGGCAAGACCCTGTCTCA